>NC_064927.1:212809274-213135274 GCF_023897955.1 Schistocerca gregaria
GTCTCTCCGGCCGGGCTGACCGAAGGCGGTGGCGTTGCTGCGGTGGGTGGAGGGTCTCCTTCCGTCGGCTTTCCGTCCGGTGTGTCTGTATTCAACCCCTGTCTAGCGTGATTCGCGTCGTACTGCTGTGTGGGGGGTAGAACCTCCCGTTGCGCCTCCGGATGCACTGTATCGACGTTACACCCAAGATCGTCTGACATGGACTGCAGTAAGCAGGTATCCGACGGCGCTAGCCGTCGTTTCTTGTGGCGTTTCGGCGACCGTTGTTTGCGCGTGTGCGCCTCCGTATCCGAGTGCGGAAGTGACTCCCGGTGCTCAGGGACGAAAGCAGCTGTCGGCACAACCGCAGGATCAATTTCCATATCTCCTACCTATCCTTTCCGCTCGGTTAAGGGCGTCGTCGGCGCCGGAGCGGCAGAAGTGTGCGTCGTTTCGTCACTGGAGGCGGTCTCTGCTGCAGTCGGTTGCCGTAAACTGTCAGGATTCTGTACCTGGTCATTCTTCGGGATGGGATCTGTTCGGAATGCGTCCGCATACGTTAGTGGCAGCTGCGTCAACGTGGACGTAGGTACAGGTTCGCCATTTGGAACTTGCACTATCCTCCGCTGCATACATTCGGAACGCACGTGGCCCTCTTTCCCGCATCCTGAGCATGTTTTGGGTTGTCCATCGTAGATGACTATAGCTCTGCATCCGCCGTTGAACAAGTACGAGGGTACATGTTGTGTCAGTTCTATTCTGATTTGACGCACCCCATTGAGAAGGGGGTAAGTCGTGAAGTTGGACCATTTTTCCTGAACGTGGCTGAGCACTCTTCCATACGGGCGTAAGGCGTCAATGACCAAGTCAGACGGAACCTCGAAGGGAAGTTCGAAAATGCGTATGTTTCGTAAGCCCAGTCCTGCATGATCAATAGTTACTTCTCCAACATGTCCATGAGAGTGACGAAATTTGAGTCCATGTTTAGTATCTCGGATGATTGTGTCACATACTGCATCGTTAATCAGCTTGACGTAAACGACACTGCTCACTATGGAGAGGTGGATTCCGATAAGTTCGTTGTAGTCAAGTTTAACTTCGTCTCGTAGGAACCTTTCTATTTTGTAGGCTTTCGGTCTCGCATATACATTCGAAAAACTAATCTTGAGAGTCGACTTTCGGTATGCATGTGCCATTCTGTATTGAGTCGTCTAAACGCGCGAGTATCCGAAGAGGTAAACAACTGCGCGAGCGCGAACTACTCCGGCAGGGACGTAAACAGACGTCCGTGCCGTAGCACCGCCGAAGGCAGACTGCTTCGGCCATCTGGACATGATCCCTTAGAAACCAAAATTCTAGTTTATCGCAGCTGCAATGCAGCGTTCCTCGTCCATTAACGTCTACTCGCAAATTATTCATTCCTGTAGGAGTTCGGACAATATTGGTGCATCCGCACTGAATGTAATGTCATGGATCTGTCATGCAATCACACGTATATGCGAGTAATATCTGTTCTGTCGGACATGTCAGAATCGAGGTATTTTGACCAAGTTTTTCGACAGAGTTAGCTCTCTGTCTTCAAAAAGTGTTTCTAAAAAAGTGACAAAATTAAGATTAGTGTTTCTCTTCTCTTGGTGGGATTAATTCACGAAAAATATATTCCAGAACTCACTACATCGTTGCGGAGTAGATGTTGTCCTGGTTTCAGTCTATTTTACTGGAGTTGGGGATAATTTGTAAAAGATTCAGATACAGCAACTTGCCTTGCATATACGTAAAACGATCCATATGAGAATAGCCGGATAATTTTTCAACCAACTCTACGTACTGTCAGAGTATGTCTGTTGTGTTACATAGGGACCAATTTGTATTGCATAAAATTTTGGTTTATAGTGTAGTTTACAAAAGAGTTTTCATCTGAAGCAGTCGATTAGATGTACGTGGTCGCGAGCTTGTAATCAATCTTAGACGGACAATCAGTGCGGATATTTCAGTAGAATCACATAACGCAAGCGGTGGCTACAGATCAGGATGGCACCACAACGCCTTCGCCTTTTCGTGGAGTCTGTGAGGAGAGCCGCCGCTGTCGCCATGAAGAATACTACCTGTTACAACGGAGCTGTCTAATGGCTTTCTAAACTCGAGAAACTGTTGCAATATTGTAGATTGTTCACCTCTGTGTCACAGTTGCCCACCCAAGCCTAGGCGGTATTCATTGTCATGCACTTTGTATTCCCAGCAAAATTTCTCCTACTCTCTAGGACCATAAAAGTGGAAACCACAATATTTTACATTGAAGGTATTATATAATTGCGTCCAGTCTTGCATGTGTCTTGCATCTGGGTTTGTGTAATATTTTCTTGCGTGTTGGATTACATTGCATTGGTGATTCCATTTACAACAAAAAGACACCTTGCACGAACCCGGTTGTCTGTCTGGATGTGAACGAAAGTTGTTAAAAATTCAATTCATTCATATTTCTGCATTTCTCCTCTGTCCGTACCCATTTGTTTGAATTTCGTAAACGTGGCGCTACGTGTGTGTTGTATCGATGGACCAAAATACAGAGCCATTGTGCAAACGCAGCATAGCACAATATAATCAGGAGGCGTACGAGAGAGGCAATGTCACAGCTTCTCTTCTTGCTGCATAATCCGATAAATGTCAAATATACGTATTCTAATCACAGAGGCTCTTTAAGTGCGTGTTGTGACCTATCGTGCGACTAATGCAAATTGTCAAGTCCCAAATCCAGATAACTTCACAGTTTTCTTCAGAGAAGATATATTTTTAAAAATTTTCTTTTAAATTTTCAGTTGTTAGCTACGTCTAGATTTATGTCTACAAGTAGTTTCTTGAAAACACTAAACATCCCTAAATAGAAGAAAAAAAATGTGCACAAAAATTTATTTGGTATAGTGTAGTGTTGGAAGGAAGCACATATTCAAGGGAAATGGAACACTTACCAAGACTAGCAACAATCTACTCAAGAGAAACTGTCGGGGGAGCATATACCAAGTTTTGTGACTGGATCATGATACGATAACAGACCACAAACACCCATAAAGTGTTTCTCCGTATCACAGTATTCTGAGGATACATTCTTTACATTAGATATATTTATTCTGCAACTCACTAGACAAACTGAAGGTCTAAAGGAGTGATCTTTCAGATTTATGAGCACAGACACTAAAGATGCTACCAGTTTATTTTTGTAATATTCTGTTCCACGATATTTTGAGAGCAGGTGGCGGGCTGTCACGGTATCCGGTTCCTATTTGAAACATTGGGTTAAGAGTTTTGGGTTTAAAATGGCCCAGCCATTAGAACATCAGTCTCACTGTAGCTACGCTACCGTGTATAAAGCACAGTTTAAAAGCCGTCCACGTAAATTGGGCAAATGGATTGATTCCGTTATTCCAATTAGGCTGAAATTAATGCTCGGCTATTAGCATCATTTGTATATGCAGCCTTCGGATATTTCGTGCAAAAACCGTCACCCTCTTTCGGGTTTTATGTGCAAAAACTCTTAAATAGCTCCGGAGGGAGAGAGGGATTGACTGTTGAAATTTGGTCTACCAGTCTATCGACGTTTAGTTTAAGACGAGTTTTAACTGTTTGTATTTGAACATATACTTTTTTTCTGGGATGTTCTAGGATTTTCACTTCTTTTCTTGAAATGTGTGTTCTCGGTTTAAATTTTGCACAGAGGTAGAGAAATGTATAATGTCAAAGGAAATTTTTTTAGACACTAAACTTTATACATTGTCGACGTGTGATAGTTTAAAATCGATGTAAATGTACCCTGATCTCATGTGATTTGAATACACGGAAATAGTTTAAAGCACATATCATAAATACATGCGTTCTTACGATAAAACTGGACACTCGCTTTCAAGAATCTAGCTTCATTTCGATTGTACGCGCAAAAAACACTTCTCATTGTCAGGTTTCTTGCGTGCCCCAATTCTATATGTCAGACTAGTGCGAATTGGTTCAAATTTCTTTAACAAAGTAGAAGGTACATGTCATAAATGGTCGTCCTGTTGTTTTGTGAAAGCTTTACCCGTTTCCATAATTACCCTTCTTCAGCTGCACATAACTTGCATGCAAATATTACGGTTATTATTAACCGTTTTTCAAAAATATTTTATCGTTCATGCCTATCATTGTACGAAAGGGTATACTGCTTTATTAAGCGCTTAAAGCTTTAGCGATAACCACACAGGCAACTAAACAAACTCGAAAATTTCTATAAAAATAATTGTCAGAAAAAGGTCGCCTTGTTTTCTAACTATCAGAAAATGTGTTAGTGTGTTTACTTCATAAATTACTGTGCTATCTTGCAGAAAATTTCGTGCAAAACAAATTTAAGTACATTAATTTTCTTACAGGAATAAAAATCTTATAGCAATTAGTGCTACATACATTGCTTCGCAATTCTTCTGCTAATTTCAGCCAGTCGTACGCAGATTTAATGCGGATTCGTCGTCACAAATTTCGAGTCAAAAGTATTCACGTGAGTTACTCTAGAGGTGGTTTATGAATTTTCTGTTTTTTTATCAGTGTGTACTTAAATTACGCTAAGACAATAGATAGTAACAAGATATAACCTATTCAGTAGTGTATTATTTGTTCCGCGAATCATTCCGTTTGCGATACATACGCTTTTAATTAAGTTTATGTATCTGATACGGTAATATCGAAAATTTATCTGGTAATATTATCTATTTACATACATTATTATCAACTTCTCAAGTACTAAATGTTTCGTTCGGTATTTTATTTAAGTTTTCTGCTATTTCGTTGACCGTGTTAAGCTTTTATTGTTACTTTCCATCTGTTACTGTTTCAGTTTCATATGTAATGAATAAAATGTGTGTAACCTCTAAAACTAAAAAAAAGAAAATTAGAAAACAAAAGAATATAAAAAAGCAAAATAATAAAAGATTTAAACACGTAAATAATAAAACCAAACCTATCGATGGCATGTGACCTTTGCGTGGTGGTGATTGTGTGCTCTGAGGAACACAGTGGGCTATACTGCACAGGTTCCACCAGACCACGCAGGTAACCTTTGGGGAGATAGACTAACGATGCTCAACTTAAACACCATGTTTAGTAAGACAATATAAAAATCTATATCCGATCACTCGTCGTCCGAGTCAACATAAATCTACATCGGATGCCAAGCAATGGTGGTGTAAAGTCAGATTATGGTAGAGTAAACGTTTTGAACCAGAATAGAAGTTGCCCCTATCACAGCTCATAAATAGACAAATACGTCTTAGGCAGACGTAGATGATGTAGGTGAATGGAACAAGCTTCTCGTCTTGTCTGGCAGCTTCAGTGACATTAAAATCAAAACATTTTAACATAATCGCGGTATTCTATGAGATAAACCTAATTACCTAACGCAGTGAGCTCTGTTATTTGCAAGGCGTTGCCACACCTGCATCTTTCAGTTTGTAGTTCATAGTCTCTGACTCTATACTCAAAATCCGTAAGACTCGCCAGTCATAGCACACAATACGTTTACGGAGGAGGAGCGTACATTTAACAGCCAAAAAAGTTGGCAGGTGAGATAAAATTTCTGGGGTGCAATTTGTTCCTCAAGGGACATAATATTTTTTTTCTGTGTGGGGCTGCGAGGAGGACTGATCTTTTCCCAGAGAGGAACACTTCTGGCTCAAGCCTACTCCCTGTTACGTGTATGGTGAGGAGTGTAAGAACAAACAGTACGGATTTTTGTCCTTCAAGAGTGTGGGCTGCATTTACAATAGCAACTATTATGTCATGTGGGATGATTTTCTGGGGTAATTCATGAAACTAAGCAAAAGTTTTTAGAATGCAAAATCATGTAATAAGAATCATTTGTGGTGTAAATTCAAGAACATCATGTAGAAACCCATTCAAGGAACACTATATTCAGTCCACTGCTTCTCGGTATATTTATTCAATAATGCAATTTGTTGCAAGGAATATATCTCTAGCTCAATTTATAGTTTCAATACTAGAACAAGAACAAAGACTTAAAATCACTTATCTTGGTCGAAAAAGGTGTCCAATATAGAGGACGACACGTTTTCAATAAACTGGTAGCAACCATAAAAACTTAGTTTCTCATAAAGCAAGGTTTATACAAAGTTTCAAACACTTTTTTATTGGCAACTCCTTCTAATCTATAGATGAATAATCTTACCAACCACTGTTAGAACAGCTTAAGTAAAATGTTTGTTGGGTATCAGTTTTGACAGCACTTGGTCACAACAATCGAGATTAGGTATTTTGTGTATGATAAATTTGTTGAAAGTGCATAACACATACTGACGGTGTATCAATTCTGTAAATATTAGCAGTTCCAGTTTATTACCTAATTTGACAATATCCTGACAAATGATCAGGGTAGTAGATATAGTATTCAAATGCTTTATTTTTTTATGCAATCCTTTCTGACATGTTCCACGCCCACGAGAATCTTCTCATTTTCTGGCCTATGGAACGAAAACTGAATGTAATCTAATTTAAAAGATATTCGTCTGGGAGGAATATTTCACGTTGTGTGTACCATAGTTACAAAGATTATTTTCAATGATATTATGAAAAGAATTTACAGTTCGATAGCCCACTAAGTGAAGAAGGCCTCATTGCAGTGGTACCGGTTAAACTATACATAAGAGTAAAATGAAAATTGATAGGAATCCTTTAGGAGAAAACAGAGGATATGTTACAACCTCTGTGCCAATCAGATGCAATATCCAGAGAAGGGTTCACCAATGTGGTTGAGGAGGTTTGAGCTGGAGATCTAGAGAAAATACAAACAATGGTAATCTTAATGGGAATTAGAGTGCATTCAGGAGACAGAGAGAGACACATAACAATTGGTTTCACATACGAAGATGAGAAGGTTGGAATCGATGAGGTTCGAATTCCCGTGGTAACAGACGATATAAGAATCATGACGAAAGACATGATGAGAACAGGATGGATAGTGATTTTTTGGAGGTGGGGTGGGACGGGAGGGAAAACTAGAGAAGAGTTCATGCTGGGTCCAAAAGAAACTCAAAGAGTAGATGGGTCGGTAGCAATAAAATGGTTGATATAAGAGGACTGGGGAGACTTGAGACCAGTCCTTTTAGAAGAAGACGAGTGTAAAGTTAATGAGTCAACCAATCGTAGACGTTGAGATCAGTGGAACTGAGGCAGTTGAGGTCGTTGACACGGGTGATGAGGTATGTGGCACTACAGAGGGACTTTACAAATGAATTGTGAACGGAAATGAGTTAGTGGTATTACATCTGGAGGGAGTTATGCTTACAGCAATTCTTGGCAAAGAGAGTAAATCGGGAAAGAATCAAGTGTTATTAGAAGTGAGAATTCAGATGATAATGTTGGAGGTTAGCGCTATGGTTTTACCAGTTCTTCATATTGGCGTCATAATACTAACTAGTCTGTTGGAGACCATGCAGCTCTTGTAGATTTCGAAAATAGCAATATAACTATTGCGGTAAAGAGTACGAAAAATAGATTTGGCAATAGTGTTAGTCCTTTAAAAAAAACCGGTGGGAGATGATACATGAATGTTTTCAATGGGAAATATGTACAGGAGCGAAGGAGTAAGGAAAGCAGATTGAAGAAGAAGTGACCGATGATGAGGCAGAGGATAATGCAGGTTACATTATCTCAGTGGAAAAAGATAAGAGAGGATATGGAAAATTTGCTTATAAAGTATCAAACACTATTTCCCAGCAAACCGGGATTCGTGAGAGGACAGTCTTAAGAATTTAAAGTTAAACCGCAACAGCCGAGTAAGCTGAGACGCCACGATATTGTTCCCATAAAGGAATGCTATAGAGAAAGAAATTTAAAGTACGCAGTATTAAAAATTATACAAGGTGATCAGAAACAGTGTGAAAAGAACTGTAAGGATGCTGCAGGGAGGTTGTGTTAAGAAATAACTGTTAAGAAAAAAAATCGATACGTAGTGCAGTTTACGAGTTATTTAGCATTGAGGTTGGTCAATGCGTTGTGCCGTTTCCGAGCTATTCAGCACTGAAGTTGGATAATTGGGCCGTTGAACTCACAAATTCTAGCACCTGCACTTGCAGAAAAACTGTAATTAACTGATATTTGTGGGTCAGGGAGTGAACACCTGTGTAAATGCTCATTAGCAGTTAACATACGCCTTTTTTCTAAGTGTAAATTTTAATACATGTAGTCAAAAGCTGTTTGATCGGCTTGAACATCCAAACTGAAAAACAAGTTTGGTGATTCTGTCTCTGGAAGGCTGTTTGAATTTGTCCCTGCGACGACTAGATGGCATAACTTCAGTTTCAAATAACTCAGAATCGGCGGGATGCATGAAATGTTTTTCGTAACAATCATTTCTCATCACAAGCTCCTCTGCGACACCCTCACAATCCTTTTCAGACTGTTGGAAATCGCCCTGTAGAGAAGTCGAGGAGTTAGTAGTGCAACCCTTTTGTGTATGCGACGAAAAACGATGGGTTGGTTAGGGTGACATTAGACGCGTTCAAAATAAAATAACTGAACCACACAACGACAAGCTGGAAATACTGGAAGAACTGTCACAGAAATCTGAGTGTACTAGCAAACTGTCCATCCTGATTTGACGGCCGGCTGCTCGCTGATTCAGTTCTCACAAAAGTGCTGCCAACGCACTGCTTTCGTGTAGCCCTCCAGCAATTAGCTTAGAGTTCAAGGTAATGCTGGATTTCGTACCAGCGGCGGAGTTATTAGGTAAGAATACTGTTTAAGTGGACTACACCGTTATGTCTGCCAGTGATTGGCAAGAGCATAATATGAAGTTTTGTACGGCGTTAAGCGAAAGTCCTACTTTTCAGAAGAGTAGCCAGCCATTTGACTGTGAAGTATTGTATTTATCTCTTGTACTTTTCAGTTATATCGTTTACGCCATTGTCTAATGCAATGTTAAAAGTTTCTGGACCATTGCTAAGCCATATATATTAAAGGAGTCCAAAGAAGGTCATCTGCAAGTGTAAGAGGGTGTAGATGACAAAGAACGTCTCACTTTTTAGTGCAATAAAAAAAGTACCATCGAGTCATAAAGGTTCGCTAAAAGTGTGACGATATGTTGAAAGATGCTAACATGGGTTCTGATGGGATGATAGTCAGACCGCAGAAAGTGAGAGCAGAAAAATTAATTTTGTGTACATTAACTAACGGAAGACTATGTTACTGATGATTACCAGCAAAGAACTCTGTTTAAAGAAAATGTTTTCAAATGTTGTACTTCCTGCTTAGGAAACTAAATTTAAAATATATCCTTTCCTGCGTTACTACGTATCAATTGTTTAACCATGTTTCAAGAGATGATGGGTATAGACATTTCTAGAGCATTCGTAACGAAATTCTAATATTAAATGGAAATTCATAAACTGAGATTCAGTAAGGTTTTGATACTTACGCAGAGTTTAGTGATTTTTGGTATACCTCTAACCAGATCATTTAAAGGAAAAGACAAAAGACTTTTGTTTAGAATGGCTTATGAATACATATTACATCCGATATGAAAGCTGCAAAGGAAGATTAAGTTTACTGCATGGAAAAGGAGGAGCAAAGCACACAATGTACAGGATACTCCTATGACCTACAGCATCGTCGCTTTACTGTTCCCAAATTTGGAATTATGTTTGGAAAACCGGAATTTTGAAACGAAAACACCGAACGTGATGTATGAGGTGTCCTTTGTTTTAAGGGGTGCAATATTTACCCACAACCTATCTTTATTGGAAGCCTGCAGCCTGTAGGAACACGCTTCCTACGGAGGCAGAGGTGGCATCAGGACCATCATGAGAGTGGACAGGGTAACGAGAGCCTTGAGAGCGGATGTTACCTGACAGTAAAGAGGTAGGGGAGTCAATAGCGTTCCGGCGCAAAATGCAGAATCTACTTTATTAAATGTAAATGTTGCAGGACTTGGGCCTCCCGTCGGCTAGACCGTTCTCCGGGTACAAGTCTTTCTATTTGACGCCACTTCGGCGACTTGCGCGTCAATGGGGATGAAATGGTGATGGATAGGACAACACAACACCCAGTCCCTGAGCGACCGGGGGCTGACCATTAAACAGTAATGATTAAAGTCATTTTTTGACACAGCTAGTACTAGGAGGAAGGTCATCACGGATTCACTGCAATAAGTACGCTATGCAGTAAACTAGTTAAATCATCAAACAAATAAATACTGTTAACTTACCGAAGTAGGGCAACGAAGTGTTATGATGAAAGCACGAGATTATGTCAGCGCTCCAGGCTCCCAAGTCAGCGATAGAACGTACTCTGAGTTTGCACATACTTCGAGTCGGCGACAGAATGTGTTCAAAAAATGGTTCAAATGGCTCTGAGCACTATGGGACTTAACAGCTGAGGTCATCAGTCCCCTAGAACTTAGAACTACTTAAACCTAACTAACCTAAGGACGTCACACACATCCATGCCCGAGGCAGGATTCGAACCTGCGAGCGTAGCGGTCGCGCGGTTCCAGACTGTAGCGCCTAGAACCGCTCGGCCACCCTGGCCGGCAGAATGCCTTCAGATAATGTTCAGATATGATATTTGGCTTATCCTTGCTCTCGGAACATACTAAAAATTGTGAACTGTTACTATTTTATGGTGCTTACAAATAAACGCGTCGTAACGACATCCCAGGAACTCTTTCCTAGAAACTAGCTACCCACACCTCTGATTAGATTTTCAGATTGGTTGCTGTCATCTTTTGAAGAACGCAATTCCCTAAAAGATCTGATTTTGAAGACATGATATACGAGAGCTTCACACATTACAGGAAGGAGGAAACCCTACGCGCCAATTCAGTACGGTAACCAGAGAAAGTATCATCTTAACTTGTAGACTCTCTGTGGACAAGGCTTCACTAGTATATTGGACAACTACACAACTTTCTACGGAATAGTGACTGAACTGAGAAATTTGTATAGAGGTTGAAATACGCGAGGGGATTCTGTCTACGCAATCTAAATTTATATTTTCCCGGAAGGTGGATCGGGAGAAATGGTCACTTATATTAGCCTGCTAGGCTCTTTAGCACTTAACTGTGAGGATCCTTCAAAGGTAACGTCTACAAAGAAAAATACGGAGAACGTACGAATCAATGGTTTGTGTTATAAATGGTGATACCCTCTTTAAATAACGCCAACATGACGTCTGATGAAATACGGTGGTGTAGTCAAGAAAATTCAAGAGTGTATTCACGTCGGAGGCGGAATTCATCAACATTAACCGTTAACTGTATCGTTTTCCTTTGGTTACCATATTTTGTGGATATTTTTTGTGTTAAATTCCACGGCTGTTTCTCAGTGAGAAAAACGGCACGCGTTACATGAAAGGTTTCTTTTTTAATAAATCTACCTCCTGAAACATCCGATATCCCAGATGTCCTGTGGTATCGCATGAATGCACCACAGCTCTTCATGTTATCCGTTCCCTCATGATTTTACAGAACTTATTGCTACAATTGCTTTTTTACCGCTACAAAGATGAAATAAATTTGTCTAATCTGACTCAGAAAGATTTATGAAAACTCCCTGGTAGGGGAAACCACTTAATATTCACTGCGCTGTAAAGCTATATAGATAATGGGACAGAGTTGAATTTTTAGTAAGCTCGACGTTGTACATGAACCTAACCGAGCCTAATTATTGACACTTGAAGCGTATGTGATTGTCGAACTTCGTTTCGAAATCGTTAAATACTCTTACTCCTCCTCTGAAAATAAAGAGAACATATGACAATTGCTATAGGATACAAGGGTGTTGAAAACATCCGGTATCAGTCTTCAAAATGCCTCTTTATTAGATCGTGGATGAGCGGAGGTATTGCCAAGCCTGCTTCTTATCAGAAGGATGGGATTATCCCCTTGAAACGGGAAGAAATAATAGTAATGGACATCATGTAAGTTTATGTCGCAGAGCAATTTATTGCGTTAAACAAATTTAAATTGAAAAGGAATGTATATGGGATATAATAAAAACGAGGTGGAGCCCTATAAACAGAAATTTGTACCTTTATTTCAAAAGTACTGTGCAGAACTTTTGGGACACTTGTCACAATGCAACACAGGGCAGAGAGTGCTGACACATAAAATTTTGTGGGCGTGTAGGGAATCAATCAGGAAATTACTGCTTGACGTCCTAATCCGAGGTAAATCGTCTGCTTCTTTTTGACCCACAAAAAATGGCATTATCGAAGGTTGGTTGGATGGTTGATTTGGGGGCGGGGACCAAACAGCGTGGTCATTGCTCCCATCGGATCAGGGAACGAGAGGAAGGAAGTTTCTTTCTAAGGAACCATCCCGGTATTTACCTGATGCGATTTATGGAAATGACGAGGAACTCTCATTAGAATGTTTGCAACTGCTCCTTGCTCTCGTTTTCTGTACGGGCCCTTATGCTATCGCGTAGCGGATTGCCATTGGGGATGAGCTGCCCCGGTCGTCGTGATCTGATACTTTGCGGAGCGTGGTTAGTATTTGTGAGTATCGCTGTGCATTCACTGTTGTCCATTGCTGCTGCAAGTCGATAAGAAGACAACCACTTTAGTTGTGCGGACAGCCTTGGATTTTTGGGTGGCCGCTTCCACTGGAGACTTTGTCGTTTGCACTTGCATTCGAAGCGGTGACACCTTGTCCAGTCTGCAGCGGCACTTAGCGGCAGAAACTTATTCCCGTCCTTGGCAAGCCTCGCAGATATTTCAGACAGTCCTATTGGACATGCTGCGGATAGTGTTTGTACAACGTGAGGCTCCCGCTTTGTGCTAATATCGCTCTCGTCTAATTAATGGCGTGAACACTTCCGATGCTCTCTGGCAATAGTTGCTGCCGTAAAGTGCCACTCTTAAATAATGAGAGCATCCATCTGTTGGACAATGGCATCGGTAACTCGGTGTGACCTTCACGTCCGCGCATCGTAGGGCTACGACAAGGGTCCTTCATTGAATTTCTTGAGACACGACTTCACCGTTTCAATGTACATGCCGTGCTCTCCGTACACTTGTGACATTATTCCATGAATTTCCTTTTCCTGACCCCTTCCGCTGTCAGCAAACTCACTACCTGATTACAGTGAGATGACAAAAGTAAAAAATCTCCTAATATCGTATCGGGCCACGTTTGGCTGGGCGCAGTGTATCAAATCGATGTGGCATGAACTCAAACAGTCGCTGGAAGCACACTGCAGAAATATTGATCAATGCTCCTTTTACAGTCATCCACAGTTGCGAAAGGGTTGCCGGTGTAGGATTTTGTGCACGAACTGACCGGTCGGCTATGTTCCACAAATTTTCGGTGGGATTCATGTCGGGCGATTTGGGACGCCAAATCATTCACTCGAGTTGTCCCGAATGTTCTGAAATGATGCACTGTCATCCTTCAAAATTCCATCGTTGTACTCGAACATGAAGTCAATGAATGCTTGTAAACGGTCTTCTAGTAGTCGAACATCCATTACCAGTCATGATCAATTCAGGACCAAGTCCAGTACACGTAAACACTGCCCACGCCGTTATGGAGCACCACCAGAATTCACAATGCTGCGTTCACAGCCTGAGTCCATGGCTCGTAGCGCCACATTCGAACCATACCGTCAGCCCTTACCACCTGAAATCGGGACTCACATGATCAAGCCACGGTTTCCCAGACGTATAAGTTCCAGCCGACATGATTATGTGCACAAGCGAGACGCTGCAGGCGATGTCGTGCTGCTAAAAAAGGCATTCGTGTAGGTCGTCTGCTGCCAAAACCCATAAGCGCCAAATTTCGGCACACTGTCGTAGAGGATATCGTAGTCATACATCCAACATTGATTTGTGTGTTTATTTCACTTAGTGTTGGTACTCTGTTACCACTGACAACCCTATGCAAACGCCGCTACTCTTGACGTAAAATAAAGGCCGTTGGCCAGAGCATTGTCCGTCTTGAGAGGTATTGCCTGAAATGTGTAGATCGCGGAATACTGAACTTCCTACGATTTCCTAAATGGAATGCCCTATGCGTCTAGCTCCAACTCCCATTCTGCATTCTAAGTTGGTTGATTCCCTTCGTTCTGCTACAATCACGTTGGGAACATTTTCATATGAACAAAATAAGTACAAATAGCAGCTCCGTCAGTGCACTGTCTTTTTATGCTTGTTCACTGTGTACACGATACTGCCGCCATCTGCATATATGCTTATCGCTATAAAACGATTTATCTCTCCTCAGTGTATGCTCTCCTTTTGAACACTCCATTTCAGTTTCTTCTGCGAGAGTGACTGCAGCGACGGCGAAAGCGCGCCCGCGCTACCTGTGTCATCTTGTGGATGTTCGCCCGTCTCTCTTCAGCGGCGAGTTTGTGGTTTACGCGCCCTTTCAGAGACTACATTGTCATTGGCAGGCAATTAAATTACGATGCTCTCAAGTACTTTTATTTTACAGTCTACAGATAGTTTCTTTTTAAATGCATCTCATAACTTTTACAAACGGTTATAAGTATTCAGTGCCCAGCGATGGATAGATATGAGCTACAGAGAAACTTCGAAATTTCGAACAGTGTACCGGTAATACGTGCATGCACGATGCTGCATAGGTGAGAAATGCCGTGTCGCAAATGAAAATGGCGGAAACCATACAGAAAGCATTTTGTGTCTTAGAATTTAACGATTTATGGTCTGCTTACGTCAGAAAGTAGAATAAAGGGCCTCGAAATGTCAGGAGCATTCCCTGATGGCATCTACTGTTTAGAGAAAAAGATATTTCTGCAAAGCATAAAGTACCGCCCTGCGACGTTCATCAGTATGAAATCATGTACTTCACCGTTTGTTGGAACGTAGTCCACGAAAGTCGAAGTATGAAGGCAGAAGGAAGTTACACATGTCACAAACGGAGGAGAAATTGAAACTCTAATCAAATTTTGTAGGAAATCGAACAGGATAACTATATGAAACGTACATAATAAACTACAGCAGTGCTGGAAGCCTCGAATAAATATTTACTGGTGCCATTTCTAATGATTAGGCATCCTCCAACATAATTGGTAGGATTACACTGCACAATACCCTAATTTGGAGGACAGGAAAGACTTCATGTGTTATTTAACACCAACTTGACTTACCAAAAGATAATGCGCCTTGCGCACGTCAGCACACAAGCTGTTTGAACCATATTTATTTCTTCAGCTGTTTCAAAAATCATTTATCTATACGTGCTTGAGCAGAGGTTGATGCCACAGCTTTACGTGGGTTCAACATATTACACCTAATAACAAGGAGAGTATCCCTACTCTTGGTAAGAAGGTTTGCATACTTTTAAATCAATATCTTATAAACTGTTGGGTCGGTCATACTGGACATGACAATGCTGTCCTTTTCTCTTGGTCTCATACATCACAGGACACGTCACCAATGTATTCTCTTTTACTGGGCAACGTGAAAGATATTGTACATATGTTTCTTTTTTCATAAACGTTCCCCGAACTCAAAATACACAGTCGTAATGCACACACGTCAGCGACGCTACATCTGCTTCAGAACGTGTTATATAACATGAACCAACAACAAAGGAAATAAAATATTAGCACTTATATGCGTAATAGTTGTAACACACTCATTTGGAATCGTCCTGGAAATAAAAACGGTGTCCGTAGGACGTGCAGTATCCTGAAAACAATTTTCATTGAGCTCGTTCTCTGTTCGTAACTCCCAGCGCCAAGAGCGAAAAACAGATTTATAGGGAGTGTGACGATAAAGGGCTAAGCCCGCCAAACGTGCTATTGCAGCTCCATCGTTTGCGTCAGATTGTAAACCGTTAATTGCTTCGTCCTGCTATTTCTCCGCGCAGCACGATCGCTTTCAAATTCATAATTAGGCTACGTGCGCTATAGATGCGAGCGCACGTTATAATTTTGACTGTCAATAAATACCTGAAGCTACGCAATTGAAGCAGAAATCGCAGAAGAGTACACCTTCTACACAGCCTGCACCTAATGTGATTGACGGCGCCACAAACGACTCCATTTTGTGGATGACGAAAGATTGTTTGAAACTGCTGTAGTTTTCCTGAAGGTACCCTGGAACGTACACTTAAAA
This sequence comes from Schistocerca gregaria, assembly GCF_023897955.1. Lineage (NCBI taxonomy): Eukaryota > Metazoa > Arthropoda > Insecta > Orthoptera > Acrididae > Schistocerca > Schistocerca gregaria. The sequence continues at coordinate 212,825,370 of NC_064927.1, forward strand.
CTTGCAAATTGATCAGTGCATGTTGAAACGTCCCCTTAGAAAAATTATACATGACTGTGCTTAAACAGACACACAATATTTTTAGCGCAACGCAATCTGACTTTCAAAAATCTCTACAAAAGAATGGCCCTGACTAACATTAACATATACGTTTCACAAATCACTTACCTCACAAAAATCTTGGTTACTCGAACTACTGCGTGCTCCACTACCGCCAGCTAAATAAAAGATTCAAACTACTGAAGGCACTATCTACTGATAGGCATAGTTAGCAAATGAAAGATTTTTATACAGAACAAACAATGTATTTACCTTAACAGTGGTCAAAAGTCATAATGTATAGCCTTCAGTAGTTTGAATCTTTTATTTAGCTGGCAGTAGTGGTGCTCGCTGTATTGTAGTAGTTCGAGTAACCAAGATTTTTGTGAGGTAAGTGATTTTTGAAACGTATAGGTTAATGTTAATAAGGGCCATTGTTTTGTAGGGATTTTTGAAAGTCAGATTGCGATGCGCTAAAAATATCGTGTGTCTGTTTAAGCACTGTCATGTATAATTTTTCTAAGGGAACGTTTCAGTACCAAATAATCGAATAAAAATGCATTTTCGGTAAGAGCTTACTTGTTGTACTTAATACATGTTCTGAATTGTAATTGGACTGTAGAAACTGCACAAACACGTGCATGGCAAGGATTATTTCCAATGAGGTCTCCGTTACGCTAAGCAATCTGTGTTCTTCTCAGTTCACTTTCTTTTTTAGGCCACCACAGTCAACTACAATTATTTTCTTCTGATACTCAGCGTCTGTTTCCAATTGTGCTAGCGAAAGCTAACTGTTGCTGCCACCACATAAACAATAGTCAAATATGTCTGTAACTAGGCTTGCCGTAGCAGCCAGTGTGAGCAATTTGCAAATAGTTCAAATTTTAGTGGAATTGCTACAATACAGGAGATGATAGTAACCTTTCAGTCTCTTATTCTGCAAAGATTTGTTTTTTGTTTAATTTTCAGTTGGCTTACGTTGCCATTATTTACTTTCAAATTGCTTATAATGACTGAATTAGTGACAATGAATCTTGAAATATTGATTAGATAGCTTTAAAATAGATTTTCAGTCTAGGAATAATTTCATATGAATTTTCCGATTATCTATAAAAACATTATCAATCTTCACTGGTTTTCTTTGATGGTCAACGGACATATTATCTGTGATATTTAAGGTGAGGCTGATCGGAAACTGCACTGGACTGTGTGACAAAGTCGTAGAGATAACTATGATATAAAGGTAAAAATATATTAGTTGACATTATGTTTTTTTGCACTGAAATTCAGATACTGGCAACTTCGTATCATATAAGTGCTAATGAAAATTGTTTCCTATGGTATTCTAAAACTGCTTACAATTTGTGTGGGTGTATTTACTGTATGAAAATTGCTCAGTACCTTTTGAAGCGGCTATTAAGTAAATTTATTCCTTTCGCTTGTGGTGTGAATGATTCCAACGTACGACGATTCTGATGTAGAACAGAGACAGGGGGAGTAAGTTTGAAGGCAGGCAGAGTGATTCTTGAAAGAAAATTGATTTTCTGCAGTCTGCTTTTGTGTAGTAATAATCAGTAATCAATCGGTGCAGATTATGTGCGTAATAAATGTTCTCAGACACCTAATTTATGGCACAAAGTTGACAAATAGCGGAAATATGCCTGTGTAGGTCACCTTATATTAATCTCCTGTGGCTTGTCCGCAACCAGTGTTTCATTTCCTTCGTATGTGGAAATGAACTTTCAATAGTGTAGGGTTTTCTGTGGGAGCTCCTGAAATTATTGTATGAAAATTATTTACAGCTGAGGCTAAATAGTTTGCTTTGTTTCATGAATACAGCAGTGACATTGAGCGAGACTGTGGCTTGCATTGAAACTCTGTGGTTTCTACAAAATTTTCTGTAGGTTTTCTCAAACTGTAATGCGTATAATATTTCAGCGTAAGTATTTTCATTAATTCTGTATGTCAATGTCTGCCATGCTACAGTTCCTAGAGGTGCTGCAGCAAAATCATTGATAAGTAGGCTAAAAGTATTTTGTGTATTCACCTTTTCTTGTATTTTTGTGAGCCTTGTCCACAGATTACATTTCGTCTGTGTCATGAAGAAATGGTTCATCACTATCAATAGTACTGCCTGCAATGGTATATCGTACTTCCCGTGCACTTTTCAAAATGTTGAGAAAGAAATGCCCCTTTCGCCCTCTCTCTACCTTGTCAGTTATATGTTGAATTATATAGTCGAAATCGAATATTTTGAGGTGGCTTAAGACATTGCGATGAATCATATTCAGTAATTTTGGCTTCCTTTTTGACAGACTGTTGACTTTGTAAAATTTTGATGATTGGTCCTGTGGTAGTATCTTTGGGCCCTCACAATTTGTTTCCTCTTTCTGTTGTGTAATACATGCTGTTTATGGCTTCTGTTGATGAAATTAGGGTATATTTCTAATTTTAATGCAAAGTGGGTAGGGATTTGACTGACTGTGATTTGATAATTTCTCTTGTGAATAAATAACCCCGTTCTGCTAGAACGATACAGTTCAGTTGGCCTGAATTTTTTCTTTTGTTGGGAAATTTAATACTGTAAGTCAGAGGTGTCTATTTCTTTGTTTTATGATGTAGGTAACACATACTTGTTGGAATCTTTTTGTGAAAATGGCTATGGATACCTCACAAGCTAAGAGTAAGATGGTTAATAAGTGTGCTGAAAGGGTAAATAACCACCTACCTGAACTCCAGTTAAAGATATTATAGATATTTATGTCTGAAGCTTAGAGGTTCTCATATGGAGGAAGTTTGTCTTGTACGAAGTACAGGTTAAAGTAATGACGGAACAATGTTAAGGGATTTAATTTGCAGTAGAGCTTCTGTTAGGGCAAAACATTCAGAGTTGATAGTACAGTTGATCTGTGGTAATAGAAGGATCTTTTCAGTTTTGATTTCTGTCACTTCTGTGGTCAAGTTAATGCACAGGTTGCGATTCTGAGTGAAAGTTGGTTGCATAGACTAAAGAGATTCGTAAATAAATCACAGAAGACTAATCTTAAGAATACGTCGGTAGATCTGAAGAAACAACTAGAACAGGAGGAGGTTAATTTTAGGAAAATGTTAGGAGAACTAAAAGAGTAACATGAGACTACTGTCGGAGATCTGATGGGGCAATCAAAGGTCTGTGTTTGTTAAACAAAGGAACAGACTAACAAGTTAAAATATTGATTCGCTGTTGTTCTGAAAGAGCCTTGAACAAAGACTTTCTCCACCACCAGTTTAACAGAAATATTTTAATGAAACATATGTTACACTGAAATATTCTTTTCGTTTTGTACAATTATGCATGCATAGACACTAATGTAAAGAAAGTGTATGTCTTGTTCTCTGTGGTTTCGATACAATGTAGAGTGCTTAGGTCTGAGTGCATATATTTAATATTTGTAAATTTTATTGAAAGTGAGAAATGAAGTGGAGCAGTTGATGCAGGGATGCTAAAATGTAAAGATGGACAGGAGGAAATTTAGTGGAGAAAAGTAATTGCTTGCAGAAGATAGCCAATTCTCTTTGTAGCCCTATTCGGAAGATATAACGTGATGAATAGAATTATAATACCGAGGCAGTTGAAATAGTTTGATTGTTCAGGGAAGTGCGAAATGAAGAGGTTGTCATAACGGCATTTTTGCAAAGAATCACTAAATATGTGGAGAGGCACCGATTTGAAACAATCAGCGGTGAAGAGGAGACAAAGAGAGAAGAAAGGAACAGTCAAGACTCAATGTTGAAGATGTAGAAAAAGAATAGGCACAGACGACTGCTGGAGGGAAATACTTGGAAGAATTCTGAAAGAAGAAAGTCACAGCTAGTTTTCGCCACAAGGACGTGAATACTCAGTATATCAGCCCAGGCTGTGTACGAAGAAGACAACGGTGTTTGTCACGTACCAGGTAAAATGTCACTGTGAACTACAGCAGCGGTGCGGGCTTAGTTGTAAGAAGCGACTATTTGTTGGTTTTCGTAATGGATGAGGTAGACTGTAAGCAGATTAATTATTGTCAAATCATTTAGTGTGAGGGTCAAAGTATGCATTAAAGTTGAGAGTTAAATATTAATAAATAGGTACAACATTATTCAAGTAAATCTTTATGTGACTGTCAATTTTTATATGTAAAATCTATAAGCTTGTCAAGTAAATCTTATTACCGTGCTACATCCATAACATTTAATGAAGTTTCCGTAGCAAAACGGCGCGAATGGGAAACAGCCGGAATTTATAGCGCTGAGTAGTTTATTTGAGAGATAGCTTGCCAGTATCCTGACGTCTTCCTTCTACATTGGAAATATCCGACACAGTATGGATACAGACTGCCATCTGCTGCTGCAGTTCCATCTTAGGTTCTTATTTTGGAGGCAGCCATCATTTTTGACAAAGCATTTTTGACAAAACTAAAAACTATACGCAGCGCACTTCACTTATAGATAGATGAAATTAAATGATATTGCGATTAGTGAGAGTTATTTCAGGACAACTGTTATATATACATCTATATTCTACTTGAATTCAAATGCTTTGCTCCGCTGTTTAGCTCGAGTAGTAAAAACATGCTTACTTCAATGCAAAGTGTTAAATCGGTTTCATTCACGGGTTTATCTCTTTAACAAACATTGTAACTGAAACTAATTTGCAGAGATATGTTCGTTTAAATAATTTCCCGTCATGATTCATTAATGAAGATTGAACATGACATACATAATTACGTGCGTTGTAGCAGTGAACTTACGATAGACGTTTGATATTACTATTTGTTTCTGAAGTTCACTTATACCTATAGACTACTCGATAAATTTGATAACTCTTGACAGTTTAAAATGTATTAATGTAAGGCAGGAAAATGCACTCTTCTTCCGTTGATGCACTACCGTATATGAACATAGAGAAATGCCCACGTTGTCAGTTTATGTTTTTACCTGTTGTACGTAAGTGTGACTGGTGTATGAGCAGTGGAAATAAGCCCACTGTTATATGTGAGAGCAGAAGTGAGAGCCACGTGTAGATTCAAAGAAGGCAGTTGTTTAGTACAAATCTAATAGAAGAAACAGCAGCTGACTTAGAGATAAAACTTTGGTTGTTGATTATTCACGATGACAGTTATTAGTCCATCAGTCACTCCTTCTTACTTGTATCAATGAAAGAGCGGTATTCGAGCGTAATTTAGATGTGTTGCCATGTTATTTATTTAGCGATTTAGGCATGCATTCTGATTTATGATCTGGAGCCCACACTATAGAGACGAGGCGGGGCTTGAAGGGCGAATATGAGACGAACTTCACTACAATCAGTGAACGATTTAGTGTAACAGAAGGCTACAAAAATAACCTAGGGGAGGAAGTTATTGAATGAAGTCAGTCGTTACGAGAAGAGTTCAATGTTTTAAAATGGAATAAGGAAAACCGCAAGTAATATAAATGGAGGTTCGACAGCAGAAAATTTAAGGTAGTTAGTAGAACAAGTAGTAGATTACAGGTTAGCTATTCAGAAATTGGAATAAGGAGTGGAATCTTGCAAAAAGAGAGTAGATGACTTCTAAACTGCTATGGCACATTTATCTATAAATAATTAATATATTTCTGACAACATAGCACCCACACGGCCTGGAGATTGAAAAGAGGCCAGGTTCTTTCTTAAGTTTCAAGAATGTATGTTGCCAGTGACAGAGGTAAGAGCGGTGGTGACTGAATTCTTTTGAGAGTTGGATGAGGGGTGGCAGTAGTCTTAGAATACTTCTGAAAGTTGCTGGTAGTTAGATGCGTCTTTAGCTGCGATCGCCAGAAAACAGAAAAGTTCTGAACAAGTTCAGACAGTTCAACTTTCGGTCGGGTTGTTAAGATACAGAAGAAGACAGCTTTGTACAGAGAAATACAGAGTGATGTATACAATAGATCCCTTGACAAAAAAGTAAAGGCTGTGTGTGTGTGTGTGTGTGTGTGTGTGTGTGTGTGTGTGTGAGAGAGAGAGAGAGAGAGAGAGAGAGAGAGAGAGAGAGAGAGAGAGGAGAGAGAGAGGGGGGGGGGGGGAGTGCATGTATGTATTTGTGTTTACGTGTTTATGGGAGAGTGATTTTAGCCGAAGATTAATTAAATGAAGTAGAAGAGTTGAGATGAAACGCATCAATGGGGGAAAAATAAAATCGCAAGCCAGTTCCAGGATTTGCATGGAGAGGTGGAATTTCCGAATGCAAGCGACACTGGCGATAGCTATGTACGCCATTGACCGAGACCGACTGGACATCGCAACTCGGCTTTACCCATCTGCTGTGGTGCAGTGTAGTGAAAGTGGCTCCCTAATTTGCCGTGCAGCATGCAGGATAGACTGGGTGGTATATCCTTCGGGTACCTGGAAGGGGATCGCGAAGAGACCGATGACGATGTCGGCCAGGGCGAGGTTGGCGATGAAGCAGTTGGTGACGTTCTGCATGCGGCGCGACGTGGCCACGATCCAGATGACGAGCGCGTTGCCCAGCACGGCCACCACCGAGATGGAGCCGTAGCACACGGACAGCAGCACGATGACGCCGGCGGGCACCTCGAACAGCGACGACGCGCCCGCCGCCGAGCCGTTGGCCAGCGCGCGCGCCCACACCTCGTCGTAGTCCCACGTGGCGTTCTCCAGGAACAGCTGCTGCGGCGGCGGCGGAGGCGGCGACTCCGCCATCTGCACACCAAACACCACGCCACCTGCGTTACCTCGCTGACGAGAAACCGCGGCACTTTGCAAGGTGGCCGCGTCATCGGACGCCTGAGGTGTCGCCTTACATACACTGGCGGTAAAATAATTCGCAATACCAAGAACGAGTTGTACGACAAAAGATGGTAGACGTGTTTAAACATCTGAAAGATGATGTCTACTCAAATTCCGTACCAGTCGTATAGCAGAGGCGGTAGCAGCGCCACAATGCGAATGATAATCGTGTCGTAGGGCTACGAGAAGCTGGAAGTTCCTGATGTATTACTGCAGGAAAACTTGACAGGAAACTACCTACTGTACATGACCGACCGCAATGGTGATCACGAAAATCTACGGTCGCAAGACGGCCAGGCATTACACTGACCCCAACCCACAGCCATCTGCCAATTCGGTAGTGTCGAGTTAGATTGATGTCAGGTTGGAGGTCTGTTGTGTTTTCTGATGAAAACTGATTCTGCTTCGGTTCCAGTGATAACCGTGATTTGGTTTGTCGTGAACGCCATTTCATGGGGTGTTTTCCAACACGATAACTCTCGCCCACCTTCCGTTATTTAACTCAAGATGCTCTACAGAGTGCCGCCATGTTGTCTTGGCACGCTCGATGACTAGAGCTATCCACTGTTGGGACACGTATGGGACACCATCGACGATAATTCTAGCGTTGACGTGTGTGGAGGTCGTGCTTTGATGGTGTGTGGTGGGATTATGATTGGTGCACGTACACCCCTGCATGTCTTTGACAGAGGAACTGTAATAGGTCCGCCTTTTCTGGGGTGCAGTGGGTCCCACCTTCTTTCTGATGGATGATAACGCATGGCCCCTCCGAGCCACCATCGTGGAGGAGTACATTGAAACAGAAGATATCAGGCGAATGGAGTTGCCAGCCTGTTCTCCAGACATAAACCCCATCGAGCACGTCTGGGATGCTCTCGGTCGACAAATCGCTGCACGTCTTCAAACCCCTAGGACACGTCAGGAGCTCCGACAGGCACTGGTGCTAGAATGGGAGGCAACACCTCAGCAGATTCTCGACCATCTGATCCAGAGTATGCCAACCCGTTGTGAGGCCTGAATAGTGTGCATGGTGATCATATCCCATATTGATGACGGAGTACATGCGCAGGAAACAGTGGCGTTTTGTAGCACATGTGTTTCGGGACGGTTTTCTCAATTTATCCCCAATACCGTCGAATTAGAGGTGCACGTACACCCCTATGTGCCTATTCTATTAGCCCCAGTTTTCTGTAGTGCCACGTTGTGTGGCACCACATTAGGCGATTAATCTTCGTTTATGAGCATGAGTGTATTACAGGAGGGCACAGCCACAACTCTATCGATGAGCTCAATTTATAGTTTGCACATGTAGAAATCATATGAAAAAACCGCTAGTAATAAATTTGTTTATACTTTACTAGTTATAGCACAGTCTAGGAATGTTTGAGAATAATTATTTTATATTACATAGTGAATTGTCATTCCTTCAAGTTATTGTAGCAAGTACGCAAAAATCTTGAAAGCAATATTATTACACACAAATTCAAATGAGAATTTGTACTGTGTTTTATTTCTAACGAAAAGGTATCTTTGGATTTGTGTCGGGATTTCTTGATGGGCGGTGTTGTGAAATGGTAGCTGCTGATTGTCTAGCAATGCCAGCAAATCTAATACGTCAGGCGTATTTGAGGAGGCTGTTGTTACAAAGCAGAATTTAGCTTAGTCATTGCTAGGAGAATTAAAAATTCGGCGTTCCACAAGCAGCAAGCATGGTAATTGTTCGTTGTGAAACTCATGGAGGACAGCTAAACGGCAGGTGTTGACGTGCACACTGATGTGGGTGTGTCAACTATAAAAATTGTTAGGTCGGCTAATAGGTTTTACACGCAGAAAAGTGGTTTTTCATGTTGTTGCACCGACCACGTTCAATAATTAGCAAGGCAATCGAAACAGAAAGTTAAGTACAGAAAATGTAGTTTTCATGCTCTTAAAGAATTTAGAATTTCTTGCAAAAACACCCGTAAATGTTCATGAGTAAATTTGAACTACAGGTAATCTCTGTATAACTCTTAACGTCGTCAACAATGAGAGTAGGAGCGCCACAGCAGGCGTAGTACCTGCAATAACCTGTGCTGATAGCTTAGTTTTGTGTTTATTCACGGAAAATGTGTTGCCTATAGTTATATAAGCGAATGCGTTTTGAAAATATTAATAAATAGCGATCCCGATTGTTTTGCAATCTGTTTTAATGATAAAATACGCAGTTCATGAGCAACTTTGTCTATGATTTTATATCTGGCTAATGTCAACAATATTAGCACACTATAAGTTGAAAATCCCTTCTAATATCGAAGTGGAGAACGTTTTGTTTTTCACGACAGTGAAGTTACTCTTGTGGCTGGCCTCGAGGAACGGGAAGCACTAGCAGTGACGCTGTGCCTCAGTGAAAAGTCCTCATCTCCTCCCTTTCTCGTCCACTGCAGCGCCAAACGAGAAACCGAGACAAAGGACGTTCCTCGAATGGGTAGGCTTCGTACAGCGACAGCGCAGTCGTTAAGATTCCAGGAACCCGAGGGCTGCCTCAGTAGGCAGATAACGGCACAAAAACGCGGCAGCGGACACAGTAGCAGATGACAGAGCTCAGACAGAAAGTGGACAACTTGTGAACAGTGTGTCTCCTCTGGGAACTGTACCGCATACTGGTGCGGTAGCCGTTCCTCTGTGATGGCTACATTCACAGTAGTTAAGATAAAAAGAGAAAGGGGTTGAGTAAATTAAGAGCATGGTCCCAAGCTGCACAAACAGCGCCCTGTGACCTTTACCCTGGAACACTTTACTAAGGCAAGAGATGCGGTGACAGGCCTGGCGACGACAGGGGTGTGTGACATGCGCGTCACGTTTCTGACAGATGAGAAGTCAGTGTACATGATAGCGACCCGACGCTTCGGACAAATGCTATTGTCGATTCGACAGACTTGCAGGCATTGTATATTCCACAGCGAACTGTGTCTATATCATACCATGAGTATATAAATGCGTGTGAGTTCGCTCCTTTGAGGCTCTCTATATTTTTGGAATTTAATACTGAATCTCCACAGTTGGACAAAAATATGAAAACACACCGACAAATGCATGTTCGAAGAGGAATGTAGATGGTAGCCAAGGCTGCAGGCAGCGCTGTTGTATTTGACCACGAAAGGCACCTCTGCAGTGTCCTCAGTCCGTTGCAACTGTCAGTCGTGGTCGGAACATTGTTCTGTGTAACTGCGAATGCGTTATGTCATACGTAATTCACTTCCCACACACGCAAGTTGTCGGTGCTCATATAATGGATGCTTCGATGACTAAGGTAGACGAAGTTTTAGGTATTTCAAAAGGCGCCGTATAGAACAATTGTACTGAAGATAGGGAAAGCGGGCAGGAAACATGTGACTAAGCTGCTAGAACTTCAAAATAAATTCAACACACAGTATTGTCAATCGTAAATCTTTTTGTAGCATTCTGTTTTGGTGCCCGTGCTTTGCGTCGAGTGTATGGTCTTCACAGATTTCTTTGTTTTACTGTAATTCAGTCTTTATCTTGTTCACCAACTGCAACATCTTCTAAGCTTTGCATTCTAATTATGGCCACAGAAGCATGGTCTTTCCCGAATGAACCTCTGACCAAAAACCATTCTGGCAGCTAGAGTTTGAGGTCTTTGTTCACCCTGCCTTTTGAGTTCTTATGATGACAGACTCACACAATTTTTCATCTCCTAACACATGTATTTTTGGAACTCAAATACAGAGTTTCAATGATTTAGCTTTAAAATGTTTTAAGGCAAGGAAACATTTTCATAAAAATTATCACTCCCCCCTCCCTTCCCCCGTACCGCACCGCTTGGGCGATTGAATTTCAAAAAACACAGATATAAGTTCTTTCATATTCAACCGAAAAGTGAAATACCAATTTTATAGATGTAGCCTTACAAGTGCTTTATCATTACTTTAATAACAATTTATTTTCCAAAATATCTTTCATCCACTATTGTACCCCTTAATGGTTAAATTTCCAAAATGCTGAAGCATGCAGATTTTTGTTTCTAACCGACAAATTAAATACCAGTTTTCGTACTCGTAGCTCCAAAATTGTACTTGTAGCAGCATATTTTCAAAAAATCCTCTCATCTTCTGCTTCACTCCCTTAGAGGTGAAATTATGGACAAAAGTTGCTAAACGAGGCTACATTGCAAGACCCACACCTTCCTTAAATTTCAAGTTTCCATCCTTAGTGGTTTGAGCTGGGCGTTGGTGAATCAGTCAGTCAAGGACATGGACTGTTTTTATTAGGGATTCACGATTACATCAATGTATTAAAACAGTTACTCGTTAGTATGGATTCATCGAATTCAGCCTATATATTGTTTACGTGTCGTTATATCCTACACACTGATGTTTTCAATTATTCGATGCACGACACGTGATACATTTCTCCTTATTTGCTTTGTCGTCTTAAATCATTTCTATCACCTAACACGCTACACGTGGACATTCGTACGTTTCTTGAATCACAACGTTTCTATCATTTCTGCCAAATCAAAACCCATGCATCATGACGCCGACTAACAAGCAAGACGCAGAATTCCTGCTGGATGTTGATACAACTTTCATCTAATGCTGGTTCCGTTATCTTTTCCCACAAGAACCAAATGTTTTGAAATGGCTCAGCGTGTCATTTGTTCCGTAGTTCTCAGTAATATTACGTGAAGCGTTACTGAATCGTGAGCATAACTTGTATATAAACGTTACACCACATATCCTACCATAGTATCTGTTAGGTAAACAGATCCCACTTTTCTCGTCACTTCAACGTTTAAATAAGCGTAACATTATCACAATGAAGAATACAGCGACCAGTTTTTTTATGAACTTGTAAAATAGTAAAACAGTTTTTGTTGTAATTTAATGACTGGTTTCGATTAGGTAGACCATCGACAGATTCGTCTGTCTCCTCAAGCTAGTGAACAAAACAGATACATATTGTTACACACATATAATCCCATTCAGTAATAGACGAAGTCAGTATTATAATTTGGCCGCTGTAAACGTTGAAAACCGCTTACATACATAAGAAAATTCATCGTATTGTCTGCTTTAATGTAGTGAAACCGTGCCTCACTTCACAGTATTTCAAAGCGTCGGTGACACACGTCTCATCACGTGCTGGGGAATAACTTTTATTAGAGCCAAATGGTCGCTGATATTTTCCGGCGACGCCAGGCGTCGTTTAATGCCGGTTACGTCTCGGAGAGCCAGCAGGACGTAGGCACTACGCGGCGTTGGTATGCAGCGTGCATTGCCAATCATCCAGTGAGCTGTTACACGTGAAAGGCGGTGGATCGGGAAAAATTATTGTTTCTGAATCGTTTCTTCCTCCTAAGACACCAATTGCTATTTGAAATTCACTCCATCAGTTTATGGGGGCACGTAGTATGCAGCACACCTGGTTAGTAGACGCTGCGGGTCCGGTGAAATCACGCCAATGCGAGGCCAGTAAGCACTGAAGGACACACATCATTGCAGAGAAGTGCCAGTGATCACTGTGTCTTCAACAAAAGTTATTCCCCTTGATGTGATCTATCAACGCCAGATGTTTGTAGCAAAAATTTTGAAACACGCTATATTTACTGGTTTTGAATATATTTCAGATGATTTGCCTTAGCTGCATCAGCCTGTCCATAAGGTGTATACATTTTCAAACTAAGTTTTAATGGCGGTGCACTCATTTTATGTTTAACTACTTCACGTAGGTGTTGTGACCACAAAATAATTGTGTATTTTACGACAAGGAACATCGCATAAATATGTTGCGGCTCCAATTACTACAAATCTGTCACATACAGGGTGTTATAGGTAAAATAGCAGACAGTTTTACTGGTGGCTGAGGAGGTGTACAGAACAAAATAATATTAGAATTTACTTTACATGCCGGCTAATAATGATAGTTGTTAGGAGTAGTGTGTTTTTGGTTGGTTAGTAGCTCCAAGCACTTGTGGCAAGAGCAAGCAATTATCGCCTATTTTCCACTGGGCAGTATACTGTATTACGCATGGGCGCAACACGGTAAGCCTATACTGACAGACAGTTCACTTAGTGGCGCAAGTATGGCCTCGCAAAAAGCATCAGGTAATAAATTATGTGAAATTTTTGCGTGAAGAATGTTAGATGCAGAGAAAAAACAAAGACAATTGAACTGAGCACATACAGTACTAAAATACCAATGAGCACAGTATCTGCACCTGTATACTGACATCTCATTCAATATTTCTTATATATTTCGGTACATATGCAGATGACCTGAAGATGATCACTTGACTAAAGTTCTTTTTCTTCGTGGGAATAAATATTCAAAATATAATTATTAATTCACAAAGGTAAGTTTAATCACATAGCGTGATCTAAGAGATATAGGTTCAGATAGACCACCCCGTCTAGAATCTTCGACGAATAAGACAGGGCTGGTGGAAAAGTCGATATCTGTAGTTTAGTGGTGGGTGCGTGGAGGAACAAAGACAAACAGGATTCTTATTTCTGTAAAGAGGTCATCAGCTGCTTTTCAGTGCCGCAAATGTTATTTATTTCTCTTATTCCGCTACGGAAGGGTTTTTAGAGAAGGTGACTCTGTAATGATGGAGTGGGACGCAAAGCATTTTGCTGAGATGGAAACGACTGTTCTCCGGGCGCGAGACGGAATCTGTTTCGTTATTAGAAGTCTTCTCACTGCACAACTAGCAGTTAACGCGGTTTTCATTCACTGTTTAGTCAAGCAGAGTATATTTTCCGGTAAATTCTGTGTGCTGTTATTAATTTCTCAACTGTACCTTTATATACCCCCAGCAGAATTTCGTCAGCGGTACCCGATGTATCAGACCGAGCGAGGTGGCGCAGTGGTTAGCACACTGGACTCGCATTCGGGAGGACGACGGTTCAATCATGTCTCCGGCCCTCCTGATTTAGGTTTTCCGTGATTTCCCTAAATCGTTTCAGGCAAATGCCGGGATGGTCCCTTTGAAAGGGCACGGCCGATTTCTTTTCCAATCCTTCCCTAACCCGAGCTTGCGCTCCCTCTCTAATGACCTCGTTGTCGACGGGACGTTAAACACTAACCACCACCACCACCGATGTTTCAGGTTATGAAGCACTGACAAAATATTTTCACTGGAAATCTCAAAGTTCGATACATTAACATAAGTGATTGAAGAGTGCAGTGCGTTGTGCAAGACAGTAAGTGACCAACAAACGCAAAATTAGCTTCAGGTGTGCTCCAAGGATGTGTAGTAGGTTCTCTAGCGTTGTCAACAGACAAAACGACTTTTAAGATAGAATCAGTGTCACCACAAGGCAAGAGATGGAAAACCATAAAAAGTACTGCAATAAGCAATGGATATGATGGCTCACGGATTAATAGAATGTCGCAGCAGATTAAAATAGCTTGAATAAACAACAACAAATTATATAAACCTGCAGGAAACAACACTCACCTGTTACAGCAACCCAGCAGTGAAATATTTGTACGTAGAAATGCCTTATCCTGCTATAACTTCAGATAAATTGATTAGTTTATTCCAAAACGCTGATGCAAAATTCAGCCGCTCCACCACCGACAGCCTAAGTAAGAGGCTTATTCGCAATGTAGAGCCACCAGAGACAGACATTGACGCATGTGGCGTTTACAAAATTACCTGCAGCAAATGCAAAAATTCCTGAACTTAACTGAAAGGACATATAGACAGCTACGGAATAGAGATATGTAACGTATCAGCTGTGGCAGCACAAATTAACGACACAGGCCTCTCTTTGCAAATGAAGAAGAAACCTTGAGATTCTGCACAGAATCGAAATAAGTACAAGAATAGGCATCATAGAAGGAATGGCAGTTTTGTTTATAATACAGAAAATTATGATCATGTTCTTAATGAGATAACTGAAATCTAAAACTAAAATTTCTACTGTAGCGTTATAGCAGTGTTAGTGCAATAGAAATAAATGTGTAAGCGTGAAAGAAACAACTACTAGATTATCACTAACACGAATATATCAGAAAAGGGATAATACACGATGCTCATAGCACACTACAAGGCCGCCCTGTTGTATGATGGTATAATGTTTACTGCTGTGGAGAGAGGTTATGGAGTGAAAGTACTTGAAAAACAGTATTGTATTACGCTGCGCAGAACAGTAAGGTCGAACATCAGCTCCGCCAGTGGACCAGCGATGTAGATGTCGCCTTGAGCCGTCAGAATCGTAAGTGAACAACCGACATATAGAAAGGGTATCACACTCGTATTGCACTACTAATGCAAAGCATCTGCATCCCGCACTGCCCGTGGCATGCGTCACAACAACGACACACATGCCCACGCCAGCAGAAGACAACACTGGATATCGATTTCTGGGAACCCACTGCCCCTCTCGACCACAAAACGCTCATGTAGCAGAACAATGAAAAAAAAAACATCCTGGCAGATTAAAACTGTGTGCCCGACCGAGACTCGAACTCGGGACCTTTGCCTTTCGCGGGCAACTGCTCTACCAACTGAGCTACCCAAGCACGACTCACGCCCGGTACTCACAGCTTTACTTCCGCCAGTACCTCGTCTCCTACCTTCCAAACTTTACAGAAGCTCTCCTGTGCGTGAGTCGTGCTTCGGTAGCTCAGTTGGTAGAGCACTTGCCCGCGAAAGGCAAAGGTCCCGAGTTCGAGTCTCGGTCGGGCACACAGTTTTAATCTGACAGGAAGTTTCATATCAGCGCACACTCCGCTGCAGAGTGAAAATCTCATTCTGGAAAAAAAAAACAGTTGTTGGTTAATTTAGACTGAGATATTTTCTGTTTAAGGAACGTCTGTACGTATAAAGGCCCGATGGTGAACAAAACATGCTTGAAACGCATTGTAAAAAAAGTAAACGTCGTGTGACTAGGTCTCCCGTCGAGTAGACCGTTACCGATTACTTGCGACTTGACGCGACTTCGGTTACCTGCGCGTCGATGAGGATGAAATATTGATGATTAGGATAACACAACACCCAGTCCCTGAGCGGAGCAAATCTCCGACCCAGCTAGGAATCAAACCCGGGCCCCGAGGATTGGCATTCTATCGCGCTGACCATTCAGCTACCGGGGGCGGACCTTGAAAAACGCATTTCAAAGTGTTAAATTACACATAAGATAAATGAAGGTGACTGGTAGCAGAAAAATACAAGAAATTAAAGACGACGTACTTATCACGAAACTCTGTTGGCTAAATTTCAAGAAGGATGTATTCGACATATTATAGCAGCACCTTGATTACTACATGATTTCTGAATACGCCTATGTTCACAGCTGTAATACAGTAGGTGACAGCAAAGACCAATCACTGCGTTATAAATACATCAAAATGTTGACATTACTTTTTACCTGCAACGATAATTCAGCATTTGATCATGAACTGTGTGCATTTAATTGTCTTTGTAGACAAATTGAAATTTCTGGTAAAAGTGCAGTCTCCGTCACTGACTAACCGAAATTTCACTTTTGCGGAAGAAACGCAGGAGCTCCGCAGTTCCACTGAATGGACGACCTGAGGAAGATGGGAACTCTGGTATGAGAGAGCAGTCAGAGGAAATTGCCCCCCGCAGGGTGTGTGAAAAGTTCTTCTGCTGGAACGGTTTACGAGTAGCCCTTATTGAATTGGAATACAGAAAAAGCGCCAATAGGCAGCACTCTATAACAGAGCTGAATGAAATAACATTTTCTGTAGGGATGGACCTATCGTACTACTGGGCGGCATACTGTATTGGACGAATTTCACGTACGGTGTTTCCAGAGACGTCTTAGTTGTTTCATCGATCCATGTCATCCGGCGTTATAAAGGCAGGTCGTTCTATAACGTTGTTACCAAATATCTTGAAAAATGATGGATCGATTTACTTCAGATTTTTACACGGTAAACTAATAAACATTCTAACCAGCGAAGGCTACATGTTTTTAATATATATGAAATGAAACTGCGTACGTTCTTATTGTATGAAGCGGAAACATTGTTAGCGAAAATTTTGAAAATTCTTGACCGATTGATCACCTAGAAATTTTAACATGAACTCCAATAGAAGTTCGGGCGGATGTAGACTACATACTTTTAATATATATGATGTATAAATTTACATATTTGAAATGTATGCTATTGTATAGAAAAGATCGTTGTTTCACGTTGGTACAAAAATCTCGAAAAATTCTGTACCGATTTATTTAAAATTTACACGATTGGGTAGACCGGGAATACATATTTTTCAGATGTATATTGTATAAAAGTATATACTACTGTATAAAAGGAATCGTTGTCAGAAGAAATGTCGCAAAGTTCTTGATCGATAAACTTCAAATTTTCACACGATACTCTAATAAACAGTTGGATTCTTATAGGGTATATAGCTTTTAATATAGAAGTGCATGTATATAATACACAAGAAGGAAAAATTATTAGCAAAAATCTCGAAAACTTCATGAGTATTGACCGACGTAATACAATTTTTGTCACGATACTCTAAAGAACATTCAGAAAGACATAGTCTGTGTATTATTTTAAACAACAGTGTACATGTTTACTGTTAAAACTGCCAACGGGAAAGATCATTTGATGCAATGCTGTGTTATGAAAACTGAAAATGGGCGGTTTCGTTTTTTTCCTAGGAACAAATATTTAATTACAGTTGCAGCACTCTTAAACCACTAGACAAATGATTTCTTACACATAGTGCCTTCCTCCTTATACATAATTTTCTACATAAACTCTATATATGACTATGATCTGTTCCTTCTTTCTTCAGTTTTAACATAAAACCGAAAAGTTGTTCCTATGGATTGCCAGATTATTATTAGAATATTACTACCGGTTCTGAATCGTCCAAAACTTTGTATTTATACCGGTTTTTAGATTAAAAATATACATAATGGTGTCATTCGAGGTACTATGTTAAAACATCCAACAGCAGGGAGGAATTCTCGTACCCCGTGTACCAATGACCCAAACCTACTTTCCCTTTCATTTTAAGTGACTTCACTTCTCAAACATGGTTTCGTTAGCAACAGCAATAAAAGAAGGGTTCATGTCTAAGAGAGGGGGAAGAGGGTATGGACGGAGGGGCCGGGGTGGGGAGAGAAATGCCGATAGGGTTGGTGAGATGCGCAGAGAAAGGAGGGATGAGATTAGCATGTATATCAAGTTCGAGGTACGTACATATTCAGCAACTGCGAAGCATTCTCAGGCAGGCTAGTTGTACATATAGAGATGATGAATGTTTTACAGAAGAGAAACTCTTCTATAACGTGCGTTCCCGAGTGTGTCAATCACGCTGAATTGTGTATCTTATGTTAAGGAATCACAAATGGACTGCAGCTCCTGTTATATAACCGAAGACCGGATAACTACAATAGATATGACAACTTAGCTGACAATGAGTGTACTACATCAGGCAGATAAGATAAATGACGTACCGTGTTTCACATTACAAACACTGTAGTAAAAAAGGACATGTCTAAATTTAGTGAACTAGAAAAATTTCTTCTATACATAATAATACTTGAAGCTACAAGTTAGGACCAAATTAGTTGAAAGAAGTACATGTCAATTATCTGCAGTGAAACAACAAGGAATAATCACATTCACGTAGTTAGGCGAAACTATGCAGCAGCGGAATGGACGACGGTTGAAATAAGAAGGCTAAATATTCCACAATTTTATGAGACTATTCTTCAGTATTTATCTTCCGTCTACATGCAACTGAGAACCAAGTTATTTCATTGGTTCTCTTTTATTTACCAGACACGATGTTGTGATCATTTACCAAAAGAAATAGAATGAAAAACCAAGTCGGACGAGTGTGGACTGAGAGTTGTATAGAGTTAACAGGAGTTTTATGTGGTTATGCTAGAGCATTCAAGTCAGTAAATGAGGGATTTGAATAAGAAATTCGTACAGTTTAATTCAGAATACTGTGTATTCTCTCAGTTTCACTAGGAGACAAAAATTACTTTTACAGGGCATGGAAGAAATTGTCCAGCTTAGAGCAGGGACGTGGAGTTGGAGAATGGCTTTAGAAGAAAACGTGATGGAGGGAAGACCAGTTTTAAAAGAACAGTAGATCTGGCGCTGCTAAGTTTGTGTTGTATGAAGCTTATGGGCTTTACAGGAAGTAGGCACCACTGAACATGCCTCTTCACCTTGAGAAGATCAATGATAATACGAGAGTTGGAACTTTATTACTGACAACTATTTATTTATAGCTCGTACAAAATAGATACGTGTTTCAAAGTTTTACTGACCTTGAAAGTAGTCACCACCATTGCGTAGGCCTTTAATTTTCGACCAGCTTACTGACAGAAGTGATGACACTTTCTGCAGGACCTGACCATCATTTTGCAGGACAATGCTCAAGCGCGTACGGTGCAAGCTGTTACTAATTTGATTGACTTATGGGGCTGCTAAGTGCTATACCACCTATTGCACTCCCCTGACTTAAGCCCTGGTGAGTTCAACTTGATTTCTAAACTAAAGGAAGCAGTTCACGGCATTCGCTTCAGAACTGTTACAAATTCGTCGGGCAATAGACCGCGCCGCTCGGACTTCAACACAACTGGCACTGCTAATACTTACACGTCGCTGGCAACAGGTTGTACACAATGCTGGTGACCACTTTGAAGGTCGGTAAATCTTTGAAACAGGTATCTATTTTGTATGAGCTATAAATAAATGGTTGTCACTATTAAAATTACAACAAGCGTATTTTGAGGCTTACAGCTTTGGACTAGTTTCATGTTCGGTGTGTTCAGGGACGTTTTAGAATTTTCGTCGTCCCGCGTTATTCTACATGCAGAGTCGGCAAGAAATGGTCATACTGCTTTATACTACGGAATTAGAGTTTCTTGCGGAACTTAAAGACGAAACTTAGGATTCGCATATGTTACTGCGAAGTACCGATGCTCGTTGAGTCGTGGACTATGCATAGGAGACTGCCACAGTATAATACATAGGATACCCGAAATAGATACGCAGTGAGATGAATAGAACTGACATTTTTGTCCCAAGGATATAATTACGCTGGAATTATCGCAGTTTATAACGGTCAGGTGAACATGACAAGAATTGGGACATGGCTTTCAGTAGGCTATGTTATCTCAACGGACCGCAGTTCATGCTCTGCAAACGTCCTCCGACTCTGGCAAAAGGCTGATAAGGAGTGCTTCTGCTAGGGCGTTCCATTTCTCCAACAGCGAGGCTCACAGCTGTTGGATGGTCGCTGATGCATGAATATATTTTGCAATCGCACCCCACAATTGCTCTATGGAATTTCAGTCGGGGAAACGGCCAGACCAGTGGCGTAGTGCCGTCAATGGCCTCTGATCACCACCAACTGTGGGTACCCCACCGTAACACCATGAGGAAAAACGTCGTGTTTCTCCAAAACGAAGGAAGAACGGGACCTGTCCCTGTGTCGATGCGATATTCGCCGTCGATGGTCTCCCGGGGTAGATCACGACCACCATTGGTCGCTGAACACAATGCGATGCCAATGATCAGCATCCCATGCTTCCAGGTCGCTGCACTACTTTAAACGCAACGGTTTATCATGGCAGCCTACGCATGCGACGAGAATTCATTAGTCTGGCTTCTGCTAGTGTCCAACCAATAGTGGGGCATGACAGAGAATATTTCTGGCAGGCCATTACCTGCTCTCGTATGTGAGACGCAGATGTGAAGGGATTGCGATGTGCTTGGTACACATTAGGGGAACCCTCTTTTGTGGTCGATCAGAACCGCAACGTCGAGTATTCCTGTAAGTAGCTTTCCATGCAGTCCGGCCTTGGTCCACTGTCAAATCTGAATGCTCAACAAATCTGGATACGGCATGAAAAGACCATCCGGCCAAAAGGACACTCACAATCAGGTTCAAAAAATGGCTCTGAGCACTATGGGACTTAACTTCTGAGGTCATCAGTCCCCTAGAACTTAGAACTACTTAAACCTAGCTAACCTAAGGACAGCATACACATCCATCCCCCAGGCAGAATTCGAACCTGCGACCGTAACGGTCGCGTGGTTCCAGACTGTAGCGCCAGAACCGCTCGGCCACACTGGCCATCTCAAACAGTGTCGGGCGTTTGTAACGCTGTCCCACACGAGTACGTATCATCTCCGTGTGCTTCACAGTGACAGCTCAGCATCTCACGCTATTCAGCTCCATTATGTACTCCGTTAAGTTGGTAACAAGAATAAATACAAATAACGCTAATGCACTCTGGTGGCTGCCCTACCTGTTATCGAGAACTGCAACCCACACACGCAATGAAGGCGTATGCGTGTATGAAGTTGCACTGACGCAAGACTATATCTTCTGCGTGCTCCACTTTTTTAGTTACGCAGGGTAGTTGACTACTCGCTCACTATAGTTCAGAACAGTGTTATCTACTTATGTAACAGATATTTAAAATTCTAAAATGAAGTATTATTGTTCTAATGATATCTTCTACCACATTCTGGAATAGTTTTAAATTTTTCAGCAAAACTTAAACTAATTTCATATTCATATTTTCACTCTCAGGTCGTTTTTACAAATGAATATATCTTCGAAAAGCATTTTGTGAATAAAAGTAAAGAAGTATGAATGAAATTTGTATTTATTTTAAATTCTTGGTGGTGGTCACGAAAAATTGCCCTTTCACTATTGAAAATGCGTAGATGGTACTAATATTGTTCTAAATAAAGTTTTCAGGTTCTGAATCGCACTTATACATCAGAAACTATTTAAAAGTATGTTGCTGATAAAAGTTAAGAACGATTAACGAACACTGTGTTTTTACAAATTTATGTGGTGGACGTAAATTACCCCTCCGCCTTATACTCTCATCGTTCCTATCCACTTAAAAAGTGGAGGACTTAAAAAGTGGAGGATAACCGGCGCAAAATGACTTTGTCTGACAACCTTCTACAGTATTGCTTTTTAAAGTCAGTATTGGATTTTAGCTACCCATTTCCTTGTGCTAACACCAACCTTACCTGCTTCGTGTTTTAGGTGCATATTACAGATATTTGTGAATACACTGTTAAAAATTCTCTAAAATTTACGGGTTTAGTATACACAACACGGTTTGAGTTATAACGGTTGTTTTTGTCAGAAAAACTACGTAAAATAACAGATTTGCCGAAGGAAATTACAATCGAGGTAACCAGCACTATTATTGTTACCGAGGAAATCGTTCCCGGTTAGAACATTAGTTGTGTGCATTCAGAAAGAAGATTATTGTTGCTCCACACACAACGTCAGATGTAATAATCATCAATAAGTTATAATGTGGCAGAACGTAGGAGAATAAAAATTTTTTTCTCTAGTTTTCTTCATTAATGACGATATTATTGAAATTAATAAATACTGGCAAGACTTTACGACTGTTGTTGTTGTGGTCTTCAGTCCTGAGACTGGTTTGATGCAGCTCTCCATACTGCTCTATCCTGTACAAGCTTCTTCATCTCCCAGTACCTACTGCAACCTACATTCTTCTGAATCTGCTTAGTGTATTCATCTCTTGGTCTCCCTCTACGATTTTTACCCTCCAAGATGCCCTCCAATACTAAATTGGTCATCCCTTGATGCCTCTGAACATGTCCTACCAACCGATCCCTTCTTCTGGTCAAGTTATGCCACTAACTTTTCTCCCCAAACCTATTCAACACTTCCTCATTAGTTACGTGATCCACTCATATAATATTCAGCATTTTTCTGTAGCACAACATTTCGAAAGATTCTATTCTCTTTTTGTCCAAACTACACTCCTGGAAATTGAAATAAGAACACCGTGAATTCATTATCCCAGGAAGGGGAAACTTTATTGAAACATTCCTGGGGTCAGATACATCACATGATCACACTTACAGAACCACAGGCACATAGACACAGGCAACAGAGCATGCACAATGTCGGCACTAGTACAGTGTATATCCACCTTTCGCAGCAATGCAGGCTGCTATTTTCCCATGGAGACGATCGTAGAGATGCTGGATGTAGTCCTGTGGAACAGCTTGCCATGCCATTTCCACCTGCTGCCTCAGTTGGACCAGTGTTCGTGCTGGACGTGCAGACCGCGTGAGACGACGCTTCATCCAGTCCCAAACATGCTCAATGGGGGACAGATCCGAAGATCTTGCTGACCAGGGCAGTTGACTTACACCTTCTAGAGCACGTTGGGTGGCACGGGATACATGCGGACGTGCATTGTCCTGTTGGAACAGCAAGTTCCCTTGCCGGTCTAGGAATGGTAGAACGATGGGTTCGATGACGGTTTGGATGTACCGTGCACTATTCAGTGTCCCCTCGACGATCATCAGAGGTGTACGGCCAGTGTAGGAGATCGCTCCCCACACCATGATGCCGGGTGTTGGCTCTGTGTGCCTCGGTCGTATGCAGTCCTGATTGTGGCGCTCACCTGCACGGCGCCAAACACGCATACGACCACCATTGGCACCAAGGCAGAAGCGACTCTCATCGCTGAAGACGACACGTCTCCATTCGTCCCTCCATTCACGCCTTTCGCGACACCACTGGAGGCGGCCTGCACGATGTTGGGGCGTGAGTGGAAGACGGCCTAACGGTATGCGGGACCGTAGCCCAGCTTCATGGAGACGGTTGCGAATGGTCCTCGCCGATACCCCAGGAGCAACAGTGTCCCTAATTTGCTGGGAAGTAGCGGTGCGGTCCCCTACGGCACTGTGTAGGATCCTATGGTCTTGGCGTGCATCCGTGCGTCGCTGCGGTCCGGTCCCAGGTCGACGGGCACGTGCACCTTTCGCCGACCAATGGCGACAATATCGATGTACTGTGGAGACCTCACGCCCCACGTGTTGAGCAATACGGCGGTACGTCCACCCGGCCTCCCGCATGCCCACTACACGCCCTCGCTCAAAGTCCGTCAACTGCACATACGGTTCACGTCCACGCTGTCGCGGCATGCTACCAGTGTTAAAGACTGCGATGGAGCTCCGTATGCCACGGCAAACTGGCAGACACTGCGCCATTCGACGGCCAACACTGCGGTTCCTGGTCTGTCCGCTGTGCCGTGTGTGTGATCATTGCTTGTACAGCCCTCTCGCAGTGTCCGGAGCAAGTATGGTGGGTCTGACACACCGGTGTCAATGTGTTCTTTTTTCTATTTCCAGGAGTGTATTTATCGTCCACGTTTCACTTCCATACATGGCTACACTCCATACAAAAACTTTCGGAAATGACTTCCTGACATTTAAATCTATACTCGATGTTAACAAATTACTCTTCTTCAGAAACGCTTTGCCAGTCTACATTTTACATCCTTTCTACTTCGACCATCGTCAGTTATTTTTCTCCCCAAATGGAAAAACTCCTTTAGTACTTTAAGTGTCTCATTTCCTAATCTAATTCCCTCGCCATCACCCGACTTAATTCGACTACTTTCCATTATCCTCGTTTTGCTTTTGTTGATGTTCATCTTATATCGTCCATTCAAGACCCTATCCATTCCGTTTAACTGCTCTTCCAAGTCCTTTGCTGTCTTTGACAGAATTACAATGTCATCGGCGAACCTCAAAGTTTTTAATTCTTCACCATGGATTTTTAATACCTACTCCGAATTTTTCTTTTGTTTCCTTCACTGCTTGCTCAATATACAGATTGAATAACATCGGGGAGAGACTACAATCCTGTCTCACTCCTTTCCCAACCACTGCTTCCCTTTAATGTCCCTCGACTCTTATAAGTGCCATCTGGTTTCTGTACAAATTGTAAATAGCTTTTCGCTCCCTGTAGTTTACCCCTGCCACCTTTACAGTTTGAAAGAGAGTATTCCAGTCAACATTGTCATAAGCTTTGTCTAAGTCTACAAATGCTAGAAACGTAGGTTTGCCCTTCCTTAATCTAGCTTCTAAGATAAGTCGTAGGGTCAATATTGCCTTACGTGTTCCAATATTTCTATGGAATCCAAACTGATCTTCGCCGAGGTCGGCTTCTACTAGTTTCTCCATTCGTCTGTAAAGAATTCGGGTTACTATTTTGTAGCTGTGACTCATTAAACTGACAGTTTGGTAATTTTCACATGTGTCATCACCTGATTTTTTAGGATTGGGATTATTATATTCTCCTTGACGTCTGAGGGTATTTCGCCTGTTTCATACATCTTGCTCACCAGATGGTAGAGTTTTGTCAGGATTGGCTCTCCCAAGGCCTTCAGTAGTTCCAATGGAATGTTGTCTACTCCGGGGCCTTGTTTGGACTCAGGTCTTTCATTGCTCTGTCAAACTCTTCACGCAGCATCGTATCTCCCATTTCATCTTCATCTACATCCTCTTCCATTTCCAAAGTATTGTTCTCAAGTACATCGCCCTTGTATAGACCCTTTATATACTCCTTCCACCTTTCTGCTTTCCCTTCTGTGGTTAGAACTGGGTTTCAATCTGAGCTCTTGATATTCATACAAGTGGTTCTCTTACCTCCAAAGGTCTCTTTAAGTTTCCTGTAGGCAGTATCTATCTTACCCATAGTGAGATAAGCCTCTACATCCTTACTTTTGACCTCTAGCCATCCCTGCTTAACCATATTGCACTTCCTGTCGATCTAATTTTTGAGACGTTAGTATTCCTTTTTGCCTGCTTCATTTACTGCATTTTTATATTTTTTCCTTTCATCAATTACATTCAATATTTCTTATGTTACACAAGTATTTCTACTAGCCCTCGTCTTTTACCTACTTGATCCTCTGCTGCCTTCACTAATTCATCCCTCAAAGCTACCCATTCTTCTTCTACTGTATTTCTTTCCCCAATTCCTGTCAATTGTTCCATTATGCTCTCCCAGAAACTCTGTAGAACCTCTGGCTCTTTCAGTTTATCCAGGTCCCATCTCCTTAAATTCCCACCTATTTGCAGTTTTTTTCAGTTTTAATTTAGAGTTCATAACCAATAGATTGAGGTCAGAGTCCACATCTGCCCCTGGAAATGTTTTACAATTTAAAACTTGGTTCCTAAATCTTTGTCTTGCCATTATATAATCTATCTGAAACCTTTCATTATCTCCAGGCTTCTTCCATGTATACAGCCTTCTTTTATGATTCTTGAACCAACTGTTAGCTATGACTAAGTTATGCTCTGTGCAAAATTCCACCAGGCGGCTTCGTCTTTCATTTCTTAGTCGTAATTCATGTTCACCTACTACGTTTCCTTCTATCCCTTTTCCTACTACCGAATTCCAGTCACTCATGAGTATCAAATTTTCGTCTCCCTTCACTATCTGAATAATTTCTTTTATTTCATCACACATTTCTTCAATTTCTTCGTCATCTGCAGAGCTAGTTGGCATATAAAGTGGTTCTACTGTAGTAGGTGTGAGATTCGTATCTACACTCCTGGAAATGGAAAAAAGAACACATTGACACCGGTGTGTCAGACCCACCATACTTGCTCCGGACACTGCGAGAGGGTTCTACAAGCAATGATCACACGCACCGCACAGCGGACACACCAGGAACCGCAGTGTTGGCCGTCGAATGGCGCTCGCTGCGCAGCATTTGTGCACCGCCGCCGTCAGTGTCAGCCAGTTTGCCGTGGCATACGGAGCTCCATCGCAGTCTTTAACACAGGTAACATGCCGCGACAGCGTGGACGTGAACCGTAAGTGCAGTTGACGGACTTTGAGCGAGGGCGTATAGTGGGCATGCGGGAGGCCGGGTGGACGTACCGCCGAATTGCTCAACACGTGGGGCGTGAGGTCTCCACAGTACATCGATGTTGTCGCCAGTGGTCGGCGGAAGGTACATGTGCCCTTCGACCTGGGACCGGACCGCAGCGATGCACGGATGCACGCCAAGACCGTAGGATCCTACGCAGTGCCGTAGGGGACCGCACCGCTACTTCCCAGGAAATTAGGGACACTGTTGCTCTTAGGGTATCGGCGAGGACCATTCGCAACCGTCTCCATGAAGCTGGGCTACGGTCCCGCACACCGTTATGCCATCTTCCGCTCACGCCCCAACATCGTGCAGCCCGCCTCCAGTGGTGTCGCGACAGGCGTGAATGGAGGGACGAATGGAGACGTGTCGTCTTCAGCGATGAGAGTCGCTTCTGCCTTGGTGCCAATGGTGGTCGTATGCGTGTTTGGCGCCGTGTAGGTGAGCGCCACAATCAGGACTGCATACGACCGAGGCACACAGGGCCAACACCCGGCATCATGGTGTGGGGAGCGATCTCCTACACTGGCCATACACTTCTGGTAATAGTCGAGGGGACACTGAATAGTGCACGGTCATCGAACCCATCGTTCTACCATTCCTAGACCGGCAAGGGAACTTGCTGTTCCAACAGGACAATGCACGTCCGCATGTATCCCGTGCCACCCAACGTGCTCTAGAAGGTGTATGTCAACTACCCTGGCCAGCAAGATCTCCGGATTTGTCCCCCATTGAGCATGTTTGGGACTGTGACGACATTGTGCATGCTCTGTTGCCTGTGACTATGTGCCTGTGGTTCCGTCAGTGTGATCATTTGATGTATCTGACCCCAGGAATGTGTCAATAAAGTTTCCCCTTCCCGGGAGAATGAATTCACGGTGTTCTTATTTCAGTTTCCAGGAGTGTACCTTGGCCACAATAATGCGTTCACTATGCTGTTTGTAGTAGCTTACCCGCATTCGTATTTTCCTTTTCATTATTAAACCTAATCCTGCATTACCCCTATTTGATTTTGTGTTTACAACCCTATAGTCACCTGATCAGAAGTCTTGTTCCTCCTGCCACCGAACTTCACTAATTCCCACTATATCTAACTTTAACCTATCCATTTCCCTTTTTAAATTTTCTAACCTACCTGCCCGATTAAGGGATCTGACATTCCACGCCCCGATCCGTAGAACATCAGTTTTCTTTCTCCTGATAACGACATCCTCTTGAGCAGTCCCCGCCCGGATATCCGAATGGGGGACTATTTTACCTCTAGAATATTTTACCCAAGAGGACGCCATCATCATTTAATCGTACAGTAAAGCTGCATGCCCTCGGGAAAAATTACGGACGTAGTTTCCCCTTCCTTTCAGCCGTTCGCAGTAGCAGCACAGCCAGGCCGTTTTGGTTATTGTTACAAGGCCAGATCAGTCAATCATCCAGACTGTTGCCTTTCCAACTACTGAAAAGTCTGCTGCCCCTCTTCAGGAACCACACGTTTTTCTGGCCTCTCAACAGATATCCCTCCGTTGTGGTTGCACCTACGGTACGGGTATCTGTATCGCTGAGGCACGCCAGCCTCCCCACCAACGGCAATGTCCATGGTTCATGGTGGGCGACTTTACGACTATAGGTTTCATTTTTTCTGCCAATATCCTGGAGGTTTAAATCAGTACCTACTGTACGACTATAGGTACTGATTTAAACCATCAGGATATTGGCACCAAAAATGAAACGCTTCACGATGATAGACACGTGGATAGTGGTTTCCGCACTAGAGACGGCTGCTGATCAGGTCAAATTCTCGAGTGCTCGAAAGTTATACCGATTTTTCATCACATTCAATTACTTTACTAAATAATTGTTTTACCAGTTCTATCTAGCGCACTCGTTGCAACAACCGTCAAAATGAACCTCCAATAGGAAAGTAAAAACTGTTTTAAGTAATTCATTATATCAAGAAAACGTCATTAGGGAGCAAGTGAAAATAACGACACATGTTTCGAACTCGAATCGGTGATGTAAGATGTTAAGTGCTCTAGCGGTATTGTACTGTATTCTACGGACACAGTTTCCAAGGGCAAAATTCCCAGTCCCAGAAACAACCACGTATCTTTAATCTGATGTTGTTCACAAAAATAGCGCATGTAACATATTCATTAGGACCTGCATCATACTATACTGTTTCTTTCCTGAGAAGATTTCAACGTTTTGAATTGAACGAAATGTTTATGACTGCATACTGACGATAACGCTAATTTTAAGCACAGCAAATAACAGTTGTCGATATAATATTGTGCGTATTTTCGAGCTACTGAAGAATGCATGCAGCGTAATTCGACTTTATTAAACCACATTATACGTATTACGAACTGAGTAAAGAGTTATATTTACGTAGTCTGTCCAGCTATGATATGTTGTGCATTTTCATGAACTTGCATTATTTGTTAACTAAGCGTCCCTAACTATCTTTTTTGATAAATACCCTTTCACCACACATTTTTTATATCCTAATGTGCCAGAAGGAGAGCCAGACTACTCTAAACATTGTTTGAACTACGTTGGTGATAACCTAGTCGACTCAACTGTTGTTTCAGCAATACTGTTTAAAGCTCTTTTCACTAATTCTGAGCTCAATCAGAGTGTATCTGTACTTTATGGTTATATACCATGCTTCGATGCGTATACAGGGTGGTCCATTGATCGCTTGGATGATGTCGTCCAGGATACCGAGCAGCATACATAGCACACGCCCGTTGGGGATTTTTATTACAATAGCCACACATCAACACGATGTCGACCTCTTCTGCAATTGGTAAACGGTCCATTTTAACACGGGTAATGTACCACGAAGCAAATACCCCCCGCAATGGCGGAAAGTTACGTGATACCACGTACTTATACGTTTGCGGCTATTACAGTGCCATATATCACAAAGCGAATAAAATGGTCCATCTAAAACATTCATATTTCTTTACGTACTACACGAATATATAATAAAAAATGGGGGTTCCTATTTTACAAAACGAAGTTTATATCCGTTTGTCCTATGGCAGCGCCATCCGGTTTCCCCCTTCAAGCTAGACAAGTTTCGTTCTTTGTAGTTTTTTCGTTTGACGCTTATTTCGTGAAATATTTTGCCCGGTCACTATGAATGGACCACTCTATATGTGATCTGCTTTAATAATTATGCCAGTTAG
This sequence comes from Schistocerca gregaria, assembly GCF_023897955.1. Taxonomy (NCBI): domain Eukaryota; kingdom Metazoa; phylum Arthropoda; class Insecta; order Orthoptera; family Acrididae; genus Schistocerca; species Schistocerca gregaria. The sequence continues at coordinate 212,855,084 of NC_064927.1, forward strand.
GTATGCCTGAGCGCTCTGTATCTGCACTGCTGCAGCTGTGTACCTCGATCAGAATAGCAAAGTGATTTGCAGTTAAGTACCAGAGGGTCCATGTTGTCGATTCACAGCTGTCTACGCACACAATAGGGCTACGGAAGCAACATCTGTGGATTTCCCATCCGGATAAATTCACACGCTGCCCGTTAACTGGCAATATTATATTTGTTTAGCAGCGTGGTAATAGGCTTACCTCTTTCCTGCGGTGTTCGGCTAACAGTTTATAGTTAAAACTCGGTGCAATTTTATCCTTGACAATCGCAGTGCGCTAGGCGCGGCAGCAACTTCTGTGGGTCTACCTCTACCAGTAACGTAAAGTGAATATTTAAAGGGCTAATATGGCAACGCCTCAATGTTGTCACAGCGTCAGTGCTGTCACAGCTCTGTAGACGGCTACTGTTTTCCCCTGCAACCGTTAGCGTTATGCGGTTGAAAGTTGCAACAACGCTACGAGCTGTCAGGGATATCTCACACCGTCTCGAATATAGAACATTCCATATAAACAGGCAGCACAGGAAACAAATTTAAACAACTACTACGAATTACGGTTGTCACGTTACAGGTGGCAAACGTCGTCTGCAGTTGCCTGTGACGACTAGCCCCTGACGTAGAGGAGCGGTGTGTCAAAGTTCAACCAAGCTCATTCAATGATTGGAAGCTGCGGGTATAGCAGTCCGGTTACCAGTTAGCTGTCAATGATTTTGTTATTGTGATCCATGTATAGCTAACAATCTTCCACAAGCGAACGGAGCGTACTGTGAAGTTTTGTTCTATTCAGAGAAATAGACTTGATAAAATGAGGAGTAATAATTGATAATCTGCACTAGTCAGAGCCGGCAACAGCGGAGAGCTGTCATTTGTGCTTGCCGGTAACTTGAGCAAAAATAGGAATTACAGCAACCTGGTAATCTGCTCAGTTTGTGTACGTACTCTGTGCCACTGTGATATGTTGTGCATTGCATTTATCATGACACTTATTCGGCCTGGAATGTGACTGACTGGAATAGTGATAAGTCCCGCTTCGAAATGAGCCCAGATCATTACCGAACACCTGACGTAGTATATAGTGTCGGAAGTTCCATGCGCCTTTCCGCGGATGACGCTGTAGTGTACAGAGAAGTTGCAGCATTAGAAAATTGTAGCGAAATGCAGGAAGAGCTGCAGCGGATAGGCACTTGGTGCAGGGAGTGGCAACTGACCCTTAACATAAACAAATGTAATGTATAGGGAATACATAGAAGGAAGGATCCTTTATTGTATGATTATATGATAGCGGAATAAACACTGGTAGCAGTTACTTCTGTAAAATATCTGGCAGTATGCGTGCGGAACGATTTGAAGTGGAATTATCATATAAAATTAATTGTTGGTAAGGCGAGTGCCAAGTTAAGATTCATTGGGAGAGTCCTTAGAAAATGTAGTCCATCAACAAAGGAGGTGGCTTACAAAACGCTCGTTCGACCTATACTCAGTATTGCTCATCAGTGTGGGATCCGTATCAGGTCGGGTTGATCGAGGAGATAGAGAAGATCCAAAGAAGAGCGGCGCGTTTCGTCACAGGGTTATTTGGTTAGCGTGATAGCGTTACGGAGATGTTTAGCAAACTCAAGTGGCAAACTCTGAAAGAGAGGCGCTCCGCATCGCGGTGTAGCTTGCTGTCGAGGTTTCGAGAGGGTGCGATACCTCCCGAGGAGATCACGAATGTAAAATTAGAGAGATTCGAGGGCGCATGGAGGCTTTCCGGCAGTCTTCCTTCCCGCGAGCCTTACGCGACTGGAACGGGAACGGGAGGTAATGACAGTGCCACGTAAAGTGCCCTCCGCCACACACCGTTGCGTGGCTTGCGGAGTACAATTGTAGATGTAGATGAACCGACCTACATATGGAGGGGTCTGAGAGATTTACAGTCTTAGGCAAAAACGAAACGATGCATCATGATGGAATTATTGAAGTGGGACTGAAATCTGGAGACGCAATTCACGGATACAGAGAAATAAATGATTACAGTTTCAGAAAAACTGGATGATTCACTCGAGAGGAAGACCTTCACAAATTGATCACGTGTTAGTCTATCTCTGATCCTTATGCAAGCGATTATTCGCCTTGGTATTGATTGATAGGGTTGTTAGATGTCCTCCGGAGGGATGTCGTCCTACATATTGTCTAATTTGAGCGTTAGATCGTCACCATCCGGTGATGTTTGAAGATCTCTGTTCACACTGCTGAAACTGCGGGAAAGTCCGGTGACACTGCTGTCTAGGCTAGGGTTTGGTAAGCTTGAAGCCAAGCAGTAGAAACTCACGCCGTGATCAAGCGAGCGTTGGGTCCCTGAAATGTAAGCCTGCGATGGCTCGCCATTAGGGCAACAAAACGGCGTGTATAAATCGCCGATGCACCGTTGCGCTGTAAGAGAATCGCGGATGGCAGTCAAAGATGTTCAGCTGTGAAAAGAAATGGCACGGCAGTCTGGGTTGTCAGGCAGTGTGATAGGCGACAGTGGGGTTGGTATCCCTACGTTGTCCGGGGGGGGGGGGGGGGGTGTCTTCTCTCCAGACACTTATTCGGCCTGGAATGTGACTGACTGGAATACTGATGAGCCCCGCTTCGAACTGAGCGTAAATTATTACCGAACACCTGTCTAGAGACGCCCCGGACGGCGGAGAAGTACGTTACTGGCCATTAAAATTGGTACACCACGAAGATAATGTGCAACAGACGCGAAATTTAACCGACAAGAAGAACATGCTGTGATATGCAAATGATTAGCTTTTCAGAGAATTTACACAAGATTGGCGCAGGTAGCGACACCTACTACGTGCTGACGTAAGTTTCAACCGATTTCTCATACACAAACAGCAGTTTACCGGCGTTGCCTGGTGAATCGTTCTTGTGATGCCTCGTGTAAGGAGGAGAAAGGAGTATGATCAGGTTTCCGTCCTTCATAAAGGTCGGATTGTAGCCTATCGCGATTGCGGTTTATCGTATCGCGACATTGTTGCTCGCGTTGGTCGACATTCAATGACTGTTAGCAGCAAATGGAATCGATGGGTTCAGGAGGGTAATACGGAACGCCATGCTGGATCCCAACGGCCTTGTATCACTAGCAGTCGAGATGACAGGCAACTTATTCGCATGGGTGTAACGTATCGTGAAGCCACGTCTCGATCCCTAACAACCATCTGCACGAACAGTTCGTCGAAGTTTGCAGCAGCATGGACTATCAGCTCGGAGACCATGGTTGCGGTTACCCTTGAGGCTGCATCACAGACAGAAGCGCCTGCGATAGTGTACTCAACGACCATCCATTTTTTCGGATGAATCCAGGTTCTGTTTACAGCATCTTCATGGTCGCATCCGTGTTTGGCGATATTGCGGTGAACGCACGTTGCAAGTGTGTATTCGTCATCGCCACACTGGTGTATCACCCGGCGTGATGGTATGGGGTGCCATTGGTTACACGTCTCTGTCACCTCTTGTTCGCATTGACGGCACTTTGAACAGTGGACGTTACATTTCAGATGTGTTACGACCCGTGGCTCTACCCTTCATTGGATCAATTCGAAACCCTACATTTCAGCAGTTTATGCACGATCGCATGTTGCAGGTCCTGTATGGGCCTTTCTGGATACAGAAAATGTTCGACTGCTGCCCTGCCCAGCCCAATCTCCAGATCTCTCAGCAACTGAAAACGTCTGGTCAATCGTGGCCGAGCAACTGGCTCGTCACAATACACCAGCCACCATGAAACGTCCCCGTAGAAAAATTTATCAATGACTGTGCTGATAAACCTCTTACATTATTTGATTTTCAAACAGCTGAGCAGAACTGAACGTACTCAGACATTTCGCTCTTTACCTATTCTGATCAACACTAAAGTGACACACCATATTTTCGAAACGCAATCTGACGTTTAAAGATCCCTACAAAAGAATGTCCCTGTCTAACAATAACCTACACCTTTCATGAATCCCTTACCTCACAGAAATCTTCGTTACTCGAACTACTGCAATACAGCGAGCGCCAATACTGCAAGCTAAGTAAAATATCCTAACTACTGAAGGCACTAACTACTGATAGGCAAGGTCAACAAATGAAAGATTTTGATAGAGAACAATCTATTTAGCTTAATCATATTCCAAAGTCATCCATTATTAAAATGTACTCTTTCTGTTGGACACACGTCCAGATCGTCCGCTCTCAAAATTCTGCCATTTCTCTCCCCACATCCACCACTGCTGGCGGCTCACCTCCAACTGCGCAACGCTATGCGCTCTTAACAGCCAACTGCCCAACACTCCAATAGCAAATCCCAACAATTCAATCCCGCCACAGACTGCACACAGCACAGTCAGTGATTTTCATATAGAGCGCTACATGGCGTTACCAATATAAAAACCTAAACAGCCTACTTACATAGCCCCTGTGCTCCCCACAAAAAATTTACAAATTGTTTTGGGCAGTGGCCAATGCAGTTTTGAAATTTTTTTTCATAATTACAATAACAAAGATATCAAATACACACACTTATTGATACACTGTTGGTCAGAAGCTAAAATTGTTCTCATAAAGACAGTCCTGATCATTTATCACTACAGTAATTCCAGTTTTTTCACAAAGTCTCATTATTAAAAGAAAATGCACACGGAAGTTATAGATTTCCATGCAGTCTTGAAGAAGTAGTGTTGTCCTTTCAACGGAAAGACAGTGCTGACTCTTGACCTGTAGACAGGTAATGGGCCACAACAGAGCAAACCCACAGCAGAGTCAGTCGACGCTTTGAAGAATATTGGTAGATAGGTGCTCACAGAGCAGATCCACTGAAGTTCTGGTAGAGATTATGGTATTTGTGGTCCACCAGAGGTGCAGACCCACTGCAGTGCTTTTAGAAAGAATAGTATTGGTGGGCCATCGAAGGTGTAGACCCACTGCAGTCCTTGTAAGCATGGCCTGCAGCCATCCGTTGTGACTGTGTGGGTGCACAAACACCATTGATGAGTCTTGGGGATATGAAACGTCCCCTTAGAAAAATTTATGAATGACTGTGCTGATAAACCTCTTACGTTATTTGATTTTCAAACAGCTGAGCAGAACTGAACGTACTCAGACATTTCGCTCTTTACCTATTCTGATCAACACTAAAGTGACACACCATATTTTCGCAACGCAATCTGACGTTTAAAGATCCCTACAAAGGAATGTCCCTGTCTAACAATAACCTACACCTTTCACGAATCAATTACCTCACAGAAATCATCGTTACTCGAACTACTGCAATACAGCGAGCGCCAATACTGCAAGCTAAGTAAAATATCCTAACCAATGAAGGCACTAACAAACGATAGGCATAGTTAACAAATGAAAGATTTTGATAGAGAAAAAACAATCTATTTACCTTAATCATTTCCAAAGTCATCAAATATTCCGCTCTCAAAATTTTGCCATTTCTCTCCCCACAGCCACCACTGCTGGCGGCTCATCTCCAACTCGCAACACTACGCACTGTTAACAGCCAACTGCCCATCACTACAGTAGCAAATTCCAACAACGAAAACCAGCCACAGACAGCACACAGCACAGTCAGTGATTTTCATATAGAGCGCTACATGGCGTTACCAACATAAAAACCTACTCTCGATGAACTGTGGTATCGTGCCGAAGCTGCACGGGCAGCTGTACCTGTACACGTCATCCAAGCTCTGTTTGCCTCAATGCCCAGGACAGAGGTGATTGTTCTGGGTACTGATTTCTCAGTATCTCTGCACTCAAGTTGAGTGAAAATGTGATGACATGTCAGTTCTAGTCTAATATACGCTCCTGGAAATGGAAAACAGAACACATTGACACCGGTGTGTCAGACCCACCATACTTGCTCCGGACACTGCGAAAGGGCTCTACAAGCAATGATCACACACATGGCACAGCGGACACACCAGGAACCGCGGTGTTGGCCGTCGAATGGCGCTAGCTGCGCAGCATTTGTGCACCGCCGCCGTCAGTATCAGCCAGTTTGCCGTGGCATACGGAGCTCCATCGCAGTCTTTAACACTGGTAGCATGCCGCGACAGCGTGGACGTGAACCGTATGTGCAGTTGACGGACTTTGAGCGAGGGCGTATAGTGGACATGCGGGAGGCCGGGTGGACGTACCGCCGAATTGCTCAACACGTGGGGCGTGAGGTCTCCACAGTACATCTATGTTGTCGCCAGTGGTCGGCGGAAGGTGCACGTGCCCGTCGACCTGGAACCCGGACTGCAGCGACGCACGGATGCACGCCAAGACCGTAGGATCCTACGCAGTGCCGTAGGGGACCGCACCGCTACTTCCCAGCAAATTAGGGACACTGTTGCTCCTAGGGTATCGGCGAGGACCATTCGCAACCGTCTCAATGAAGCTGGTCTGCGGTCCCGCACACCGTTAGGCCGTCTTCCACTCACGCCCCAACATCGTGCAGCCCGCCTCCAGTGGTGTCGCGACAGGCGTGAATGGAGGGACGAATGGAGACGTGTCGTCTTCAGCGATGAGAGTCGCTTCTGCCTTGGTGCCAATGGTGGTCGTATGCGTGTTTGGCGCCGTGCAGGTGAGCGCCACAATCAGGACTGCATACGACCGAGGCACACAGGGCCAACACCCGGCATCATGGTGTGGGGAGCGATCTCCTACACTGGCCGTACACCTCTGGTGATCGTCGAGGGGACACTGAATAGTGCACGGTACATCCAAACCGTCATCGAACCCATCGTTCTACCATTCCTAGACCGGCAAGGGAACTTGCTGTTCCAACAGGACAATGCACGTCAGCATGTATCCCGTGCCACCCAACGTGCTCTAGAAGGTGTAAGTCATCTACCCTGGCCAGCAAGATCTCCAGAACTGTCCCCCATTGAGCATGTTTGGGACTGGATGAAGCGTCGTCTCAAGCGGTCTTCACGTCCAGCACGAACGCAGGTCCAACTGAGGCGCCAGGTGGAAATGGTATGGCATGCCGTTCCGCAGGACTACATCCAGCATCTCTACAATCGTCTCCATGGGAGAATAGCAGCCTGCATTGCTGCGAAAGGTGGATATACACTGTACTAGTGCCGACATTGTGCATGCTCTGTTGCCTGTGTCTATGTGCCTGTGGTTCTGTAAGTGTGATCATGTGATGTATCTGACCCCAGGAATGTGTCAATAAAGTTTCCCCTTCCTGGGACAATGAATTCACGATGTTCTTATTTCAATTTCCAGGAGTGATTTGTCCAATGAATACCTGTTTATCATCTGCATTTCTTCTTGGTCTGGCAATTATAATGGCCAGTAGTGTATTAACCTGACTGTCGCCCGCACTGAGGCCCGACAACCAGGAGTGATGCCCTTCGGAAGTGATACGAAGGCGGTTGTTGTAGCATGTCCTTAAACTCACCACTTACAGTTTGTTAAAAAAAAACTTTCGCAGTAGGCTTTCAAGGCATAGCTACTGTCTGTCTCCCAGTATCTTGCAGTTTACCCATGACTCGAACAAACCTGTGACCATTCGTGCTGCCCTACTCTGTATAAGTTCAATGAAACAAAATCTTTCTATTTTTTATCGGAACATACATTTTAGCAATGCGAGTTGCTCAAGGCTGCTGTAACCAACCTACTTTGCACTAATTTCAGTTTCCTCAGTATTCTGCCAATGAACCGGTTTGCAATTGGCTTTAGTCGCAACTCATCGTCCCATTTCATATCTCTACAAACTGAGTTTATTGTTGTTATCGGGACTTGTAAGTTATACGTATATGAGACGTGAACAACGCCAAATCTTCAGTGACCACTTTGAACGATACGGAGATGTCGCTTATGCGTTTGAGAAAGCGTTATCAGAATATGACGATGTTTGCAAGAGGTTACATTTGGCCACTTGGTCGAATCGTGCAGTATCGAGAATTGCGAGTCGTTCTCTTTTGATAGTTGCCTGATGTTGGGCATGCGTTCTTGTTGACAGTATACCGTTCGACCATGTCTGAGCGGAAGAGAGCGGTATTGTTTAGCAAGTGCATTGAAACTCCTTCACGTATGCACCTGCCATCCGAGAATAAGTTATGGAGTCCTTGCATAATCATGTAGTATCACCCATCATTGGTCACAGACCAACAACAATGGGACTACTGAATTACCGCACTGTGGTCAGGCTGCCGTTAATAACTCAAAACAGACCGCGTATGGAGTGCTGGCGTGATCTGGTGCACTGGTTGCTGATGAATGATATAGCACTGTGTCGAGGGAACAATAGTAATCTCTTGTCTACCCTTGATGACTATTGTCGGCCAGTATGGTGGCGACACGGCTAGAAGTCTCATTCTTCCAATGTTTTGGTGAGGCACAGCGTGCCTACTCGTGACGTCATTGTGTGAGGTACCTTCCGGTATGACTTATCCACAAGGCTGGTAATGATTAACGGAACTCTAAACGTACGTAGTGGGAATCCTCTTCTTCACGCTTCCCCATTTTGCCATGTAGTGTATATCCTATTTCAATGCTGCTGACACGACTGAATTGTTTTAGTGTCTTGATACTGAGACAACGGTTCATAATTCAAGGTGCTTAATATCGGTTACTGCCAACGTTGGTGAAATGTGGTGTTACTAGAGATTAACTTGCCATATTATATGGCAGTAAAATAATACAAACGTCAAAAAGAGTTTTGCATCAATCCGATTCCCACAACTCCTGCAGATAGACAGTGGATATTTATCAGAAGCACAGCCCCTTTGACTGTTCAGAGATGTCACGAAACCCGCCCAAAGATGTAAGCAACCATGCATGAGCAGCGCCCATTAGACGGAGTGAGGCCGACAGCCTGTGAGTTCCAGTCATTCCATCAGATAGGAGGTAAACGACTCGTGTTTTCTGTGGTTCAACCATGCCTAGACGGTCAATACAAGGGAAGTGTCAGGCGTCTCGGAGTGAACCAAAGCAATGTTGTTCGGACAGGGAGGAGATACAGAGACTGAAACTGTCGATGTCATGCCTCGCTCAGGCCTCCCAAGGGGTAATACTGCAGCGCATGACTGCTATCTACGGATTATGGTTTGGAGGAAGCCTGACAGCAACGCCACCATGTTGAATAGTGCTTTTCGTGCAGCCACATGTAGTGATACGACTCAGACTGTGCGCAATGGGATGCATGGTGCGCAACGTCACTCCAGACATCCTTGGCTAGATCCATCTTTGCAACCACGACACCATGCAGCGCGGTACAGATGGGCCCAACAAAATGCCGAATGGACCGCTCTCGAATGACATCACGTTGTCTTCACCGATGAGTGTCACATATGCCTTCAACGAGACAATCGTCAGAGACGTGTTTGGAGGCTCTTCGGTCAGGCTCAACGCCTTTGACACAGTGTCTAGAGGGTTCAGAAAGGTGGAGGTTCCCTACTGTTTTGAGGTGGCATTACGTGTGGCCGGTGTACGCCGCTGGTGGTCATGGAAGGCGCCGTAACGGCTGTACGATACGTGAATGCCATCCTCCAGCCGATAGTCCAACCATATAGGCCGCATACGCGTATTGGAGAGGCATTCGTCTTCATGGACGACAATTGTACATGGTGTACATCTTGTGAATGACTTCCTTCATGATAACAACACAGCTTCATTGGAGTGGCCAGCATGATCTCCAGACAGAAACACTATTGGACATGCATGGGATAGATTGAAAAGGCTGTTTGTGGACGACGTGACCCATCAACCAGTCTGGGGGATAACCGCTGAATCACAGTTGAGGAATGAGACATTCTGGACCAACAGTGCCGCGACGAACTTGTGAATAGTGAGCCACGACGAATACAAGCATGCATGAATGCAAGAGAACGTGCTACTGGGTATCAGAGGTGTGGGTGTGTACAGCAATCTGGACCACCACCCCTTAAGGTCTCGCTGTATGGTCGTACAACATACTATGAGTGGTTTTCATGAGCAATAAAAAGGACGGAAATCATATTTATGTTCATAGCTATTCCAGTTTTCTGTACTGGTTCCGGAACTGTCTGAACCGAGGTGATGCAAAACTGTTTTGATGTGTGTACTTTAAAAATGTAAATGAATATGGCAATGCTACAGACCGCAAGTGACCTTAAACCAGATCTGTACTTAACACTACTCGAACATTAATATTAGAAGTCGAATAACGATGCTCAATAGTGTAATAAGGATATAGGACAGAGTAATGACATTTTCTTCGTGAGAGCCACAGTCATATACAGTATTTTGAAATAAATTTCCGGCATTTGACTGTTAATTGCTCATTTACTTTACACAATATTGATTCTGGTATTCGAGCTATGCTCAGCTGCACGTTGAGATGTTAAAATATGGCTAGGCTGTTAAACAAAAAGAAGAAAACAAAAAGAGGGGAATCAGGGATTCGGGAACATTTGGCCACCCTGTTTATTCCCTTTCGTTGTAAGCAGCGGAAGCTGAAAATAAGTTAACTTCTTATGAGTGGCTTTTCTCAGCTAGTTGAGGCGTGTACAAATCCATAAGTTTATCTACTTTCTGTTTGAGGTACATCATTCGGTACCAAAATTTTTAAAACCTGAGAGTCCTAATTTCAGTCTGCTAGAAAACGTACTTACTGATAAATTAAAGTTTATTGAAAAGCATTCGTTTTGTAGTGGCTCCACCTCAGGGCCTTTGAGCCACCATTGATATTCTTTGGAAAATTTAATAAAGTAGGTGGTCGTTAATTTTCTAAATATTTACGAATGTTGCTTGGATATGTAGCGCGAAAATGACCGCGAAGTGTACTTGAATGCCCTTTAAGTCGAAGGAGTGCAAACACAGTCGCCACTCTACTCCTCAATTAATTGACAGATTCTTTCATACGAGCACAACCGTCTTCAGGGAGGTGTTTGATACAGCTGAGGTAAATATGAGACTGGACAACACGGTGGCAGAGGCCTCTACGCAAATCCTGCCTCTTGCGCCCCACACAGCGCTCCGCGCCACCCGCCAGGAGGATTTTCACGGCACGTTGAGTCGAATCAAGCATATGAAGCGAATAAATCGATTCGTAGAGGTGTCAAGAGGCTTCACCTCGAGGCGCCACTCTGCCGAGTAGCGTAAGAGTATAGCAGGCTGGGCCACTCTTTCAGTGACTAAATTTTCTTATCTTTATATATAGACTTGATAAACCTACAAACTTATTAAATTTGTGGCAGATGCAGAAAGTCTAACCTGATGGCATATCTAAAACATTGCCAAAGGGCTTGTAGCAGGTTGTCATAGGAACGCTGGAGCAACGTGGGAGAACTGGAAAAAAAGTTGTTTATTACCGCTTCCAACAAGAGGCGACATTCTGTTATAAAACTGGTAAGTATAAACTTCCCTGAGTAAAAAGTTTTCCTGTATAAAAATCAAATTATTTTCTATAAATAGTGATCTTGTGAAACTCAGCCGGTTATGTTCGTTCAAGGTGCACGAATTACACAGTTTATATTGATATAGTATATGCGATCATCATCGAATAATGATAGGTGATGAAAAATCACTGTAAGGCTGGGAAATCATGGGTGAATATAGTCAAACCATTGACGTCCAGTGCGAGTCCAAATCGGGTAGGAAAGAAGACAATGCTCTGTGTTTGGTGGTATCATGATGAGCTGTTAAAATCTGGTGAAACCGTTAACACCTATTGCTGCAACAGCAAATGATCGATTTCAGTCGAGCATTACGTGAATATAGGAAAAAGGTGACACAAACTCATATTGCTCCATGATAACGCCCTATAACATACAGCAAAACTGGTTAGGAAAACGATCGAGGCGTTCAGTCATGAAATATTAGCGCATGCGGCTTCCGATTACCATCTGTTTGCATCACTAGGACACGCTCTCGCTGAACAACGCTTCTATTCGTATGAAAATGCACAAGAATGGATCGCTAACTGTTTTTCTGGCGTGGCATTCATAACCTGACGGAGAGGTGTCAATCAATAGACGTGTAATTGTTGCAGCCAAATTCCTGTTTCATATTCCTACAGCTGGTATATTATTAACGTCAAATACATTTACACATTAAATCATTTGTAAAGTTATCCGAAATTTGAAGCTTCTTTATACATGTGGCTTCAGTTGTTTTAAGGATTAACGGTATAGGTGGGAACGGTGTGAAATACGGTGGTGAGGATGGAGAGGGGGGGGGGGGGTAGTTGAGACTATATTCAGAACATCCTATCACTTGGAACTCAACATTGCGTGTCTAGCAGGCCGAAATCGATAATTGCGGTAACGCTGTTTTGTAGTCCTGTTGTTGTCAAGAACACAGGACCTATAGTAATGATATAGTGTATTACGTGAAAAGTTCCATTACGCAGTTCACGGACAATGCAGTTGTATATAAGGATGCTGTTACGTTACACGACAGAAGGGAAATGCTGGAAAACATGTCGCTGTCTAGTGCGGTGAATGACACCTCACTCTGATCATAAATGAAATTACATTTCTGCGCTTAAAAAAGAAAAGAGATACTGTACCAATCGGTTACACTACATGCGATAGATGACTGTAAATTGTGGTAACCGTAAAATACGTAGCACTAACTAGTCAGAGTTGTTAAATGTGAAATGAATACAAAAAACTAGTTGAAAGAAAATTGTTGGAAAAGCAGACACCAGGTTAAGATTCACTGGAGAAATCTGAAGGAAATGCACTCCCAAGCAAATGCTACATCAGTGCATTATTTACAGTTTTGTGAAGCCAAGATATTTTTTGGATTCTGTAACAACAGTGAAATTGGTTCGTTTACGCGACAGGATTTTGTGCGCGAACTGACTCCTCGATTATGTCCCACAAATGTTCCATTGGATTCATGTCGGGCGACCTGAGTAGCAAAATCATTCGCTCAGATTTTCTAGAACGATCTTCAAACCAATCTCGAACAATCGTGGCCCGCTGAAATGTTTCATTCTCATCCCTAAAAATTGCATGGTTGTTTGGGAACATGATGTCCACGAATGGCTGCAAAAGTTCTCAGGTGGTTGATTTGGATCAGAGTTCCCAGTCAATTCCATATAAACGCAGGCGACGCCACCACGGTGCCACAACCGTAATGCACAGTGCACCGCCTTTCTGAAGACTCGAGTCCATAGCTTCGTGGGGTCTGCGTCGCTCCCGAACCATACCATCAGCTCTTACTGTTGTGGACCGACGGAATCCACTTAGATAAAAATCTCGCTGCCGATGAAAAAGACTAAGATAGGTGTCCTGGTAGGACAGGCGCGCGGGTTCTAGGGCAGCGCGCACACAATGAAAGTAGCACAGAACAATGAATAGTAAAATATATTGCTTAAATTGGGTAACGCTGGTTTCTGCATCTGTAGAATGTAGATTTAGCCTATCTGCTCTGCGTTGGTTGCGCGTCCATGAACAGCAAACTAAATAATGTTCTCTGAACTAAAGTTCAAAGCAAGCTTATCTTTGTCTTGACGTGCTGTTCTAAACTAACAGTACTCAGTTAAATCTCTAGATAGACGGTCACTCTCCATACACTATAATTCTATTCACTGTTCCGTTTTTATTAAAGAGTCAAACAGCAGACGTGTAATTGTTGCACTGTCCACCTATCGAGCGCTGTTTCTTACGTGACGACTTGATGACACGACGTACGTTCTGGAGCAATTCCCTAACAAAGACACGGACTAATTTACATCTTGCAACTGACAACTTCGGCTCGTGGCCGGTTACTTAAGCGCACGTCTCTCTTGCCAGTGGCGCAGCAGCTCCAGGGCCGTGATTCTAGCAGGCAGTGAATGGTTTGCGTGCTGCAATCTTCCTGCTGTGGACGGCCGTCCTAGGTACTACTGGTACAAACGGCTGCAAACGTTTTTTTTTTTTTTTGTATACTATCGCTTCCAGTCGTCTGGGCACAACTGACAGGGTCGCGAGTGTTGTTAGCAAAGGCAATCGTGTTGGTCGTGTGCCACCATAGCCCACTAACGCCAAATTTTGCCGCACTGCCCTTACGGATACGTCGTCGTAGGTTCCACACGCATTTCTGTGATTATTTCAAGCAGTGTTGCTTGCCTGTTAGCACTGACAACTCGATGCAAACGCCGCTGGTCTGGGTCGTTAGGTGAAGGTCATCGGCCACTGCGCTGTCTGCGGTGAGTGGTAATGTCTGAGTTGTGGTATTCTCTGCACAATCCCGACACTGTGGATCTCGGAATATTGGATTGCGTAACGATTTCCGAAATGGAATGTCCTAAGCGTCTATCTTCAACTACCATTCCGCGTTCATGGTCTGTTAGTTCCCGTCGTGCGGTTATAATCGTGTCGCCAATCCTTTAACATGAATCATCCGAGTACAGATGACAACTACACAAATGCTTTGTCATTTTATACCTTCCACGTTTACCTACATGTGTGTATCACTATCCTATGACTTTTGTGACCTTGATGTACAACGGTTTCCATGTTCTTGAAGTGTCTTTATACGATCTAAGATGGTATGATATCGAATGGTCGAAATTCATTGAAATGTACTGCGTGAGATCTGAAGGCGACAACACAGTCTGGTGAAACTGATAATCAAAATGGATGCTGTACTATAACGATTTTGGTATTTGAATATTTCACTTCTAATGTAATACTAATTTAGATAACCCCCATAGCTGCAACATGTCAAGCATAAAAAGAGTAATTCAGAAGGAATGTACCGTAATTTTCGAGGTGATTCTACATGTGAGAATAAACAGAAAAAGTCTTATGAGCATGTGTCAGATTTTCGATCCTTTCGAAACTGGAGCAGACTGATCACTGCACACATCAGTGAATGGATATGAAGTGTGAATATTATCTACTGGAATGATGAGTAGGTACTGTGGTTCACAGTATAATGTTGGGACGGATGACTGATCCATTCCACAACAGATGGCAGATGTGTGACCTCACACCGAGGCAACAGCTGCAATTATTCCGTGTTCAATCGTGGGAAGGGTCAGTTAGCAGTCGCGAGGACGTGTACAAGTAGCGCTTGAGTGTTGCTTAACTGAGCAAGCCCATAACGCCTGTGAATACCAACATGCAGCGTACGTTCATCCATGTGGAGTACCAGCCGCGCCGGCTAGCCGCGCGGCCTGAGGCGTCTTATCGCGGTCCGCGCTCTTCCTCCCGTCGGAGGTTCGAGTCCTTTCAGGGGCATGCGTGTGTGTGTCGTCCTTAGCGTAAGTTACTTTAAGTTATGATAAGTAGTGTGTAAGCTTAGCGACCGATGACCTCAGCAGTTTGGTCCCATAGGACCTTACCACAAATTTCCAAATGTGGAATACACAGACATGCTCTTGGTGAACGTGTTCTACATCTACATTTATACTCCGCAACCCACCCAACGGTGTGTGGCGGAGGGCACTTTACGTGCCACTGTCATTACCTCCCTTTCCTGTTCCAGTCGCGTACGGTTCGCGGGATGAGCGACTGTCTGAAAGCCTCCGTGCGCGCTCTAATCTCTCTAATTTTACATTCGTGATCTCCACGGGAGGTATAATTAGGGGGAAGCAGTATATTCGATACCTCATCCAGAAACGCACCATCTCGCAATCTAGCGAGCAAGCTACACCGCGATGGAGAGCGACTCTCTTGCAGAGTCTGCCACTTGAGTTTGCTAAACACCTCCGTAACGCTATCACGGTTAACAAATAACCCTGTGACGAGAAACGCGCCACTCTTCTTTGGATCTTCTCTATCTCCTCCGTCAACCCGATCTGATACGGATCCCATACTGATGAACAATACTGAGTATAGGTCGAACGAGTGTTTTGTAAGCCACCTCCTTTGTTGATGGACTACATTTTCTAAGGACTCTCCCAATGAATCTCAACTTGGCACTCGCCTTACCAACAATTAATTTTATATGATAATTCCACTTCAAATTGTTCGGCACGCATACTCCCAGATATTTAACAGAACTAACTGCTACCAGTGTTTGTTCCGCTATCATATAATCATACAATAAAGGATCCTTCTTTCTATGTATTCGCAATACATTACATTTGTCTATGTTAAGGATCAGTTGCCACTCCCTGCACCAAGTGCCTATCCGCTGCAGATCTTCCTGCATTTCGCTACAATTTTCTAATGCTGCAACTTCTTTATATACTACAGCATCATCAGCGAAAAGTCGCATGGAACTTCTGACACTATCTACTAGGTCATTTATATATATTGTGAAAAGCAATGGTCCCATAACACTCCCCTGTGGCACGCCAGAGGTTACATTAACATCTGTAGACGTCTCTCCATTGATAGCAACATGCTGTGTTCTGTTTGCTAAAAACTCTTCAAATCAGCCACACAGCTGGTCTCATATTCCGTAGGCTCTTACTTTGTTTGTCAGGCGACAGTGCGGAACTGTATCGAACGCCTTCCGAAGGTCAAGAAAAATAGCATCTACCTGGGAGCCTGTATCTAATATTTTTTGGGTCTCATGAACAAATAAAGCGAGTTGGTTCTCATACGATCGCTGTTTCCGGAATCCATGTTGATTCCTACAGAGTAGATTCTGGGTTTCCAAAAACGACTTGATACTCGAGCAATAAACATGTTCTAAAATTCTACAACAGATCGACGTCAGAGATATAGGTCTATAGTTTTGCGCGTATGCTCGACGACCCTTCTTGAAGAATGGAACTACCTGTGCTCTTTTCCAATTATTTGGAACCTTCCGTACCTCTAGACACTTTCGGTACACGGCTGTTAGAGGTGGGGGGGGGGGGGGGGGGCAAGTTCTTTCGCGTACTATGTGTAGAATCGAATTGGTATCCCGTCAGGTCCAGTGGAGTTTCCTCTGTTGAATGATTCTAGTTGCTTTTCTATTCCTTGGACACTTATTTCGATGTCCGCCATTTTTTTGTTTGTGCGAGGATTTAGAAAAGGAACTGCAGTGCGGTCTTCCTTTGTGAAACAGCTTTGGAAAAAGGTGTTTAGTATTTCAGCTTTACGCGTGTCATCCTCTGTTTCAATGCCACCATCATCCCGGAGTGTCTGGATATGCTGTTTCGAGCCACTTACTGATTTAACGTAAGACCAGAACTTCCTAGGATTTTCTGTCAAGTCGGTACATAGAATTTTACTTTCTAATTCACTGAACGCTTCACGCATAGCCCTCCTTACGCTAACCTTGACATCGTTTAGCTTCTGTTTGTCTGAGAGGTTTTGGCTGCGTTTAAACTTGGAGTGAAGCTATCTTTGCTTTAGCAGTAGTTTCCTAACTTTGTTGTTGTACCACGGTGGGTTTTTCCCGTCCCTCACAATTTTACTCTGCACGTACCTGTCTAAAACGCATTTTACGATTCCCTTGAACTTTTTCCATAAACACTCAACGTTTTCAGTGTCGGAACAGAAATTTTCGTTTTGATCTGTTAGGTAGTCTGAAAACTGCCTTCTATTACTCTTGCTAAACAGATATGTTGTGTATGCTGAACGAGTTACCGATGTGATTATCCTTCAACAGGTTCCTCATGACGCCTGTGGCACTGTTCGGAGAGAGATCGATCTGTGTGAAAAGTCTGGCAACTCGTGATGCTACTTGAGAACGCGTGCATTGCACCCCGTGGACGCGACTTGGAGCATTTGTTGCGGCGTGGATGCGATGCAGCACTGGGACGATTTGTTTTCATTACACGCACACCGTCTATTTCGAGACACATGTTCGTAGGACCCTTTTTCCTCCGTTTACAGTCAGGAATCCGTCCCTGCAGCGTGTCGGTTTTATTAATGTTCACCGTGCATACGATCTGCCGTATTCACCCGGAATCCTGAAAACACCTGCTTTATGCAAGTCTAAGTCATTTTTATAACAGATCCAAAATGCTCTGATATTTCGGAAGGAGGTCGAAATATTACTCTAAAAATATATATATTCTTAATATTATGTCTGCTTTAGCTGAAACACTTTCAATATTTGGTAGAGAAGCAGTCGTTCTGAATGCCTCGTCTTCCGTATTCCGTCGTTTCTACTCTAGTAACGCTATCTGTACTTATTGAGATGAATATCCATTGTTTAGGAACATAGTCTTCAGGTGTACCAGTTTTGTTTACAGCCTATCGGCGTATGAGATGGTATGAGCTCGGTGGATCAAGATATTCAGAACGCCAATCGTTCGTGCAAGATACTTGCAACTAGTAGATTGTAAATAGAGGTCAGTATGAGTGGTCTTTCGAAACACCCAGTTCTACCATCGCTCTTACGTCACACGTAGACGTCTAAAAACTTTAAGAAACCACATTTCTCAATCTCCATTTGAATTTGTATGTTTTCCGTATACGTAGTACATATATTGAAGGAATTGTAGAAAACTGTCCAAACCCTGAGGCCAAACTATAAATGTGTCATGAACGTATCGCCAAAATATTGTTGGTTTTAAAATAGCTGAGGTGAGTGCTAGCTCCTCAAAATCTTTCATAAATATATATGGCAGTGAGGTCTTATACAGGGGTGCTCAGTGTACTGTTCGTCATTATTCATCTGAAAATGATCAGAAGACTCTGCCTTGAAATATCGTACCAGCAAATTACAGTTTTCCGACAGTCCTCCAGAAATTTAATGGAACACCCTATATCTTGTAGAGGTGCAAATACTTACATTTGTAATTCTCCATATTGACTAGAAATTTCGTTTGGGTAAAGATTTCATCGTCTATGTTAATTTATATTGTTACTCACTGTTTTTAACCGATTGTTTCCCTTCTTCTTTGTTGAAGCTACTATCAGATATTTCTATAAACTTTATATTGTCTGTGTTATGTAAACGATCAAAAAATAACAATACCTCCTTCCTGATATTGTCCACCATTTTTTCTTTGAATTGATAATTTCCTCTGATTTCTTCCTCATCGAAATTACGTTGCCATATGTGATTTCAGAATTTTAGTGTACTGTTTTTCAAAGTATTTTTTATTTGATAATAGCATACAATATAGTTTCAAACGCGTAAATTACTACCATTTTAACAACTATATTGTAGTGTTGTAAGTCTGTTGTCTGGTGGATTGTTTTTATTGTATTTGTTCCAAGCGAAACTTTGTTGTTTTTATTTCTGAAGTTTAACTTTCGTAGGTATGGGATTTACTGCTGCCTGTTCTATAATATTATCTACACTGTTTAAACGTCTTGCCTTTGCAGATTTTTTCTGAATCTTGTGATAAAAGTAAATTAATCCTGATCTTTCTCCTTCCATGTGTTGTTTCTTTAGACTATTTCATTTTGTAGCTTCTTGTCGGTTCTAGCAAAGGACTCCATTATGATAAAAATTGTATATTCTACGTAGGGGTTTGTCAGACATAAGCCAATAACTATAGCATTACATTCATTACTCCATGTTATGATATCATTTTCCAGAAATGAAGAGGGTAGTTATGAGGATGAAGCACTCATCATACTGATCTCTGTCTTGATGTCGAAGAAGTGCAGAAAAAATTCTCCACAACCTATCGTTTGACGTCCGATGGATCACTTACCTTCTCTGACATTAATACATTATTTCGTATCTACCTATAGCAATACTAAAAAAAAACAATTTCTAAAAGTTTTTGTTTTCTGTGTGTTCGAAATGCATTCATGTGATGTTGATGAGAGGGAGAGAGAAGGAGGAGGGGAAAGTCTGGTCCACCATACAGCGAATTATTTCAGATCACTGATGTGCCAGTTGTGATGGGGTGACCTAAGGTTATTGTTGCATTCTCCTGAGCCTATCTCTAGTAGTAGTTAATATACATCATAGGTCGTAAATACTATTTTACAAATACTTCTAGGTTGCCGGCTGTCCAACTACAGGAACCAATATTTACACTTCTGTGGTTGCTGATACCACTTCATACATGAAATTACTACAGCACTCGTAATTTTCACAACGAAGAAATGCCACTGGATTTAGGATTGCAGTCTTAGATCTTATGACCATCTGTTCCTGCAGGTCTAAGAACCGTATTCATCTGAATATAAGACACCCTGAGACAAGTTTCAACACAAAATACAATTTCGCAGTAATTACTCCACAGTGCTGACTTCGTAATGAAATAATAAAGGTAACTTAGTTATGTCTGAAGAAGATATCTACGACTTTCAGGAGCGCTTGGAGTGACGAAGTTCTCTCTATAACGACCGGCGTTCGTGGAGTAATAAAAGTAAACTGTAGAAGGGACTACGTGAAGGAATATCACTGAGCCTCTAAATTAAATGATGGTCTTCAGAATCAGTGTGCTGAACGCGTTTCATAGGACAACGTGTTTCTTAAATGAGAGAATTAATTAAACAGAAATGGCGGTACATTTTAAGACAAGAAACGGGAGAAACAGTAGGCATTCTCTCTGCTAGAGCGACAGCACCGTACTGGCATTAATGAGAGGAGCAAGTTCTGGGATGCATGATGAATAATTTCAGAGCTTTTTAAAAAATAGCTTTGCATAATTACTAGGAAATGAAAACTTTTCGGTCAAAACTGAAGACACCATTTATATCTCGATTAATGTGTGGGCTACGCAAATTCAACGCAAATAACAACATGAAACAAACTGAAATTAACCTGATTAATGGTTTGATAATACAACAAAAAAGGTCAGCAGCTGATGACAGTACTGTTCAATAAGCTTACTAAAACACACCACTCTACATTTTCCACATATCGACAATCTCATAGACGTCACAGATGTTCCATGTTGAATACTGTCAGAAACAAGTGGAAGTTAACTGGGATGCTTATTGTAAGTATGTGCTGAACCGTTATATGTGTGCTTCTTTGCACACATCCGATCTGTAGTACGCATAAATTAAAGACTCGTAAGCAGCTACATTAACTGGGTCCTCCCCGGTGGAATTAAGGGTTACTCTTAAAAGAAGAGTTGTCTGATTATTATTAAATAAAATAGTTTTGTATATTTTTGTGATTTCACACGTCGATACCAACCCAATGGCTTCGCGAAGTTGGCAACGGAATTTCAAGTTTCCATCAGATGCCAATACCGGTCACGTAGGATCCGGCAAGCCCAATAGAGTTCACCTGCTGAGCCACACCCCCAGCAGCTCCGTACAACGAGCACGCTCTTTCGCTGTTATATGACAGGTGGTGGCAGCCACACAGCTATGCGCACTCGGAGGCTCTTTGCCAAGTTACGCTACCCAGACGCCGCCTAGTCACTGCTGCGACACTATCAGTCATGTTTTAGTTCAGAGAGCCTCATCCTTGTTGCTTCTGTATGAGTCAACGTTCGATACCACACTTCTTAGGGGTTGCAGGTATCGACTGCGGTCCGTAATAGATATCGCTAGACCAGCGAGTAGCGACTAGCGCCGCCAGCGCCCCTCCGAGGCTTGTGACAAGTATCTAGCGAGCTCTCGTCCACTCTTGCTCGGGACGTCAACTAGGAATTGTAGCAACGCCTTGAGCTGATAGGAAGCAACCCTTAACAAGGCGCTTAGTCAGGCATGGCGCAAGTAATGTCTCCCTAGATATCTGTTTGTAATTATATGTATGCAGTATATGAAGAAGCCTGTAACACAAGTAAAGTACAATGCATATTATTTTTTATCCACGACTAATAATTATTTCAGTCGTTGCAGATACAGATTATGCAGCCAGGTCCTTACCGACTTCACTGCCAAACCTGCAATACATATTTCTATTTAGCATTGTCCACCTGCCATCATAACAACTGACGACGCTAAACATAACAGTATGAGCTCCACTCCATTTTTTCCGCATTATTTGTAATGAGTCTATGTACAGTTAAGTAAATATTCCGTTTATTGTGCTAAACTGTTGACTAAGCATTTCTGCTCTTGTCCAGCTTTCCCAGGACACACCACTTTTTAGCCCATCTCTCCGAACCACTGAGTACAAATTTGCACAAAAAAAATTAATTTCAGTTGTACCACAATAACTTTTTGACGTTTTTCGTTACAACGCTAGCTTATGCCGAGTGTCCCACAACGTACTTCGTCACTCTAATGTCATATAACTTGACTTATAATTAACTTGAAGATAAAAGTAAATTCTGTGTCATGCACCAACTCAAAAACTTTTTTGTCTGATTCTTTAATCAAGTGTTACATAATGTCCCCTTGTGGCAAGTTATGTGCCTAGTGGGTGTTCCAAGTCGGTTCAGACAGGTTCTAACGTGTCATCTAGCTCAATCGCTGCCGTTATCCGTGCCTTCAAAGCAATAAAATCATGCCTGGATGTCAACTCGTTTGATTTCCTGTAACAGCTGTAGTGTATACAAAAACAGAAGAAGATGCTTTCTCAGTACATGGTGCTCTATAGTATGAGGAATTCAAAGATTGTTGATGCCTTACGAACAGAGTTCTGTTTTGAACGCTGGAAAACCTGTCAGATTCTCTCTGTGTTCTCCTCGCTTTTCCTTGGCCTATCTATATAATATTTCATATCCACACTCCCTGTTTCCAAGAAGTTCCTGTGTCATTTTATCATATTCTGAAATTTCTATTAACAGGCGTTCCTGACTGCATTTCAGTAAAATCAAGCGGGTCACTGTACCTTTTCCTGCGCAATCTCCATTTCTAGAATCTGTTACTGTCCTCTTACGTTCCTGTAAGAACAAAGAAAAACCAATTTTTTTCGATTATGTCGCTCTTGTCGCACGAAAAATTAGAATATTTATTCATTGTCTTACAGCGTTGAGTTAGCTCAGCAGAGAAGGTTTACTTTTTTTTCCAAGTCAAGTTAAAAGACACCGTGGTTGTTACGTACCATTTGGTACTGTATATATATATAGTAAGGGGACCGAACAAAATATTAATCAGTGACTTAAAAGAGCAAATGGTCCACTTGCAGCGCCATACATGATGCACAAGTAGTATCAGGCAGTAACGTAGCCTTCTACCACTAAAGCACGTCGTAACAGTCGACTGATGAGCACGTGCCCGTCCGTTGTAAAGCATCAGCGCTTTAAAATTGGCCAAGCTGTGACGTAACAGAATGGCAGAAACTTACTATCGTATTTGGGTACGGCAATGAGTGCATCGCGAATGAAGTTGCCCGACTTGTCAGTATATGAAAGCTGATTGCCAGCTGGTCTTTGATGAATAGTGTACCACTGGAGAAATGTAGCACGGTGTAACAATGGTGATGGTACAGAGAGTCTAGTCGACAGAAATCAGAGGTGAGCGTCAAGCCTTGTCAGTGAAAATCGAACGCAATCGCTAGAGGATATGCTGCTGTCCACTCACTGCATGTACAAATCTAAGCACGTTTGCCATCAACTTTTCCGAATGAAACTGAATGCAAATAACATTTGGAGCAGAAAAGGGGGATAGTAGTTGACTGTATAGACGTAGTGATATCCGATGAGTCGCAATTTTGCCTCTTTTTTCTTACCATGACTTGGGCAAAATCATTCCGATTACAACGAACATGAACCGGTGTGTTTACTTCAACATCCTCGGTAGAAAGTTGTAGCTCTTTCTTCATACTGACTCTCCCGTGCCCCAAGATGGTTCAAATGGCTTTGAGCACTATGGCACTCAACTTCTCTCATCAGTTCCCTAGAACTTAGAACTGCTTAAACCTAACTAACCTAAGGACATCACAAACATCCATGCCCGAGGCAGGGTTCGAACCTGCGACTTTAGCGGTCGCACTATTCCAGACCTTAGCGCTTAGGACCCGTCGGCCACTCCGACTGGCGCCCTAAGATGTGTCTATATAATTTTGTAGGCAACTTCCTTATTTTTGAATGTCTTAGGACGCGCATGTAAAATGCGTATCGTTTAGTAATGCGGGCGCAGCCTCGTCAGTGACGATGCGCTGCTGGGAGTAGGCAGGTCTTCCTTTCTCTGCGAAGATGTGGGTCTGTTCAGTGTTGACCGCGAGGAGAGGTGAATCGGAGTTGTAGTGTGGTGTCGTGACAATGTGCTTGTAGAAGGATAATACAGAACGTGGTGCTACTGGGAATTATTTTTATCACAGAAAGAGTATTATCATTCCGCCCTCAATGAGATGTATTTACTGACATAGATACTATTTTGAGGGGATGGGGTCCAACATAACGAATAAATATTTTCCATTTTATTGCGACAGCATTTAGCTAGCCATTCTTGGTTCAACATAGACATCCAAATAAGGAATTTCTTCTTAGTTTTGTAAAGTTTTGTCACAGTCAATGTTAATAAATTTGAAAAGACGGGAAGAATTTAATCATTAGTAAGAGATCTTTTTGTTAGAATAAATTTTCATGCTGAGCTACGATTTATATTTCTCCAGTGTTCGACTTATGTAACTGTAACTTATAATGAATATACTTATTGCTGGCAAAGCCTTCAATGGTGACAGTTTTCAAATGGAATAGTGTCAACAAATTAATTGAGACGATTATTTTTAAAGCAGGTTCTTGAGAAGTATTTTTGTCTAGAGAGTAAATCATATTATCCTACAACATTCTCCAGCTTCGATTACCTGGTGAACCTTCTTGTATGAGAGATAAATTTTATGAGAACCAAGTTTGCATTGCATGTATTT
This sequence comes from Schistocerca gregaria, assembly GCF_023897955.1. Classification (NCBI taxonomy): domain Eukaryota; kingdom Metazoa; phylum Arthropoda; class Insecta; order Orthoptera; family Acrididae; genus Schistocerca; species Schistocerca gregaria. Next base: position 212,879,609 of record NC_064927.1, read on the forward strand.
ATGGGACCGTATTGCACTACTGCAATTTTCTGCAGTTAGTAAGTAGCAGCTCAGAAACTGACACGTGGATTTTCTTTTTCTTCTACGAAAGCATGGCGTTTTCCAAGCCAAGTACAGGAGACGAGTTTCCAGTTTCACAGGGTCAATTAATATTGTTGGGTTTAATTATTCTTATTAAAGTTCAGAGTTAATTTTTCTTGTAAAGTTTAGTATTGTTTCAGAAAGGACATATTTCATATACATGCTCCCAGTCAGAATTGCTTCTTACTCTCACAGGCAGATTACTTCATAACTGTAAACGTGAGATCTCCTTATGCACTTATTGCTTTCAATGGATAGAAAATTTTTTCATATCCAACAGCTTACATTCACAGAGAGTCTAAACATACAAAAAGAGACATTTTAGAAGTAGAACTAACGAGGCGCACATTGACATCTATTTTATTTGTTAAGATGACTTTCAAGAGAAACGCAGGCACATTAACGCACATCGAGTAGCCCGCTAAACCATCGGCATTAATCCAACAGGGAACTGCTGGAACTATTTGAAACATGAGTGAAATCCAGCAGTCAGTATGAACACAATTTGGAAGAGCAATGAGATCCATGGGGCTTCAGCTGGGTACAACATGTGTGATGCAACATGTGCACTCTCTTCCTCGCCGAACTGAGGCCGGTATCATGATTAGATGCGATACTGCGCGGTATTAGAGTGACGTCTCTTGGGGGTGGCTTATATTTTGTTCAGTTTGAATATATTCTCAGTGTTGTCGTTCTGTACATGAATGTGTAAAAGGCACACTTTCTTGTCGTCTCCACAAACGCCGTCATCGAGCTGTGCAGCGTTGTGGGAGCGATATTATGCTATGGGACCTGTGATAGTAGTCGAAGACAAGCTAATTGCTAAGAACTGCCTGCATTCCATCATGCTTCATGTCTTCCCCGATGGCGATGTCATCATTCAGCAGTATAACCGTCCATATCCTGAAGCCAGAAGCGTGCTACAACGGTTTGAGGGACATTGTAGTGAACTCACGTTGATGTCTCGGCGACCAAATTCACCTGATACAAATCCTGTGGAACCCATATGCTATCGGGCGCCATCACGGCGTACGCAAATCAGCACTGCGCTCTTTACGCGAATTACAAGACCTGTGAGTAGACATCCAAAGCCACATACCTCGAGTGCTATATTACATTCCAAGGACGGAAAAACAAGCTATTAAGCAGGTGGACGTAATGTTTTGGCTCGTAAGTATATGTAACCTTTGTAATCACTGAAGTTACCAAATAACATTTGCGAGGACTGTTAAAAACAATTAACTTTCCTTAAATCACAATTTATTTCGAGAACTATAGTTCTGTAACACTCTATGTTTAAACTACACCCAATTACTGTCCCCTAGTCGTTGGAGCAAATAATATACACTTCATTTGTTACTTGTGGCAACACTAAACTGTACGTAATAATGACGGTCTGGAAAACAATTATCCAACCAAAAGTATTGTATTTTCTCCACACGTTGTCTAGGACTATTCACATTAACGCAAAACACGCAAAAGCCTAGACTCACACTGAATTAAAGGTCACTATCTAACAATTATTACAAGTCATAGGTACCACGTTATGCAAAAATAAAATGTGATTTGAATGAGTGCTTCGATATCGACGCCAATAGTCTCACCGCTATTCAGGGAACAATGTATGCAAATATTTTGATGTGAAACAAAGTTATTGGTATTCTATTCATACATCAATTTCTGATGTGAATTACTACTTCTTTTTGTAACTAAGACAGGCAGGATTCACTTAATGTCTCAAGCCACCACTTCTTCTGCGTAAGCCCTCTTGCCCATAGCAACTTCGTATACAAACATTTCTGTATTTATAATTAAATAATTGAATGGTAATAGTTATAATCTACATTTTTGCCTATGTTTCAATTTCAGTCCGCCGCTGCTAACCCTTGTCACTAATGATAACAAGATTCCATTTTTCAGTGTAATTGATATTGGGAAGAAGTCAGTTCGGTTACGCATCGATTTGCTCGCCAAATACGCACCATTATCTGGAAATTTGCACAACTCAGAAAAATAGAATTTTTGCAATCTAAATTAGTACACGAAATCTAATCTATGATATTCTATCGATATGAAAAATTATTTGTTGTGTCATGTTCAATATTAACACGGACCGCAGTCGCCAAATTTATCTGGTCTTTGAAAGTGATTCTGTCCCTGATTTTCAGCACGCCACTTAACACAATTAGTCATAACATACCACCCGCTGCAGGAATTGTAATGCACCGTCATTGCTTAGTTCAGGACAGACTTTCGTACTTTATTCCTGTCGTGGGCCCTGCGACCCATTCGGACTTCTGAATATTAAAGTTTCGGAAGAATGCTACGTCAGAGATTTAGTCGAATTTAACTCTCCCTTCCATTTCTTTATCAGGATGAAATACTGCATCCAGATTTAGACGTTGGGCGATTCCTCTAAATCCCTTGAGACGAACTCCAGGGCGGTTTGTAACGCCGCGAGTTAAAACGCGATAACTTTATTGCAGTAAGCCACCTTTCAGAACAGCTCGTAGCTTTGGAGCCGTTGGCTGTGAAGGAGACAGACAGTTGTGTCTTAGCAGTGACTCACTCTCAACTGTCGCTATGCTAGCCTTGGGAAGCGGTGTCTGTGTCTCTTGGAGCGACTGAATATTGAAACCTTTAAGAACCTAGATAAACTACATTAAATATTATGTACTATTGTTTAAAGTCGGCTCAAGAGAATATTGTATAAAAATTTCACCCTTCTGTCTGTCATAGTTTCGGAGTTAGAGGAAATTACCTAAAGCACTCGAAACCGACACTTAGACCAAAGAACTCAGTTACGAATAATAACCGTTTGTCTTTTAGTGTCAATTGAAATCATTACTGGAATTCACAATATGTCAGGTACATTTATTTGGATTTTCATATTAAAAACGTTAACTACTTTACATTATCATAATATAAAACCCAGAAAAGATTATTATTTATTTAATGTATATTTATTTTGTGTTGCGGAATGAATGAGAATGAGTGAGAGTGTGTATGAGGGACATACGTAGAAATTCAATATTTTATATTGTACAACATTACGTAACTGTGTAGTGGGAGAGTTGTGTTTCCCCCTCATTGCTGATGATATATGTCTAAGAGTACTTGCTTTTGTCAGAAGGCAGCCTGAATAGATGTTTGTAGAGCAATAGTTTTCTAAATAAATTCCCAGCTCAGTTTTTCTTTCGTTTGGTTTCGATAAACTTTGTATTAATATTGGCATATTGAAATGTCGTGAATAAAACTGGAAATAGTGTTTGGCGTAGGACAGTTTTGGCGCTACAATGACCACGAACGATTGTTCTAATTCGCTGGTCATTTTGACCAACCAGTCAGAGTTTAGTATTTCGCGCACACTGCGAGGTAGTTATAGGCTGTGGAAGGAGCAGCACTAAATAGTCGCTGGTTAGCTATTGAACGGGCAGCTCATGTTGAACGTGTCTGTCTGCATAATGTGAAAAATAAAGAAGTTATTGGAGTTTCGCGTCCAGATTGTGTTGTCGCAGAAGCAGTTTCCTTTACGGACAGTTTTATGAAATGTGGAAGTCCTAGAATTGTTTTTCTTTTTGTTTAAGGTGAACGAGTGTGAACTTTTGGTCTTTGTAAAATTCCACGTGGCAGGTTTCGTATCCGTATATGGAATATTTGGCGAGCAATGCCTTTAATAGAAATTCTCTGAAAAGAGCTGAATGTGAAATTGAGATATAGTAGCGGAGTAAGGACTGTGAAATCGCGTAGTTCTTCGGGATGGACTTAAGTACATTTCTGGCTGCCTTGTGTATGTACTGGGTTGGCTGAACTATGAACTGAGGTCAGTGATGTTCGCTAATTACATGTGGGATGGTGGCAGGCTTTTTTTTTTTTAACTGAAATGGAATAAAAGATTCGTTTCACAATTTTGACATTTTACTGAGAGAACGAGGCAGCCAGTTTCCGCCCGAAAAATGCTGTAAGAATTTACAGTATAGCTTGCTACCAGAGTTTACGTGGACTTTCCAACGTAAGTATTGACGGCGTTTTCTTAACGCTGCTTTTCCGTCATCAGCGCAATACGTACGTATGCAGAGAAAAGGGCTGGTGATCTGCCTCCGTACTGAGGTAGGTGGAACTTTTGCAGTGAACAGTACGACAAACAAGCAAACTTTTATAAGCCGCCCTGCCGCAGATGTCTTTAAAAGAAACCCCGACCTTGTGCTCTGTCCTTACTGACTACATCGGCAAAGGAGCGCAAATCCTCAGTCTCTTTCCTATTCATCCCACATCAAAGTGACTAATGAGCCAGTCTTCGGTTTGAGGCACTGCTAAACATTCGGTAGGGAAGCCTATTCTTTCGTTTTAATCTTTCATATCGATCGAAAGGTAAGTTTCCCCTTCCCAAGAACCATGTCTTGAACGGTCTTGTTCATGATTTCGACGAATTAAGTTTCTCGGCTCTACAGTGTCTCTTTAGCATTGCCACTCATTGTAATTTTCGGTGATGATTGGGTAAATAATGTGAGTGAGATGTTCGGTGTATCAACTACAACTAAAATCTGAACTCTGTCCGAAAGGACCTCTGAACGTTTAATGACAACCGACGTAGATTGACAAGAATACTCTTAAGGACATGTAACTCATCCACGAAGGAAGTGACTCATAAGACGCTTGTTTGACCAATTCTGAGTATCGTTCATCTGTCTGAGATTCCTACCAGATAGGACTGGTAGAAGAGATAGAGAAGATCCAATGAAGAGCGGTGCGTTTTCTCACGGGATCGTTTAGACGGCACGAGAGCGTTACGAACATATTCAATTAACTTCACTGCCAGACGTTACAAGAGGGACGTTGTGCATCACTGGGCGATTTCCTGTAGAAATTTCGAGACAGCACTTTTCGAGAAGAGTTAGATAACGTGTTACTTCCCTCTATAAACGTCTTGCGTAATGATCATGAACAGAAAATTCGGGAAATTAGAGCCAATACGGGGGCTTACCGATAAAAATTCTTCCGACCCGCTATTTGCAAGGGGAACAGTGCGGGAGGGCTCAGTTAGTGGTGTAAGAAGAACCCTCCGATATAAACAACTAGGTGGCTTGCTGACTATGACGCAGATGTAGATGCAGGTCGCTGTGTCATCCTCAGATGATAGGCGTCACGGGAAGCTTATGGAGGAGCGTGTCGTCACCAGACCCCTCTCCCGGCCGTTGTAATTTTCCGTGACTAGAGCCGCTACTTTTCAATCAAGTAGCTCCTCAATTGGCCTCATAAGGACTAAGTGCATCCCTCTTGCCAACCTGGACGGTCAACTACCCAAGTATTAGCCAAGCACGACAGCACTTAACTTCCGTGATTTGACAGGAACCAATGTTACCGCTGCGGCGTTGCTTCAACGATGATACACGATCTGCTCTTCAGCACTATATAATCAAAATTTTCGTTTCCTGGGTCGATGCCCTCTGCCATCTGCAACAGTTTTTCGACTGACAGTTGCACTTTTCCGACATTTTACTTGCAGTGGTAGTAGGGGGCCCACGCTATGATATATTCGTCGTTGGATCCTAAAAACTAGTCTGAAAATGACGTCTTAGAGTCAAATGTAGCCCCAGACGACGTTATTTGGAGTCCTCGTTGTGAGCGGACATATTTTATAAAGAGCATTATAACTGTAGTTTCTTTCAGGTCATATCAGTAGTATTTCTGGGGGTGGCATTTTAGTGCTAGTAACCAGTTCTTACGACTCATATTCGTCTTGAGTCTGCTCCTAGAATTTATTTTAGAGATTTTAACAAATGTCTTCGACGTTATTCCCTGGATGATGACTTACTCCGTCAGACGATCGGAATGGATCGCTGCAAGGTATACACTGTATTTCCTGCGTTCTTCAACGCCTCAGTTTTCGCAAAGAGCATTCTGTCTCTCTTTTTTTCCTATTCAGTTGTTATTGATCCTCTGATTCTCTGTTTCTGTTTAAACGTGTTCTAAGTCTAGCGTCTTCCCTAATATTTCACGTTCTTCTTAATACCAACCTTCTCTTATTCGTTACGCTGCTTATTGAAGTATTTCGTCATTATGTTTCCGCTTCTATTTCCTTTGTGCGCGCCGCTTTATCTGTTGGACTCTTTATTTGAGAGTATATAAAAAACTCTCCTACGTTTAGTTATTTTAGTGAAATACGTTTCAATTCGTTTTCGCTGGAAAGTAACGTTAATCTTAGACACCGAACTTAGCCTTATGTAAGCTGGAGTAATGGAGCTTGTAAAACACAGCACCATTAGTTTATAGCAGCAGAACATTTCCATAAAAATCAGGAACTTTCAAGTTTCCTGTCCGACTCACACACCTCCCTTTCTCTTCTATACCATCGAGAATAGAAATTTGTGAAACGTAGCATCTATTGTCTCCTGTTATAGAACATTCCTATAAATTCTGTAAGTTTACAGCATATACTGTCTCATATACTTATAAACCCATTAAATCTTTCTCGTACATATTCTGTCGCGCTCGTGCACAACTGTTACTCCACGGCACACACTGTCACTCGTAACATTTTGTGATATACTCAGTCTTCAAATAAGAAACAACATGTTAGAGAGACACAGACTCCATATCGGTACTCATCTTCAGCACAGACGGCCACGCTTAGTAACCACATTATTAATGGGACACCAAGTGGTATCCGCTGCCACAATCACGAGCATGTGAGAGGGCGGTGTGAATACGATGGCTACTTCTGTTTTTCGAGATCCAGTCCGATTCGAAGTGTAAGGAACAGTGAAAAGCTAAAATGTTTTGCTTCCTGCTCGTAGCTACACTTTTCAACAAATTGTCTGCATAAACGTCGCTCTACCTTAGACATGTGTCATAACGTGTTACCAACTTTCCAATAGCAGTGTCATACAAGATAGCCCCCTGTACTTATCGTCAGTTTTGTATACCAGTGTGCAGCTGGCCGAAATGCTGTCAGGGCTGTATGGTGGGTGATAAACACTTTTCATCGAAAATATTGTAGGAGCCTCTACACCCTGCTTCATAGTTCCTTCAATTCGCTCTTTGGTGTCACGTGTGAAAGTTATGATGTATGACCTGTGTTACGCCTCAGGATAGTATCCTAGGTGGACACTAAAAATCCATCCGTTTTACCTGGTGCCTCCTGGAAACTGAGCAACCTGTGGCAATGAGCCGGCTAGTGGAAATGCTTAGCTAGATGTGGCAAACACGTAAGCTATCGCAACATGGGAAAAAGCCCGAGCGTCCAAGTCTACAGGCGAAACAAAATGACATCATGGAGGCCGAGATGCCATCGTACTAGTGACAAAGCAGACTTTCGTAAGGAACGCTAGGTGCAACACAACATTAGTATTCAGGTGCTCGGGCAGCAGAAAAGAGCCTCTGAAGCCATTAGGAGAGCTAACAAAGGGAAAAATACCAGGACAAATGACTTCGTAACTGTCACCACTGCTAGAAATGACGCAGTAAATGCCAACGTAAATACTCCACGCTTCTTAAAAGAAGTTTCATAGCTCGCTGCTCATTGCTGATTTCTGAGTGCTGACTGCCAAGTTTCCAGTGTACTGTCTCAGTCCTTAGGTCAGTTGCAGCAATAAAGTGAGGGTGCAGGGGGGAGTGGCTAAGGACGTCAATCCTGGACATGCCTACCTGTCTTTGATCTTATGTGGAACCATGAACCTCGCAGGAAGGACATTGGTGGCGCCAGCTGCACTGTCTACTTCCGAGTCCATGATGATGGGGTGTGGAGGCCAACATCACCCTGCAGGGCAGCCGGAGGCTTGATCTCTGCGACCTGTCATCCTCCTTTGAGAAGAGAAACGGTCACAGCTCATTCCAATCCTGTGGCAGATACAGATTCTTCCGGCTCCTCTCTCCTAAATGGGGCTGAAGGCCACACGCTGTGAGTCATTGAATATTTTAGGGTGTAACTCCTGAGTGCAAACCTTCAGCGTCAACGAGAGTACCATGGAGATTGATATGTAGAGCTTGAGGCGGCCAGAGGCCATGGGTCGACAGCCGGCCCCTGACTTTGCAGCCACCAATCAGTTCTTCACTGTCCTGCGGGTACTGTGAGTGTAGAGCATGTGGGCCTTCCCCACTGCTGACACTGCGCTACTTTGCCGGCGTGGCTGAGGCATGGCGCCTTGGAAGACAGTCCTGTATTAGTGCCTAATAAACGTGTTGTTGTCAACAATGTTTCCTTGACACTCGCGAGTGTAGCCATGACCTCACCACCGCATCCTGCACGGCTTTCTCTTAGTGACTCTAGGAGTCTGGGACTGGGAACCTACATCTGGTGTCAGCGAGTTGTTACCAGTGGTAGAGACATCTACGCCTAATGCCAAATCCACGCATCTGATGTCAATAGCAACAAACTGAAGTTAGTAATAAAGCAATGTGGTGAGTGATATTTGTCTGCATTCTGGTTCTGTATTTCCTTGTGGTTGTGTTGAGCCATAGGGACATATACACTATGTCAAAAGTGTGACTTTCCGTGTCTTCAAACTGCGTCACCCACCTGCAGTATGTGTAGAAGGAATGATCTTGAGGCACACCAGTTTATAAATATTATGTGCATTTTAATTTAGTTATTTGCCAATTGTGTGTGCAGTTTTCTTCTTTACCTGTAAAGGCGAATGCAGTTTACAGAAATGCCAGAATCACAAGCAGTTACTTTAAATTAAATGGTGGAAGTTTTCAAGAGTCAGATAGCCATGTTGTTACAAACTACAAGAAAAGAGGAGGATGACAACGAAGCATTGCGTAGGGGAACAGTGCAATGGGAGGACACTGGGGGCTGAGGACTCCTAGATACAGGAGAAAATAAAGACGTGTTGAGTGTACCCAGCCAATCCATCGATACTGCAGCAGCTAAACTCATAGCGAAATTGTTGGGGAAAGCAAGTGAGGAGGTACCTATTTGTACTAGTAATGTTAAGACTGCAGGGAAATTGGGAAAACGGTCAGAAGAAACGTCTTTGAATATCTCTAGATTACAGTTAATGAGTGACACTTACTGAGATCCTCAATAAGGCCCAAAGGGTTCACGGTCTCATCATTATCATAGGGATTTACTCGTTGACGAGTATTAAATACTTTTTAGTAGCGTTATCCTTGGATTGTTTGGAGGCTGAATAGTCCCATTCTGGAGCCGCAGATTCTCCTGTAGTGATAGAATACCCAGTTGGTGTTGACTGAATGGTGTAACAGGTTTGTTCCTCTCAAGAGATCTCGTTCTCTTCTGCGATCTCTCTTCTTATTCTCTGCTTTTCAACAGTAAGTGTTCCTTGGTGAACAATTTGTCGCTATTTTGATAAATCTAGGGCATCAAATGCCCAATCATTTGTGTTTATTTGGAATTTTGTCATATTTGACTTCAGAACATCTTTATATCGTTTTGTTTGCCACCCTGATTGCGTTGGCCATTCATCATTGGGAGAACATTTTTTAGATTGATGGGAGTTTGATATGCGGATGATATGAGCAATCCGGAGAAGTTGTTATATGAAAATTTTTACTCCAATGCTGCTGGAGTTGGTTTCTTGATTTCTTCCAAAATGCTGTTGTTTGTTCGCTGATCCTGCCACTTTATTTTCAATAATCTCCTTATACACCGTATTTTTCTAAGGACTTAAAATGACGCCTGTAACTGTTCTAGGTATCACATCCATGAAGAAGTGTAAGCATGACAATGGTATTGTAGACAGCATGCTTAGCTTCAACAATCAAATTTTGGTTATCAAACACTCTTCTCAAAAGACTACTACATGCAGTACGTGACAATTCAGTCGGTGATGAATTTCTGAATATATGTTTCAGTTTTCAGAAGGATGGCTTCCCAGGTATTGAAAATACTCTACAATCTAGAGATATTCCATAAACTGTGATAACTGGAGCTGCTGCAGTGGAAGTTGAGGCTGGTTGACAGAGACTTTCGTTTTTGTCTCCGTTAAGCTCTAGACCAATGTATTTGAATGCCAGACTGAATATATTTAGGGTAGTTTGTAGATCCTCCTCTGTGTTTACTCCCCCCTGCGGGTTCGGGGGTTAGAATAGGCCCGCGGTATTCCTGCCTGTCGTAAGAGGCGACTAAAAGGAGTCTCAAGCTTTTCGGCCTTATATGATGGTCCCCTGTTGGGTTTGAACTCCATCTCTCAAAATTTTCCGAAGACCGAGCCGATTAGGGAACGGCGCCTTCCTTGGTGCATTGTGTCCATCTTGCGATCAGACCTTTCGCCACCTTATACACCTTTGAATTGCAGTCCTGTCCGCTCTCCATCTCTTGGGCATGACTTTGTTTCTGCGTGCAGATTACACCTTGCACTGTGCAGTGCCTCTTTCTGCACCGACGGCGACCATGGACCACATGTTACCTAACATCCAGCACAATAGCCAGTCCGTTGTGGTGGGGCCGCCATGTACCCTGTTGGTTGTAGCCCCCTGACAACACAGGGATCGCTCTTCTGATGCCTGCGCCGTTAACTCCCCACGTATGACAAGGAGCAGATGCCTATCCTCCTGGGGAATCGGGACTCCCGGCAACAGCCATCCTGCCAGGTGGCTCTTGCCATGGCTGGGTGGCGCCCGTGGGGAGGGCCCTTGGTCGGAGTAGGTGGCATCAGGGCGGATGGCCCGCAATGAAGCGTGGTACATCGTCTCTCGCTGGCGGCCAGCCGCCAGCAGTCTCTAAGCGTTCTCGGGCTCAGTTTAACGCTCAGAAGTACGATCCGAAAACGTTCCCCTCCCTGGCCACACCGTGGGAGGAACGTAGGTCTCAGGATGGCAGCAGCAGTTATCCGCCCCGCTTCTTAGTTTGTACGAGGGCTGATGGGGAGTCTTTTCTCTCCACAAAGCCTCAGTTCTTTGTCGAGCATTTAGAGGACAAGTTTGGGGAGGTGGAGGGCTTGTCAAAAATGCGCTCTGGGTCAGTCCTGATACAAACGGCATCCTCTGCCCAGTCACGACGGTTACTCGCTTGTGACAAGTTGTGGGATGTTGCCGTTACGATCACACCCCATAAGAGTTTAAATATGGTCCAGGGAGTTATTTACCATAGGGATCTTCTTTTGCAGTCTGATGAAGAGCTGTGCGCCAATTTAGAGCGCCGAGGTGTACATTTCGTCCGGCGCGTTCATCGGGGTCCTAAGGAAAATCAGATTGCTACCGGTGCCTTCATCTTGGCCTTCGAAGGGGATATATTACCGGAAAAGGTTAAGGTGATGGTCTACCGATGTGACGTTAAGTCCTATATCCCTAACCCGATGCGGTGCTTTAAGTGCTGGAAGTTTGGCCATATGTCTTCTCGCTGCACTTCCAGCCTCACATGTCGAGATTGCGAACGCCCATCACATCCCAATACTGCATGTGACCCGCCTCCCATCTGTGTCAACTGCGGGGAGCACCATTCACCTTGCTCGCCAGACTGCCGAATTTTCCAGAAAGAGCGTAAAATGGAGTACAAGATCCTGGACCGACTAACCTATACTGAGGCCAAAAGGAAATACGACCGACTCCATCCTGTGAGGATGACATCTTCCTACGCTGCTGCTACAACACCTGTGCTAGCCCTGTCTGTTTCTCCAATTGTGGCTGGATCGACGAGTAGTACAACTCCTCCTCTACCCACCGGGTTGCTCCTGCGCCACCTACCTCAGTAGCAACACCATCCCACCCATCGGGGACGTCTGTCCCCACTTCTAAGCTGGAGAAGTGTCCAACTTCTTCGGCTTCTCACGCTCGAAAGGGGTCCCTTGGGTCCCTCCCTACCCAGGTTTCCTCCAGCGAGAAGGCTGACGACCGACAGTGGCATAAGTGCCCGCAATCAGCTGGTCGTAGGGCTTCACGATCCTCCTCCGTCCCGGAGACTGAATCGGTGAAGCTCTCCCAGCTGGTGCGACCCAAGGAGCGGCGTGAGCAACCCAAGAAGAGCTCTCAGGACAAGGAACTCGCGGTGGCAGCCATCCCACCGCAACCTTCCAGCTCTGTGACCGAGGATGCGGTGTAGATTCTGGCGTCCGCTGAGGACCTCGATCTCGCCGGTCCATCAGACGTCATGGAAAGCACTATCACAGGTGCTAAATCGGAGGCAGCAGGTGACCTAGTGGCGTAATCTCCCTTCCCAATCCCGTCACACCTTTCTCAGCCATGGACAACACTCCTCCACTGGAACTGCAGCGGTTTCTTCCGCCATCTAGCTGAGCTCCGCCAATTTATCAGCATTCACCCTGTCCTCTGCATTGCTCTGCAGGAAACTTGGTTTCAGGCAATGTGAACCCCCGCCCTCCGTGGCTACCGGGGTTGTTATAAGAACCAGGCAGCTTATGAAAGGGTGTCTGGTGGCGTCTGCATATATGTCCTGAACTCTCTTCACAGCGAGTCTGTACCTCTCCAAACACCTTTAGAGGCTGTCGCTGTTCGGGTGTGCACGCCACAGGCTGTTACCGTCGGCAGTCTTTACCTTCCACCGGATGGTGATGTCGTGCTGCCTGTCCTGGCTGCTCTGATAGCCCACCCTTCTTGTTACTGGGCGACTTTAACGCCCATAACCATCTGTGGGGTGGGTCGGTGGCAACAGGTCGAGGCGCCATCGTTGAGCATTCATTGGCGCAGCTAGATCTCTCGATATTAAATGATGGTGCCTTCACACACTTCAGTGTGGCGCATGGCACATACTCCGCCATTGACCTTTCGATCTGTAGCCCTAGCCTCTTACCGTCTGTCCAATGGAGAGTGCATGACGACCTTTGTGGTAGTGACCACTCTCCGAGCTTTCTGTCACTGCCACAGCGTCAGTCTTCTGGGCGCCCTAGCAGATGTGCTCTGAATAAGGCTGACTGGGACTTGTTCTCCTCCACTGCCGCTATTGAGCCTCTCTCCAAAGATGACATTGATGCCGTGGTTCAGTCGGTCACCACCGGCATCGTTACTGCCGCAGAATCTGCCATTCCCCGTTCTTCTGGGACCCCTCGGCGGCGGATTGTGCCTTGGTGGTCGCCTGCGATCGCTGAAGCGATTAAAGCTCGCCGGCGGGCGCTCCAGCGTTACAAGCGGCATCCCTCAATCGAACACCTTATCGCCTTCAAACGGCTGCGTGTGCGAGCCCGCCGCATTATCCGCCAACGCAAGCAGGAGTGCTAGGAGCTGTATGTGTCCACCATTGGCCTCCATGTCACTCCATCGCAGGTCTGGGCCAAGATAAGACGCCTCTATGGCTATCGGAACCCTGTCAGCGTCCCTGCGCTCTCACTGAATGGAGCAGTTTGTACTAACTCCGACGTCATTGCAAACCGGTTGGCAGAGCACTTCGCTCTGAATTCCGCTTCTGCCAGTTACCCCTTGGGCTTCCGCTCCATTAAAGAGCGGATAGAACGTCGGAGTCTTTCTTTTTGCACCCACTATCCTGAATTGTACAATGTTCCATTCAGTGAGTGGGAATTCCGCAGTGCCCTCGCCGCTTGTCCTGATACCACTCCTGGCCCAGACTGCCAGCGACGCCTCCTCGACCTGTACAACCGCATTTGGGTCGAGGGTGAGTTTCCGTCGCAATGGCGGGAAAGTCTTGTTGTCCCCATTCTGAAACCGGGGAAGAACCCTTTGGAGGTGGACAGATACCGTCCCATTAGCCTCACCAACGTTCTTTGCAAGTTGATTGAACGGATGGTGAACCGGCGCTTGAATTGGGTACTGGAGTCTCGGGGCCTTCTGGCTCCGTCTCAGGGTGGGTTCCGTAAAGGCTGCTCCGCCGCCGACAATCTGGTGAGCCTGGAGTCGGCCATCCGTACTGCCTTTGCCCGCCGTCAGCATCTGGTCGCTGTCTTTTCCGAAATGCGGAAGGCGTATGACACGACATGGCGTCATTACATCCTTTCTACGCTTCATGGATGGGCCTTCGGGGCCCTCAGCCGATTTATATCCGCAATTTTCTGTTATATCGTATCTTCCGCGTGCACTTCTGCCCTTACTACAGCTCTATTGGCATTGCAGCTGCTGAAAGTCAGCTACAGGGCGCAATCCGCAAGGCGCAGTCTTGGGCTGTAGCGCATGGTTTTCAATTTTCGGCAGCCAAGACCTGCGTTATGCATTTCTGCCGGCAACGCACTGTTCACCCGGAGCCGCGGCTTTATCTTGACGGCGAGCTTCTTACAGTGGTGGAGTTACATAGGTTTTTGGGGGTGGTTTTTGATGCCCGGTTGACTTGGCTGCCTCATATTCGGCAGCTTAAACAGGCGTGTTGGCGGCATCTAAATGCTCTGCGATGCCTGAGTCACACCAGGTGGGGCGCCGAGCGATCTACTCTCCTACGGCTTTACCAGGCGTTAATCCAGTCCCGTCTGGACTATGGGAGTCTGGCTTATGGCTCAGCATCCCCATCTGCGTTGCGGCTGCTGGACCCAATCCTCCACAGCAGGATACGCCTTGCCACTGGTGCCTTCCGGACCAGCCCTGTGGACAGCATACTTGTGGAGGCAGGTGTCCCTCCACTGAAGTTACGACGCCAACAATTACTGGCTGCTTATGCTGCCCATGTTTTTAGCTTGCCCCGGCATCCAAATTATCGTGTCCTGTTCCCGCAGTCAGTCGTCCGTCTGCCAGGACGTCGGCCCCGGTCGGGTTGTCCGATCGCCGTACGCGTCAAAGAGCTTCTCTTCGGGCTTGGGTGTTTCCCTGTACCACCTCCTTTCCGGGCCCCTCTGCGTACACCCCCATGGTGTGTGCCTCGCCCTTGCCTTTGGCTCGACTTGGCACAGGGCCCGAAGGACAGTCCCTCCGGAGGCCTTCCGACGCCGCTTTTATTCCATCCTGGCCACGTATCAGGGCTCTGGCGTTGTCTATACCGACGGTTGCTGGTCGTGTCGGTTATGCACTAACTCTAGGGGACCATTCTGAACAACGTTCGTTGCCGGCTGGCTGCAGTGTTTACACTGCTGAGCTGGTCGCCATCTTTCGTGCCCTAGAGTACATCCGCTCCTGCTCAGGTGAGTCCTTCGTTATCTGTATCGATTCCCTGAGCGATTTACGAGCTCTCGAGCAATGTTTCCCTCGTTCTCGTCTGGTGATGGCTATCCAGGAGTCCCTGCATACTCTTGCCCGTTGCGGCAGATCTGTGGTCTTTGTTTGGACCCCTGGCCATGTTGGGATACCCGGAAATGAAAGTATTGACCGCCTGGCGAAAGAGGCCACTAGTGCACCATCTCTAGAGATTGGCGTCCCGGCGACTCATTTGCGGGCACTATTATGCCGCAAAGTTTTCGATTGGCGCAACCTGCCCGTGCCAAACAAACTCCCCCGTATCGAGGAGACGACTACTGTGTGGCGGTCATCCATGCGAGCCAACCGCAGGGAATCAGTCGTCCTTTGTCGGCTCCGCATAGGCCACACCCGACTCAAGCACAGTTATTTACTGTGCCGTGAGGATCCCCCTCTTTATGGACCACCGTCAAGGACGCCCCACAACGACAATGTCGAGACGCCCCACAACGACATTCTGTTGGAGTGCGCCCTTTTAACTGTGCTCAGGCAGACTTTTGCGCTGCCTGATACGCTCTCTGACGACTCTTCCATAGAGGACATAGTGCTGATTTTTATTCGGGCAGGGGGATTTTATCGCTTAATGTAAGTGTGTGAGTTTTTGTGGTGATTCTGGCATATGGCCTACGATTTGTCTGATTTTTTTTTCATGTGTTTCTCGGTGGTTGGATTTTACCATTTTGTTTGTATGGTCGGCCAACCACCGTCACACTCTGTGTGATTTTAGTTCGTCTTGTCTAGTCTTTGTCTACGTTTTTCTTGTTCTGTGTCGTCTGTCTTATCGTCTGTTGATCGTTTTTATTCTCTGTGGGTGTTTTTAGTATTTGGAAAAAGGGACCGATGACCGTAGCAGTCTGGTCCCTTTAACCCCCACAAACCAAACCAATCTGTGTTTACTAATTAACATTATCATCAGTGTACGGAAGCCTGATGACAGCTGTTGTGGTTATTTTGCTGTTAGCTCGGTGTCTGCTAAGCTGCAATAGTCCTATAAGCTATTTGAAAACCCAACGGTGGTTTTCCTTAACAAGATGAAATGTGGCTCCCACTAATGTCGAGAATCGGCTAGGTGCAACAACACATCGCTGCTTGACTCCTGTGGTAATCTTAAACGTTTCTCCAGGTCCACTGCTGGAAACAACAGCAGTATTGATGTTTTCAAGTAGAAGTCGTAGTATTTTTTGTATTTTGTGGATCATCCATTTGATGGCAGAATTTTCCAGAGTGCTTTTCAAATAAAAATGGCTTTACTAAGGTATAAGTATACCATGTACGGGGGTTAGTTCCGTTCTTTAAATTTTTCTTGCATTTGCCTTGCACTGAAAATTATATCCGCCGTGCCTCGATAATATCTAAGGCCGCATTAACTTTGAGGTAGGGTTTTTTCACCAGAGGAAGTAGTCGGTTGAAGAGAATACTAGTAATGATCTTTCCAGATGTTAAGAGTAGTTCCACAATGGGCGTTATTGACTTTTATGAATGCACTAATAACAGCTATGTCTCGAAGGTCTGCAGCTACTGTCTCAGTGTAATAGGGATGTGAAAGATTTTGACTAATTTGGTGCCGCCAGTTTTAAATAATTCAGCTGTGATTTCATCTAGTTAAGGGGGCTTTGTCATTCCTCAGTTAGTGGATAGCTGCTTCAATCTCTTGAACGTAGGAAGACATGACTCATATGGTCTTAAATGGGTTTTTGTGGTGTTGTTGTGGGAAAAATCCTCTCGCACTTCTGAATCTTCAAGTTGTTCTTCCATCGAGGGCCGATACATTCCGAGTCTTTAAATAGTTGCGTACCGTCTTTAGAGCGATGAGGGTTTTGGGTTTTTTTTTTTGTTGAGTCCATAGATCGCTTTTGTGGCAATGCAGAAGTCTCTAAAGTTGTTCGTTGCTACTAATTTTCCATTTAGGATGATTTTATATTCCACCATTGGTTTTTGAGAGCTGTAGTATTCCATAGAACATCAGATTTGGCATGGAGATTAGTTTTTTGTTGGATGGTTTTGCTAGCCGTAGGAGGCCTTACTTTTTTTATCTAACATTCATTGAATTAAATCATCATTTTCGTCAAACCAGCCTTGAAGTGTTCTTTCTATGAATCCAGATTATTCTTTTCAAACCGAAAGCATGATTTTCATTATTGACCACTGTTCTTCAAACTTTTCAGGATTATCAGCCAGTATCTTTTCCTACCCCCATGAACCATGGACTTGCCGTTGGTGGGGAGGCTTGCGTGCCTCAGCGATACAGATGGCCGTGCCGTAGGTACAACCACAACGGAGGGGTATCTGTGGAGAGGCCAGACAAATGTGTGGTTCCTGAAGAGGGGCAGCAACCTTTTCAGTAGTTGCAGGGGCATCAGTCTGGATGATTGACTGATCTGGCCTTGCATCACTAACCAAAACGGCCTCGCTGTGCTGGTACTGCGAACGGTTGAAAGCAAGGGGAAACTACAGCCGTAATTTTTCCCGAGAGCACGCAGTTTTACTGTATGGTTAAATGATGATGGCGTCCTCTTGGGTAAAATATTGCGGAGGTAAAAGAGTCCCCCATTCGGATCTCCTGATAACGACGTCTTCCTGAGAATTCTACGGATCGGAGCGTGGAATGTCAGATCACTTAATCGGGCAGGTACATTAGAAAATTTAAAAAGGGAAATGGATAGATTGAAGTTAGATATGGAAGGCATTAGTGAAGTTCGGTGGCAGGAGGAACAAGACTTTTGGTCAGGAGAATATAGGGTTATAAAGACAAAATCAAATAGGGGTAATGCAGGAGTAGGTTAAATAACGAAGAAAAATATATGAGTGAGGGTAAGGTACTACCAACAACATAGTGAACGCATTATTGTGGCCAAGATAGATACGATGCCCATGCCTACTACAGTAGTATAAGTTCATATGCCAATTAGCTCTGCAGATGATGAAGAAATTGATGAAATGTATGATGAGATAAAAGAAATTATTAAGGTATTGAAGGGAGACGAAAATTTAATAGTCATGGGTGACTGGAATTCGAGAGTAGGAAAAGGGAGGGAAGGAAACATAGTGGGTGAGTATGGATTGGGGGAGAGAAATGAAAGAGGAAGCCATCTGGTAGAATTCTGCACAGAGTATAACTTAATCGTAGCTGACACGTGGTTCAAGAATCATAAAAGAAAGTTGCATACATGGAAGCATCCTGGAGATACTAGAAGGTATCAGATAGATTATATAATGGTAACACAGAGATTTAGGAACGAGGTTTTGATTTCTAAGACATTTCCGTGGGCAGATGTGTACTCTGACCACAATTTATTGGTTATGAACTGTAGATTAAATCTGAAGAAAGTGCAAAATGGTGGGGATTTAAGGAGATGGGACCTGGATAAACTGATAGGACCAGAGGTTGTACAAAGTTTCAGGGTGAGCATAAGGGAACTATTGTCACAAATGGGGGAAAGAAATACACTAGAAGAAGAATGGGTAGCTCTGAGGGATGAAGTAGTGAAGGCACCAGAGGATAAATTGCGTAAAATGTCGAGGGCTACTAGAAATCCTTGGGTAACATAAGACATGCTGAATTTAATTGATGAAAGGAGAAAATATAAAAATGCAGTAAATGAAGCAGGCAAAAGGAATACAAACGTCTAAAAAATGAGATCGATAGGAAGTGCAAAATGGCTAAGCAGGAATGGCTAGAGGACAAATATAAAGATGTAGAGGATTATCTCACTAGGGGTAAGATTGCTACTGCCTACAGGAAAATTAAAGAGACCTTTGGAGAAAAGAGAACCACTTGTATGAACATAAGAGCTCAGATGAAAAACCAATTCTAAGCAAAGAAGGGAAAGAAGAAAGGTGGAAGGAGTATATAGAGGGTCTATACCAGGGCGATGTACTTGAGGACAATATTATGGAAATGGAAGAGGATGTAGCTGAAGATGAAATGGGAGATACGATACTGCGTGAAGAGTTTGACGGAGCACTGAAAGATCTAAGTCGAAACAAGGCCTTGGGAGTAGACAACAAAATGGCTCTGAGCACTATTGGACTTAACATCTATGGTCATCAGTCCCCTAGAACTTAGAACTACTTATACCTAAGGACATCACACAACACCCAGCCATCACGAGGCAGAGAAAATCCCTGACCGCACCGGGAATCGAACCCGGGAACCCGGAGTAGACAACATTCTATTAGAACTACTGACGGCTTTGGGACGTCCAGTCCTGACAAAACTCTACCATCTGGTGAGCAAGATGTATGAGACAGGCGAAATACCCTCAGACTTCAAGAAGAATATAATAATTCCAATATCAAAGAAAGCAGGTGTTGACAGATGTGAAAATTACCGAACAATCAGTTTAATAAGTCACAGCTGCAAAATACTAACGCGAATTATTTACAGACGAATGGAAGAGCTGGTAGAAGCCGACCTCGGCGAAGATCAGTTTGGATTCCGAAGAAATGTTGGAACACGTGAAGCAATACTGACCCTATGACGTATTTTAGAAAATAGATTAAGGGAAGGCAAACCTACATTTCTAGCAATTGTAGACTTAGAGAAAACTTTTGACAATGTTGACTGGAATACTCTTTTTCAGATTCTAAACGTGGCAGGGGTAAAATACAGAGAGCGAAAGGCTATTTACAATATGTACCGAAACCCGATGGCAATTATAAGAGTCGAGTGACAGGAAAGGCAAGCAGTGGTTTGGAAGCGAGTGAGACAGGGTTTTAGCCTCTCCCCGATGTTATTCAATCTATATATTGAGCAAGCAGAGAAGGAAACAAAAGAAAAATTCGGAGTAGGTATTAAAGTCCATGGAGAAGAAATAAAAACGTTGGGGTTCGGCGATGACATTGTAATTCTGTCAGAGACAGCAAAGGACTTGGAAGAGCATTTGAATGGAATGGACAGTGTCTTGAACGGAGGATATAAGATGAACATCAACAAAAGCTAAACCAGGATAATGGA
Organism: Schistocerca gregaria; assembly: GCF_023897955.1. NCBI lineage: Eukaryota > Metazoa > Arthropoda > Insecta > Orthoptera > Acrididae > Schistocerca > Schistocerca gregaria. The sequence continues at coordinate 212,899,674 of NC_064927.1, forward strand.
ATGTAGTCTAATAAGTCGGGTGATGCTGAGGGAATTAGATTAGGAAATGAGGCACTTAAAGTAGTAGAAGAGTTTTGCTACTTGGGGAGCAAAATAACTGATGATGGTCGAAGTAGAGAGGATATAAAATGTAGACTGGCAATGGCAAGGAAAGCGTTTCTGAAGAAGAGAAATTTGTTAACATCGAGTATAGATTTAAGTGTCAGGAAGTCGTTTATGAAAGTATTTGTATGGAGTGTAGTCATGTATGGAAGAAAAACATGGACGATAAATAGTTTGGACAAGAAGAGAGTAGAAGCTTTCGAAATTTGTTCGTACAGAAGAATGCTGAAGGTTAGGTGGGAAAATCACATAATTAACGAGGAGGTATTGAACAGATTTGGACATAAGAGAAATTTGTGCCACAACTTGACTAGCAGAAGTGAGCGATTGGTAGGGCATGTTCTGAGACATCAAGGGATCACAAATTTAGCATTGGAGGGCAACGTGGAGGGAGACCAAGAGATGAATACACTAAGCAGATTCAGAAGGATGTAGGTTGCAGTAAGTACTGGGATATGAAGAAGTTTGCACATGATCGAGTAGGATGGAAAACTGCATCAAACCAGTCTCAGGACTGAAGACATCAACAACAACATCTTTTCTTTCACAGTGTCCTGGAAATTCTTTGGGACTTCTTTATCTTTTTGTCTTACAATATTCAGCTCATTCTTTGCTTATTTCCTTTTCTTCCATCGTTTGCATGTCACTTGTAGAGGCATGAAGTATTACTGAAGAGACCATTCAATGGTCTGTCCATCAATCGGCCAGAGCTGCAGGTTTTGTGATCCTCACATCACGTCTGTTTCTAGACTGCACTATCACGTAAACTATGAGATGCCAGTGTTTTGATCTGGGGTGTAACCACTTGGTTTTCAACTTACGTTTATGTCGAAAGAGAGTGTTTGTAGTGAAAAGATCGCATTCTGAGCATTTAGCTAGAAGAAAGGTTCCACTGAAGTTGGCATTGGCTATACCTCCTTCCAATGATTCCTCTCCATAGGGCACATCCTCTGCCAACTCATGCATTCAAATAAGCTAGTAGATAATTTTACCAGATCGAGGTATTGTTAGCTACTGTCGGTCTTGTTGGTTGTGGAGGTCTGCCTTTTTACTGTCCTCTGAGTCTACAGTTGCAGATGCACTAATTTCAGTAGTTTCTCTGGCTATTCACGTGTTTAAGATCGAGGGTCATAAGTCTTTCATTTATTCCAGAGGCTAGTTCGTCTAGATCATTCAGAAGGAGATTCCTGACTGGAAACCCTGTTTTCTAGAACATGAAGAAATATTCGCTTGTGTTAATGACAGGTATTTTGTGATACTGGTACTGGACCTTCTAGCTAAACATCACGCAAAAATTGATCTTTTGCTGCATGCAACTGAACTTAGTGGGAAACTATTTCCTATAGTAATACAAATATTACACTGTCGTAAGATTCTCTGTTCATGAAGGTGGTAACCAAGAAATTTGGAAATTTATGATAACGCCTTAGCTACTGTCGCAGGTTCGAATCCTGCCTCGGGCATTGACGTGTGTGGTGTCCTTAGGTTAGTTAGGTTTAAGTAGTGCTAAGTTCTAGGGGACTGATGACTTCAGATGTTAAGTCTCATGGTGCTCAGAGCAATTTGAACCATTTGATAAGATCTTATGGGACCAAACTGCTCAGGTCATCGGTCCCTAAACCTACATACTACTTGATCTAACTTAATTTATCTTACGCTAAGGACAACACACCCAGCTATACCCGATTGGGGGGGGGGAGCCACACCGGACCGTGGGACCATGACAATGCGTCTTAGACGGCACGGCTATCCCGCAAGTTGGTACACGAGAAACTGCGTATGTAGGCACTAAAGAAACTGCAGGGTACAGTGACGTTGACCTGGTGAGAAGAGATACAGTATTAGTTAAGGATCTATTATATGCTGAAGACCCATTAAAAACTAGCGAAGAACTGGATAACTCACACTATTTGTATGCAGAAGTATAGCACATGTCACTGACGGGGATGAAGAGTTTGTGGCCCTAATCAGTCTTAACAATTTTAGCAGGGACGAAGTGAGTCTGGCAGTGGGTTTACTAATTGCTAATTTGGGTGTTTTGTAGAAATATGGCATAGATGGGTTAAGTTAAGATCTCTGCTGCAAGAAAACCGTCAATGCATATGCATTTATTTAGAAGTTAAGCATTTAAAGGTAGAAAGGCAACGTAATTTTTGTTACGGCTGTACATGTATTTCTATAATCCAAGTAATCCGTTACCAGCGACGCCATTCACGCAAGACTTTGAACATTGTCTTACAGAAAATAGTTGAATTTGAATGGTGTACCTCGTGCCAGATTGCTTTCGATTATCTAAAGCAAGCACTAACATCGCATCGAGTTCTTACATCCTCCAATTTCGAAAAAGAATTTCTTTTTTGTGGTGCAGGTAATATAGCTCTTTAACGTATTCTAGGATAGAATAGAGTTGGTAAAGTGCATCCTGTAGCATAAGCATCCAGAGACTTGAACATAGCTGACCAAAAGTATTCTATGACTAAGAAGAAAATGCTTGTGGTAATTTGAGCTATAATGTACTTCCACAGTTGAAACTTCCTGGCAGATTAAAACTGTGTGCCCGACCGAGACTCGAACTTGGGACCTTTGCCTTACGCGGGCAAGTGCTCTACCAACTGAGCTACAGAAGCACGATTCACGCCCGTTACTCACAGCTTTACTTCTGCCAGTATCCGTCTCCTACCTTCCAAACTTTACAGAAGCTCTTCTGCGAAACATGCAGAACTAGCACTCCTGAAAGAAAGGATATTGTGGAGACATGGCTTAGCCACAGCCTGGGGGATGTTTCCAGAATGAGATTTTCACTCTGCAGCGGAGTGTGCGCTGATATGAAACTTCCTGGCAGATTAAAACTGTGTGCCCGACCGAGACTCGAACTTGGGGCCCAAGTTCGAGTCTCGGTCGGGCACACAGTTTTAATCTGCCAGGAAGTATCATATCAGCGCACACTCCGCTGCAGAGTGAAAATCTCATTCTGGATACTTCCACAGTTATTTATATTGCAAGAAGTTTCAGGTAGTGACAGATCACATGCCAAAGGTTTGAGTTGAAAAACTGTGGCTCTACAAAAGTTCGTGAAGACTGTTGCTGAATGGCGAAAGGCTGAATCTCATGACACTGAGTAAAGACCAACAGATGTACTAATTGCTGAAAAATTTTGGTGGAGGGCTAGATAACAAAATGCCGAAAAATGTGCCAGAGACTATTTAGCTTCTCCAAACTAGCTGATCTTAGCCATTGATTAATTCGGTTACAATGTCTCCAGGAGCATTCAACCGTCTGAAATGCTTGGAATGGACATTTTACTCCCATTTAGTAGAACACCAACATGAAATAAATGCATACTGATTATAACCGACAATTCCTTAAGGTATATGACAATGGTTGCAATTCCTCACCAAAAAGCTGATACAGCTGATCGAGCATCGGTAAATAGTTAGATGCTCACATTTTGCATCCTGGCCAATTACAAAGCAAGGAACCAATTTCATGTCTGTTTTTATGAAGCAGTTGTGTTGATTGGTACCGATTTGGAAGCTGTGAACAAGACCCTTCCACCATCAAGCCAGTGGGGGAGCAGAGAGAGTTTATTGCATGATTTAGAAGATGTTGAGCTATTACAATAGTAGTGATCATAAAAATTGGGACATATATTTAAATTTTGTAACTGACATGTGCAATTCTAAAGTCAATATGGCTACCGCTCTTTCGTCATACAATGTATGGGGGAAACGCCTTCAAGTTTTGAAGTGATTAAGCTGAAGCCTGGATACAATGTTGACTCACTAAAGAACTTTGCTCAGAAATTGTGAGACATTTGGCAACAAAAAAAGATGCAAATACAAAAACCTTAGGATGAGAAAATCAGATATAATAATGCATAGAAGAGTTATCGCAATAGATGTTGACCAATGGGTATTAGCAAAGAACCCATACTTAGTAAAAGGCAAAAATAAAGAAATTCCAGACCTGATACCATAGATCATACCAAGTAGCGGAAATGACTTCACAAAAGCCAATGAAGACTTTGATTACTCATGTGAGTTGAATTAAGGCAGATACCTGTAGCATCTACAGTGCACAATATGAAGCCTTGTGGACCAAAGCTGACGAGTGATGACCAGAACTTGTCTAAAAGTCTTATGCCCTTAGGCCACGTTGAAAGATAAGATATGCGATTTCTGTTTGTATCACACTTCATTTGTGCTGGTGTAGGTTTTTAGGAAGTCATCCCATTTATTTTATTTTATTTATAGTAAGTTTTAAAGTGCTTCTTTTATTTTGCATTATCGAGGTATCGATAAAGTGTTGCTTTTGTGTACGGGACTATAGTTCTTTTCGGATAATTTTGCCTTCTGAAGGGAGGGAACAGTAGGGATAAAGTTGACTGTTTCTTAGGTCACATACTAAAATAGATACAGCTACAGACGAAAGAGTATCTACAATTTCAGGGAAATGAGATGACTACACTCTACAGTTGTTGGAAGAATTACAGACATACCAGAAGGAAAGTGTTACGATCTGTCCTAGAAGGATGACACAGACTGGAGTACCAGCGTGCGAGTTCCAGCTATTCCTGGGAAAAATCGAAGCGAAATATTAATATACGGTACGACTTGTGATTTACTAGGTGTGACATTTCGTATACCATCTATTATCACTGGTACATTTACATTTCCGTGGGAACAACCAATATTGTATTTTCGCGAGTAGCCATTCAGGGTACTGCCTCGCCAAACCTTATCCTTTCCACATATCATCCTGATTCCAGACATACTACACTCAGTAGACGAACTAGCAGCGACGGAAAAACCCAGAATGACAGATGAAGAAATGATCCAGCACGTATACGAATACCACGATAGAAAGCATCATAGTATCGACGCTACAAACGTGACATATAACAGCGCTATAGTGGATGTAACTGGGACTTATGTAATCTACACCTGTTTTACTCTAATTTCAGTACACCGCTCAGATTTACATGTGCATGACATGCTCCCTGATTGGTTGTTAAATGAATATTAGACAGTGTAAGGGAATTACGTGTAAACTAATAGATGAGCATATGAATAAAAGTATTAATGCTTAAGAAATGATTTCTGCAGTGGCGTACTTTATCGCTTCGACATATTAACCGCTGAATAACACGTAAATTGGCTGTGTGGTAACTCAAGAATAGCTTAAGTTGTATAATGAGTAACTGCTACTGCAAGATGTCGAGGATGAGATTCTTACAAGCACTTCAAGCAGGAAAATTCGAGACGAATTTCCTGAAGCGGAGGGAGATGTTACATGCAACGATAATATCCCCGACTGACACTAAAAAATCTTCCAAGTTCATCCTTGATGGCTCCCAGAACCGAACTGCCTTTGTCAGTTACCTGTAGACTGCCAGCTAGGGTTTAATGAGCGAGTAGCGGCAAGGACGTAAGCTATCGCAACATAGGTGAATGCCTGAATGCCCAAGTATGCAAGCGAAATCTAATGACATTATGGAGGCCGAGAGACACCGTCATATTGGTGACAAGGCATTGTTTCGTAACGAAAGCTAGGTACAACGCAACATGAAGCATTCAGTTGCTGAGGCAGCAAGAAGAGCCTCTGAGGTAGCGAAAGTCTGAAGCCACCAGGGGAGCTGACAAAGAGGAAAATCCAGGACACGTGATCATAGACATGACAACCACCACAGAGCGCACGGGAAGCAGCAACATAAATACTCCACAGGACTTAGCAAATGTCACATTTCTGATTGGTGATTGCTGAGTGCCGATTGCCAACTGCCCAATGTGAAGGGGGAGGAAGGGAGATAGACCCTCATCTACAGAACCCTGAGTCCAGCTGGGAGGACACTGCTGCTGTGAGCTGTACTGTCAACTTCCGAAGCAACAATGATGGGGTTCGAAGGGTGCCATGATGCTGCAGGACAACTGGTAGCTTGACCAGCGTCACATGGACGCTGTCCATCATCCTCCTTCTAGATGAGGGGCACGGTAACTCATCCCGTTCCTGTGGCACACTTGGATTCTCCTGTTTCTGTCTGCTAAATGGAGAATGAGAGCTACCACCTTTGGGATAGTGAATATTTCAGGTTGACATGGAGTATAACTTCTGAGTGCAAACCATTAACATCAACGAGAGCGCTTTGAAGATTCTGTATAGATATGGATACAGTCTGAGGCTGGCTCGGTAGTCACTATGTGACACTGCGGTCACTACCGAATACATTGCTGTCAGGCAGTATCATGAGTCAAGAGCACAGCAGCATCCCACAGCTGATGAGGCGCAGGTCAGCTGGCCTGGCTGAGGTTTTGTGCCTTGGAAGACAATTCTCTATTACTGCCTCATAAATGTGTTATTATCAATGCTGTTTTCTTGATGCTGTCGATCATAACTTGGTCCTCCCCACTGCATATGCCCCAGCTCTCTGGTGATGGCAGTAGGAGTCACTGGAGGGGCTCCTAATCATGCATGAAAACAGACGGAAACGTTCAGCATGAACAAATCAACAGACACCTCACACTTCACATTTAACGGTAAACTCTTTTGCCTTAGGCATCTTTATGCACTCACTATGCACTGAGAAACGAAAAGTGCGGTGTTAAGCGATCGACTGGCCTACCTGAGACACTGTGCCACACATCTGCACAAAGCTTCACCGAATTTTCGCTGTGATTTTAATCCAGCAAATGATGGGACATTCGTAAAAATATCCCTCGTAAATATAAGTGTACACACAGGCTGCTTGGAAGCATTACCGAACATTTAGTCTCTAAATAAAGTCGTTCATCATTACATGATCTATCACCCCTGAATGTCGGATTCAAATCCTGTGAAACACCACATATATGAAGTTACATTTTTCAATATGTACCAGTCGCTCTTTCCTAATATTCATCACGTCCTCTGAGATTCGCTGTTTTCGTGGTTTCCTAATTCTCTTTTAAGTGTCTAGAATGAGATCACTCGTCTCGCCGTTGTCGTCAGTTAGCTCAATTACAGTCATGTGAGTCATTTCTCTGAGAAACGTCCGAATTTTCTTCTGTGTGTCATCGTATTTTAACTGTTTTTGAATCGTACGTTTTTTACGCATAAATTGGTGACCATACAAGCGTTTCTTTATAAATGAGCGGAAACAACCTAAAACTGCACTCAAGCCACTGGATCAGAGTAACATACATGACTCGAAAACCAGCACACTGTGCCTTAAAAAAATGCAAACAGGTCCGACCACTGAGCGGGTAGTGCGGAAAACTAATTCCGTTTCACTGAGAAGAAATAGTGATACTGTGAGTATCTTAATGACGCAAAGAACTTGGAAGGCTTGTTGCTAAAAATGGACACTGTCTTAGAAACAGGTTACGAGACAAACAACAAAAAAAAGAAGAAAAGGGATTACAGACGGTACAGAAATTAAATTGTCAGCTGCAAACCATACCTGAAAAGCCCTGATACACATGCAGGACAGAACAGTTAGCTTAAATTGCACAAAGGGGCCAAAGTGAGGGACTGTCAGTTACACTCAAACATACAACTTTATTATCTGTTGAAACATAACAAGACTCAATTTTTTTTACACACAGCTTTAATTTTTGGGACTTAATTACCAGCTGAAAGCAACTTTAATTTAAAAACGCCTGAAGGCCAATAACTTAAAACGCAAGCATAATCAGAAATTTAAAAGGAAAGCCTTATCTTACAACAGATCTTTATTTAGGCTGAAGGCCCAAAGAATCTGATAATTTCAGAGCAAATAATGTGAATTCAAAATCGGCTGAAAGCCCATCACTTAAGGTTAAACAACCTTTTTTTTAAAAAAAAAGCCTTATGTAAAACATTTCTTAAATTGGCAAAATTCCACCAAAATAGAAATTTAAAGGCAAAGCTTCACCTTATAACAATTCTATAGTTAGGATGAAGGCCCAAGGAATAGGGCGATTCAAGAGCAAACAATTAAAATTCAAATCAGCTGAAGGCCTAACACTAAAACTCCATAACATTAATATTTTTTTAATTCAAGAGGTCTTACATGAAACAGTTCTTTACTTTAGGCTGAAGGCCTAAAGAGACTTACACCTTAAGAGTGAAACAACCTTAATTTAAGAAACAAATCGGCTAGAAGCAATAGAAGTACAAACAACAAGAACAAATAGAAAAGGCATTACACCCAAGGGCACTCAGATGTTCGTGGGTCGGCCTGGAATTCAAACACTAACGCTCCCTTAGGTGACACAGGCAGTAAGCCCAACAATTCTTAATCTGACAGCAACCCAACCGACAAAGAGTCAACTGACCAAACGACAGGATAACTTATCATTCATGTCTGGGATCGGTTTGCCACGGAACTCGTAGCAATGGGAACAACCCCACACATTCCGACTGATGGTGGACGCCACCAGGCCTCAGCCAGACACAGGCCATGGAGACTTCCTTGCAGCTCCATGCCAATCAACACACTTCCCAGGCCCAGAAATGGTGAAAGGACCAAATATCCATCGGCCATTAAGACGACCATTCGAACGACCAACCAACAGTCGTCCCACTCCAATCTCCCTGTGTCGCACAGTTCATGTGTGTCGCTAGTGGTTCGCAATCACTGGCTGTCTGCACCTCACTGGCGCTGTGTCCCGACTTCACTGCTGCTGGTCAATCTCCAACTAACTGCCAGACACACGATAACCCAGAAATACTATCGGTCACTCCACAGATGGTACGACAGTGCTCTTATCGATATGCACTGCTGCTGCCACTCACAGGCTAGTTAGACAGGAAGCTAGTAGTGCCAGTTAATAGAATAAGAAAATGAGATAACAGTACTGTAATAGAAGATGACAAACAATAAAATCTGTACTGCAGAATCTGACAGAAACACGAATTTCCATAATCCTTACCAATTTTTTTTCTTTTTTTGGAAATGTAGGATTATAATTTTCGGCAATCCCACAAAGAATAAAAACCTTTTTGATCTTTTCTGTAACTCCAAATAAAAATTACAGTTAATTCAATTTCCTACATAATTTTTTTTATATCTTTAAAAAAATTAAGCAAATATTTCTAATGGACAAAGAACTTTACATCCTTTAGTTTTACATTTGTCACTGGTAGGAATATGTACATTCGTATTTAATTCATCAGATAGGGAAGAAGTTAATTGAATATGAGTAGAAGAAGAAATAAAAGGATGATCATTTCTGGATTGAAATATTATTTCCATTTTCAATTTCAATAACATCAAACCTTTTACATAACAATTATCAGCTACTTTTATATTTGGTATACCATCATAGGCACAAAAAATCAGTTCCATCTGTGTCTATAACATGAGTAGTTAAATAAAGTTGTGAGCTATAAGGGTGAATCCAATCATCCCCAACATTACTAATATTTACTGCTCCCTGGTTAGGAACATTAACATTATTTTTGTTTTCTCCTTAACGAGAAATAAGTAAAATTGATAACATTCCATTTGACTCATGATTTATTAAGAGGAAATGTATTATTACATTAGCAAAACAACTGCTAGATAAGCACCATTAAGGTCAATTAAATTATCATTTTCATCAGTTATACCCAAATTCTAATAGCATCAAAAATTGCAATTTTTATAAAGTGATTTGGTTCATAAATTATTGGGCAAGTAAATTCATTGTGGTTGTTGTGGTCTTCAGTACTGAGACTGGTCTGATGCAGCTCTTTATGCTAATGTATCTTGTGCAAGCTCCTTCATCTCCCAGTACCTACTGCAACCTACATCCTTCTGAATATGCTTAGTGTAGCCATCTCTTGGTCTCCCTCTACGATTTTTATCCACCACACTGCCCTCCAATGCTAAATTTGTGATCCCTTGATGCCTCAGGACATGTCCTACCAACCGATCCCTTCTTCTAGTCAAGTTGTGCCACAAACTTCTCTTCACCCCAATCTTATTCAATACCTCCACATTAGTTACATGATCTACCCACCTAATCTTCAACATTCTTCTGCAGCACCACATTTCAAAAGCTTATATTCTCTATTGTCCAAACTATTTATTGTCCACATTTCACTTCCATATATGGCTACACTCCATACAAATACTTTCAGAAACGACTTCCTGACACTTAAATCTATACCCAATGTTAACAAACTTCTGTTATTCAGAAACGCTTTCCTTGCAATTGCCAGTCTACATTTTATATCCTCTCTACTTCGACCATCATCAGTTATTTTGATCACCAAATAGCAAAACTCCTTTACTACTTTAAATGTATCATTTCCTAATCCAATTTCCTCAGCATCACCCGACTTAATTCGACTACATTCCATTATCCTCGTTTGCTTTTGTTGATGTTCATCTTATAGCCTCCTTCCAAGACACTTTACATTCTGTTCAACTGCTCTTCCAAGTCCTTTGCCGTCTCTGACGGAATTACAATGTCATCGGCGAACCTCAAAGTTTTTATATCTTCTCCATGGATTTTAATACCTACTCCAAATTCTTCTTTAGTTTCCTTTACTGCTTGCTCAAAATACAGATTGAATAACATCGGGGAGAGGCTACAACCCTGTCTCACTCCCTTTCCAACCACTGCTTTCCTTTCATGCCCCTCGACTCTTATAACTGCCATCTGGTTTCTGTACGAATTGTAAATAGCCTTTCGCTCCCTGTATTTTACCCCCTTTAGATTTTGAATGAGAGTATTCCAGTCAACATTGTGAAAAGCTTTCTCTAAGTCTACAAATGCTAGAAACGTAGGTTTTCCTTTCCTTAATCTTCCTTCTAAGGTAAGTCATAAGGTCAGTATTGCCTCACGTGTCCAACATTTCTGTGGAATCCAAACTGATCTTCACCGAGGTTGGCTTCTACCAGTTTTTTCATTCGTCTGTAGATAATTCGCATTAGTATTTTGCAGCTGTGACTTATTAAACTGATAGTTCGGTAATCACATCTGTCAACACCTGCTTTATTATATTCTTGAAGCCTGAGGGCATTTCACCTGTCTCGTACATCTTGCTCACCAGATGATACAGTTTAGTCAGGACTGGCTCTGTCAAAGCTGTCAGTAGTTCTAATGGAATGTTGTCTACTCCTTTGGCTTTGTTTCGAATCATTTCTTTCAGTGCTCAGTCAAACTTATCACGCAGTATCGTATCTCCTATTTTATCTTCATCTTCAACTCTTCCATTTCCATAATATTGTCCTCAATTACATCGCCCTAGTATAGAACCTCTATATACTCCGTCCAACTTTCTGCTTTCCCCTCTTTGCTTAGAACTGGATTTCCATCTGAGGTCTTGATGTTCATACAAGTGGCTCTATTTTCTCCAAAGGATTCTTCCATTTTTCTGTAGGCTGTATCTATCTTAACCCTAGTAAGATATGCCTCTACATCCCTACATGCCTGCTGATCCATTTTGCACTTCCTGTCGATCACATTTTTGAGACGTTTGTATTCCTTTTTGACTGCTTCATTTACTGCATTTTTATATTTCCTCCTTTCACCAATTAAATTCAATATTTTTTCTGTTACCCAAGGATTTCTAGCAGCCCTCGTCTTTCTACCTACTTGATCCTCTGGTACCTTCACTACTTCATCCCTCAGAGCTACCCATTCTTCTTCTACTGTATTTCTTTCCACCCATTCCTGTCAATTGATCCCTTATGCTCTCCCTGAAACTCCGTACAACCTCTGGTTAATCTGCTTGTCCAGATCCCATCTCCTTAAATCCCCTCCATTTTGCAGTTTCTTCAGTGTTAATCTACAGTTCATAACCAACAGATTGTGGTCAGAGTCCACATCTGCCCCTGAAAAAGTCTTACAATTTAAAACCTGGTTCCTAAATCTGTCTTACCATTATATAATCTATCTGATAACTTCTAGTATCTCCAGGATGTTTCCATGTATACAACCTTCTTTTATGATTCTTGAACCAAGTGTTAGCTATGATTAAGTTGAGCTCTGTGCAAAATTCTACCAGACGGCTTCCTCTTTCATTTCGTAGCCCCAATCCATATTCACCTACAACGTTTCCTTCTCTCCCTTTCCTACTGTCGAATTCCAGTCACCCATGACTATCAAATTTTCGTCTGCCTTCACTACCTGAATAATTTCTTTTATCTCATTATACATTTCTTCAATTTCTTCATCATCTGTAGAGCTAGATGGCATATAATTTTGTACTACTGTGGTAGTTGTGGGCTTAGTGTCTATCTTGGCCACAATAATGCGTTCACTATGCTGTTTGTAATTGCTTACCCGCACTCCTGTTTTTTATTCATTATTGAAGCTACTCCTGTATTACCCCTATTTGATTTTGTTTTTATAACCCTGTGTTCACGTGACAAAAGTGTTGTTCCTCCTGCCACCGAACTTCAATAATTCCCACTATATCTAACTTTAACCTATCCATTTCCCTTTTTAAATTTTTTTAACCTACCTGCCTGATTAAGCTATCTGACATTCCACACTCCGATGTGTAGAATGCCAGTTTTCTTTCTCCTGATAACGACATCCTCCTGAGTAGTCCCTGCCCGGAGATCCGAATGGAGGAATATTTTACCTCGGGAATATTTTACCCAAGAGGACGCCATCATCATTTAATCAAAGAGTAAATGCCCTCTGGAAAAATTATGGCTGTAGTTTCCCCTTGCTTTCAGCCGTTTGCAGTACCCAAACAGCAAGGCCATTTTGATTAGTGTTGCAGGACCAGATCAGTCAATTATCCCCTGCATTTACTGAAAAGGCTGCTGCCCCACTTCAGGACCCTATGTTTGTCTGGCCTCTCAACAGATACCCCTCCGTTGTGGTTGCACCTACTGTACGGCTATCTGTATTGTTGAGGCAAGCAAGCCTCCCCACCAGTGGCAATGTCCCAGATCATGGGGGGGGGCCAAATTCATTATTTGTTGTAAATGAGCAAAAACTTCATTACTTGATGGAAATGATCATTGTGGTTAACTAACATTCCATCAACCAAAATGAAATTGACATTAATTAATTAAAATGGTTTGCCTTTTATCAACACCTTTAGCAAAAGTTTTCTATTAGGTTTTATAATTGGATTCTTAAATCTTTAAATTTTACCAAGACAATCTTCCTTATCCATAAATGTATTTTATTTCTTTCTAAACCAATTCAATTTAATATTTGATCTTCTTTAATATGAATATTTGGATTTTGAGAGTGAATAAATTTTTAAACTATATTCAACAACAGGAGTTTCAGTTGGTCTCCAGTGCAGCTAGTGAAACCATATTATAAGTTTCTCTTATTGGAAAGATTAATCTTTTTTTTTTCAGAACAAGAGAATTATCACTCATTGGCAATCTACTCATTAATATGTGTACAAATTATACAAATACAACATGGATTTAGAACTAGATATAAGAATTCTACTAACAGAAATAAATAAACATTGCAAACTTTTCGCAAATTCTATTCAGTGTGCAATAATAGCACCAAATCTCTGTAGAAAAATAATATTAAAGATTAACAATTATATTCTAATATCTGCTTGGTTAAATTGAAAAATATATATGTTTATTTTAAAAGCTTATAGCAACAAAAAAACAAAGATTTATAAAATTCAGGGAATAATGTGAGGATAAAAATTATTAAAATATTGTTCATTTTATTGAAAATAATGATAAAAATTAATTCATTAGTTGAATGTCAAGTTAATTTTGCTGCAGTTTCTGATGATTACATTTTTGAAAAGCAAGGTACAGTTATTGACAATTGTACTTCACAAAGACATAAAAAAATGTTTTTTTTAATAAGTCAAAAATACCAAAACAATTAGATATAGATACATTTAATTTTTGAAATATTTTTAGAAATGGTGATACTTACTTAAATCATACTTTTTATAACCAATTTTTCGATGCAGATTTAAACTTTGACAACATGAAAGAAATATGAAGTAAATTTAGAAATATTGATAAATTTGATTTGATTGCCCTAGATATGATGAAACAAATTAATAATTGTAATTCTGGAGAGAATTTTTTAAACCATGAACATAAACATTCAACATAGATGTTCAACATAAATGTTAGACATATATGTAGAACATAAACATAAACCATAAAACGTTGAACACAAATGTTGAACATAACTAATCAATGTAATATAAGATTGATTATCATATGCTGTTTGTTCTTTAGCTTTTTTAAATTCGAACCACAGATTGTTGGAAAAATAAACGACACAGAATAGTTAATGAACAGTGAAATACAGACTTTAAAACTGGAGGTAGACAACAGAAAATGAAAAATTTTAAAAAACGATAACTACCAGTTAAAATACAGTTGAAGAAGGTAAAAAACTGTTGAAGGACCAGGAGGCAAAAATTTTAAAATCAATATTCAACTGTTAGTGATTTAAGAGCAACTGTTGTTGAACGATTTAGTATAATGGTGAAAAAAGTAAAAGGAAGAAATTTGTTCTTACAAGATCTTATTAATGGGTTGACTTAGTTTCTATGTTAGTTGAAGAGTATAATAAAACAAAACATTCAACAATAAAAATGCAATCAAAAGATGTAAATATACTGAAAAAATCATGTTGAAAAATGTTAACGTAACCATTTTGTTAGACACTGAATCTACATGTAACAATGGTCATGAAGAAAGAATATGTGAACTTAATGGATTTTTTGGAACTGATATAGTACCAAAAGGTCAACACAAATGTTCGAAATGAAAGATGTTATTTATTCCAATCCGATCACACATAGAATGAGAGTTAAGTTCCAAACAAATAAAAGGAAGTTTTTATGAACAAGAACTATGGAAAAAGAATATCCATATGTTTCTTTGTTTGAAAAGGTTTTTAGTAATAAAGGTAATAAAGAATACATTAAATGGTTGGGATATGGTTTGTGCATAATAGTTTTTTTTTAATGGTAGAAAAAATTTTATCCATATAAATGGATTTAGTTATTTTTAAATTAAACATGTTTTTTATAGAATATAATTTTACTTATAGTTATTGCTTCACTAATAACATAGACTTAATTTTTGTTTTCAAATAAATATTAATAAACACCATTTAAAGTTAAAATCCCTTGATGATTTAAAGATTTAGGTTGATGGAATTAAACGTAGGATTTATTAGATTAACCAAAATTTTTTATGAATGTTGTTTGAAATTTGACTATGGAAAAGTACTTGGAAACTTAGTTTTATGTATTCTTAGAATGTTGGCTAGGTTCTTTATATTTTCATCCAACTGTTCTTATAAATACTTAATTAATGAATTAAAATAATTTTAATGGAAAGCAACTCTTAATTTTGCTTTCATTTTTTGAGATAAATTTACTGTATTTTATACATAATTAATTCTTAATAATGCTTCACAGATTACATCTGTGTATTGCTGATAAAATCTATTGGATTTTGTACATTTTTAAATTGTGTTTAAGTAACATAATATTCAAAATTAAAAGCTTGTAACCATAAAGAAATAGAAAGAAGAACATAGTTACTTTCAGTCACTTAATTTGGGAACAACATGTGGTTATGTGCATTTATTTTTTACTCTGAAGCCATCAATAATTTCATATTTTTTGTTAGTTAAGTTTTATTTCCATAGGTTATTACGGAGGAGGGAGAACATAACCTCTGTGGTCTATTGGTTCGTCTGTTATGTACCATGATTGGTGATCACCATGAAATGAAAAGTTGGCCTGCTGGAAATCGGCAGTGTGGCACCAGTTACTCGCCAGTAGTCCTCATAATCATGTTGACAGTGTGGTCTGTTGGGCTCTGATTGCTGGCAGCCAAGATTGAGCAAACCTGAGTCTGTCCTCTCTATTCATGTTATTAGGATGTTTATGTATTTCGATGGCCCCTCTGATACTGTGTTTCGTCATAACTGGCTGCTTGACCAACACACAGATTTCGCTGAATTTCATTTCTTTTCTGCTGTTTTGCTGCTAATCAGCAACTCCAGATTTGTTGTGTTCTCCTAGGCGAATATAGGGCTCACGTTCCCAAATGCGATTTGCTGTTGGCCTGCCAGTTTTGCCTATGTATGCCTCTCACTTTCGGATTCCACTTTGTACAAGCCTGTAGTGTGTGATGAATCCACCTCGTCCTTAGTGGAGCCTAGCACATCCTGGATCCTATGATGACTATAGAAGAGAGGCTGCACCCCAGCCTGGCGATGGTGTTTGCCTATTCAGTCAGTAACATGTTTCATGTAAGATAAGTACACTGTTGGCTACAATTTGTTTATTTCTTGATTATCTTGCTTTCTTGGTTTCATTGACAAGGTTTGGTGGATCGAGTTATGGAAGTAGCCACTGGCTGCATAACTAGAATGTAGACCCAGAAGATAATTTATTTCATAAATGATTACTAAAAATTGTTTGGTATGTTTGTTGTTTTTAGGTCCATAATAGACTATATTTAGAAATAATAAAGTTTGATGATTTTTTCTGTTTTTTGAATTTCGGTAAAAGTGCTCCTTATAAATGGAAAGTGAAAATTCAAATATTTTATCTTTTTGCAATCAAGAAATAAAAAGAAACAGAAATTCATAAAGAAACAAGTGTAATATGACAGTGCACCCCTTCAAAATAAGTTTGTAATGCAAACGAAATAAATAAAAAGAATATTGTCAAAATTCGCATATTTAAATTCATTTTTGAATAATTTTGTAAAGGAAATTAAAAAATTTTCTAACTATATACATAACTATGATCATTCTAAAGCTGAGGAAATGGCTTCACTCTATCAAAGAATTGAGAATGAGGTAGTTAAAAAGTTGTTCATTATTGTGAATTTTTATTAATTTTATTACCTAATTATGAATCTATTTTAAAAGGTAATTATTATTGGTACTTCGATGCAATTGTTTAATTCACATAGTAAATCATTTTATCATCTTCTATTATCTTTGAGTTTAAATTACAATGACAATATCAGAATGAATTAATTCCATTCTCATTTGAATATTACATTTAATCCTAATATTTGCATATCTTTCGCAAATCTTGAATTATTTATTTAATTGTAAAAACCGATTTCAAGATCATTAGCTGCCTGTCTTGTGATATCTGTATTCATATCAAAATATTTATCAAGCAATGTGATTGTTTGCAGAATGACATTTTTACTGTGCAGCGCAGTGTGCGCTGATGTGAAACTTCCTGGCAGATTAAAACTGTGTGCCGGGCTGGGACTCGAACTCTGGACCTTTTATTTTGTGGGCAAGTGCTCTACCAACTGAGCTACCCAAG
Organism: Schistocerca gregaria; assembly: GCF_023897955.1. Taxonomy (NCBI): domain Eukaryota; kingdom Metazoa; phylum Arthropoda; class Insecta; order Orthoptera; family Acrididae; genus Schistocerca; species Schistocerca gregaria. The sequence continues at coordinate 212,916,999 of NC_064927.1, forward strand.
CACGACTCGCGCCCCATGATTGTTGAAATCATAAGATTGTACTAGTTACCTTCAATTTTAATCAAAGATTTAAACATTGGTTAGTATTTATATAATGTAAAATATGTTTATCTGAATGATTCAAAGTTATTCATAATTTATTTCCTCCTTTTGGTGCAAATCATATATCTTTGTGTAAATTATGGAATTTCTTTGGCTATTCTAAATAATGCCTCTGAAAAAATGTTGTCTAATTTACAGTCATCTGACGTTTTATGTATTTGATGGAATTAAAAATTTCTGGTTCACCCCATCTGGTAATTTTAAATGTTAAAAGTGAAATTCTGGCACTCGAACCTGGGGTCTCGTGCACACATGGCAGATACTCTTTCCATCTGAGCCACCAAGGATATAGAGCATAGTGCCAACACAGATACTTATCTCTTGCTCGTCTCCTGTGAAACACATATTCCCCCTACTTATTGCCCCACACTATATTCATAGTGCCCCTGCCCTTTATAGTCATTGCTCATTTCTTTACCAGCGATTCCCATAAGAGTTTGGGCACTGTTTGTGCATCTGCACAGAAGAAAACTGTCAAATGGCAGGTGAGCCTTAACTATGGTACCTGTTCTTTCACAGATGTCTGAAAGAACAGACACAATCGGTGATCATGCAGCTCGTTTTAGAATGAAATAAGCCCCTGCAGTCACAGTATCCTCTGTGTCCTCAGTGGCTCAGATGGATAGAGCGTCAGCTATGCAAGCACGAGCTCATAGCTTCGCAACTGGTCAGGGCACACATTTCGAACTGCCCCATTGACTTTTATCAACGCCTGTGTGCAGTATTCATTTCCCTGTAATTTAATTCTTAGACGAGCTGCATGGTCACTGACACTATCTGTTGTTGTTTCCGACATGTCTGAAGGAACAGATACCATCTTCATTTATATATTTGTGTGTATATAGTTAAGTCTCACCGGATATTTGACCCTCTTCTTCTGTGTGGATGCACAAACAGTGCCCTAACTCTTACAGGAATTGCTGGTAAAGCCATGAGCAATTAGTATTATGGGCAGTAGCTCGATGAATATAGTGTGGGACAATAAGTTGCGAGTTTGGGTCTCATGGAACACAATCCAGAGATAAGTCGGTGCAGTCGCACTATCCTCTGTGTCCTCGGTGGCTCCAACGGATAGAGAGTCTGCCATGTATGCATGAGATCATGGGTTCGAGTCATGGTTGTGGCTCACTTTTTCAGATGTCCCCGTTGACTTATATCAGCGCCTGTACGCAGAGAAGGGTATTCATTTCCAGAATAAGATTTTCACTCTGCAGTGGAGTCAGCGCTGATATGAAACTTCCTGGCAGATTAAAACCGTGTGCCGGACCGAGACTCGAACTCGGGACCCTTGCCCTCGCAGGAAGTGCTCTAACAACTGAGCTACCCAAGCACGACTCACCCCCGTCCTCACAGCTTTAATTCCCCCAGTACCTCGCCTCCTACCTTCCAAACTTCACAGCAGCTCTCCTACGAAACTTGCAGATCTAGCTCTCCTGAAAGAAAGGATGTAGTGGAGACATGGCTTAGCCACAGGTTCGCAGGAGAGCTGCTGTAAAGTTTGGAAGGTAGGAGACAAGACACTGCCAGAAGTAAGGCTTTGAGGACGGGGTGTGAATCATGTTTGGGTAGCTCAATTGATAGATCACATGCTCTGGAAAGACAAAGGTCTCGAGTTCGAGTTTCGGCCCAGCACACAGTTTTAATCTGTCAGGAAAGTATTCATTTCATTGTAATTTCATTCTGAAACTTGTTTTTAATGGTTTTAAAATTAAATTCATGTATTTCATCTCGTTTTTTAAATTTCAAAAAACTTAAATTCCTCTTCATTGAAATAAAATATTCTTTTATTTGGTGTTTATTTCTTCTTTAATTTTGTTAAAAAGTTCTTGTGTTTCAATGGTGTTGTCATTATTATTAATTTCAATAAGTTATTATTTGTGATTTAAAAGTAGAAGTTTTCCTATAAATGCTTGTAGACGATTTGAAAAATCTTCATCAGCCAGAAAATTAATATCTGGTCAATTTTTCTGATAACTTCTTTGTACAATTCAACATTTATCTACTACATGTGTTTGAAAATAAATCTCACCATGACTATTATTAGTTTTGTCCTTAGATTTATTGATATGATTGATTAATTGCTGTTTATTAAGAGTACAATATTTTTTTAAATTTTTCCTTAGAGATGGTTTTCACAGAATTACTTAAAGATATTTTTACTCATATCGTTATTGTTATTAATTTTTCCTCCACAGTTTTTGAGAAGATTGAGTAATTGTTTTCTTTCTATGTTTAGAATATAATTTTTATTTCTTTCATTTTACACATTTGATGAAATTGTTTTAAAGATTTTTATTCACTTGTTGACTGTTATCATTGTTTCAATATTTTCAACAGGATTTACAATAAGATTGATTTATCTTCCTTTATTAAGTTTTCATTAACTCTTCAAACTTTCTGTTTTAGCAACTGATTGAAGTGCTTTAATAGTTTTATCTTTTTCTTCTTGTTTTTATTCATTTCTTTCCATTTAAAGAATTAATAAATTCCATTTGGTCTTCTCTACTTACCTTTACAGTGATTGTCTAAAGATTTGTAACTCAGTACATACTTTCCTTTGTTATAATTGTCTAAGCTTTTAAGGATCTCAACTTTGTTGGCTATTTTGTTTTGGTTGTATTTGTATATTTCATGGATTTTGATTTTTATTTCCATTAAATCATTTACAGTTAAACTGTACTCTTGAGATTTTATGTATGATAGTCCTTACTCATAAAGAATAAAATTTGGTAGATTTGTAAATATTTAAATGAGAAGATGAGAATTAGTTTTTTTGGTTCAGGCAAATGAGGTTCTTTTGTTGGTAAATACTGCGACATATATTCTGGGTTTGCATTCCAGAATTTTTTGTCTAAAATGCTCTTTTAGGTGAAACTCAGATCAGCATACTACTAACACCGTTTTAGAGAAAGACCTGGTGTATATAAAAGTGTAGTTGTTGCTAGCTGTAGAAGAAGACCTAAGATCCATCAGTGTGGAAAATTTACAAGTACGCTAAAAGTAGTTGTTGTTTTAATGATTATTTTAGGTATTCTCAGAAATGGTCCCCTTGGCTCTGAGCACTATGGGACTTAACTGCTGAGGTCATCAGTCCCCTAGAACTTAGAACTACTTAAACCTAACTAACCTATGGACATTACACACATCCATGCCCGAGGCAGGATTCGAATCTGCGACTGTAGTGGTCGCGCGGTTCCAAACTGTTGAGCCTAGAACCGCATGGCCATCACAGCCGGATAGATATTCTCATCCTAAGTATCTGTACATATTTTTAGTGTAGAATATTCTATTTTTCTTAAAATACTGTCACTGGTAATTTGACTGTAGTCTTCAGAGTGACAATTTGTATCCGATAGTACTTTATGATTCGAAAAGCGACCGCCCAGCAAATAAATAAATACATTTTTGAGATCTGTGTGACAAAGTGCCAGTGACAATGAAGTCTATAAAGCTTTATTGATGGAGTTCTATTTCTTCACAACAGCAGCACAGTTTTCGACTGACACAAAGAAAAACAACGGTTCATTCTTTGCAACAACCGTCTTTCTGTGTAACTACGATACGTTTCACGAACCACACACGGCAATACACACACAAGTCGAAAAAATGGTGAAGCAAAAGCTGAAAATTAAATTCCGCGACGTGTTCCACGAAGACATAAACGAAGTTTCCAGCACAGCCTCGAGAGCGTACGGAGCTCCTGCTAAACCGAGAGACGACGCTCTTCATTTTTCTTTGTCCCAGTTTTCATGGATTTATTTACTGTATGTGATTACGAGCCAACAAAGTAAAAGACAATTCTGTTCCCTGCTTCGTGTTTCGCTGCACGAATGTCCTGCTGTACGCTAATAGTCTAAACTATTAGCACATTTTAGTAACTATTTTCTCTCCCGTTTTCATTTCCTTGCACTAAAAAAGTCTTTATAATGTTCGCTTGTGTACGAAATGTGGCTGAGTAAATATTTGATGTTCATTTCTAAGATTAGTGTCCGTCTAAGGCACGTACCACTCCTGCACTGTAACACTCCTATTCAATAATATCTACCCATATTTTAATGTAATGTTTTACTTACACATTACTTGTGGAGGTAAAGTATAATAAAATCTTATTTAACTACTTTAAGCCATAAAATATGCTATGCACAATCATTCTTGAAGCCTTGTGCAATCAACATAAGAGACATTGCTTCAAACTTTAAAACTCCCTCTCATAGTTGACTCTAATCAGCTACACTCACAAAACAAGGGGATGGTACTCTGTCGCTTCATTATAATAATATGTGACCACTGCCTCCTTAGGCTGTGTGATCCTTAAAACTGACCAGGTGACCACTTCATTTTTAGTCTCTTTTGAATAATGTAGTAAGGGAACGGTAGACACCGTTGTCAGGTTTTCACTTTCACTAGCATTAACATCCAGCAGATTTGGCCGTTGTCCACCGTTGCAGGTGCTGATAAATGTGCACTGTACAGAAACTGTATATTATTATAGTTCAATTAAAAACTAAAAGGAAATGCATTGTCAACATCTACATGTAGGGTAAATCAGGACGATATGGTGTAGAAAAAAATTGGGCCTCATAGAAGACAAGAAATCGTTTATTTAGACAAAATAAAAACACTTTCTTTTCACAAAATACGGAAGTAACACATTAACAGTACCACATACTATTTAAGGCACTACAAAAGTTAAAATAAAAATACTTTATTTTTATCAAATTGTCCGCTTCACCCATGTATATGGGTGAACTTATGTCCCCCGCTTTTTGCCACATACGTCACACATATTTTGAACAGTCTTCATGCAGCAAACATTGGCAGGTAATACATTTGATTCAATCCACATCCTTTTTAGTGCAACTGTACCTTTCAGCGCACCCTAGGCAGCAACACTCTTCATCATCCGCGTCGCCCTCATCGTCTTGCAATTGGATATCCAGCGACGAGTCGGATTCGGTGTCAGTGGTAGACGCTTTTCGTTTCTTAGGCTGCTTTCTTTTGATAATTCCTTTGGTAGTCTCTTTGGTTACGGTTTTTCCTTTGGTTGCTGTTTCTCTGGTTTCTCCTTTGGTCCTCTTTTTAACAATTGCTTTACTCTTCACTGACTTTTTTTTCGTTTTCTGTTTCGAAGGTAGTAGATGATTTCTGGAGAAGTTAAAACCTCAGATAAAGCTCTGGACTTCTTCCTTACAGATGCAACTTCACCTAGGATAGATATCGGCGAAATATGGTCCAAGAGATTGCCCTCGGTTATTTGAGATTTTTCAGTTGCCACTGTCGAGGTCATATCTCTTGCTTCTAATGGAGACTGTTTGTTTTCCTGTGGATTTTCCGCCCGTTGCGAACAGCCCAGTTGTGGTGAAGCTTATATGTGTTGAAGTCCCTCATCCTTATCTACGTCTGCAGTTGCTTCTTCCGAGGGTTTAGGTATCTCCTGCCAGTGCGAACAACTTGGTCGAGGTGAAGTAGGTCTGTTTTCATATCGTTCGTTGTTTTCCTGATGTTGATCTGAAGCTGATGTTAAAAACGCGTATTCGGGAATGACATTTGTGTTAAACAGGATGCATCTGAACCCCGATATTGCATTCTCTGTCGTAGCTGCTTGTACCCATGCCTTTTAGGCAGTCCTCCGAACACTCGTCAGGATATTTTTCTATTTATATTCATTTTAATGTACGAATTGCAAGAACTGTAATAATAGGACTTAATTGCTTTAAAAAATGTTCTGCCTAGCGGCTGCAGATAGTGTGTTGTGTGGCTGGGTAGACAGAGCAAAATTATGCTGCTGCAATGAGAGCTATGTCCATCCAAAATAAGCACGACTGTTCCCTCAGGCCTCCCTGCTGAAAATGGTTCCTTAGATACAGAAGAAAAATATCAGTCGTTACGTACGCCGACTTTTTATGACATGAAAATTGTGGAACCCGGCGGCATACCGTCCTTGTAGTCGGCCTTTTCATTTTTTCCCTTCAAAACATATGCGGGGGGGGGGGGGGGGGGGGGGGGGGTAAAAACATGCTCTCTCCATTGCAGGAAGCGACTACAGATATGGTTTCACCCTTTTCACAGGATGTTATCGCTGGAAAGCACTTAGACCCCTTTGCTGCCAACATGTAACCTGGTCTATTATTCAACTGAAGTTCGGACTCAACTGCGTTGAATACATTTCTCGGCTTATCAAGGTGATGATGCTCTACCAAAATGTTCTGCAGCAAATGAAAAATAGTCTGAAACGTTTTTCGTACCTTAACACCTTGACCGTACTTGTGAAACTCCTTCCGGTTTGGAGATTGAGAGTTAGGGATTTATTTTTAAGAATAAATGTAGCCATTCCATTCCAGCAATTTCCTTTTCTCGGTTAAATTTGGGATGTTGGTTATATTTCTCAGGAAGTTTATATGCCGCGGTACGCACTTCTGTCCTTGTCGGTGCAAATCCGAAGTTTTGTAATTTTATAATATTTTTACCAACTTTTTCTCACATTCTTGTTCTAGTACAGGCGACCCATCCAAAGGTTTTTTCGTAAAGCACCAGTTTGCTAATCGTCTCATCAGATCGGGGCGACCATGGAACGTGAAACTCCTTTGAGGCTTTATTCAGGCTCATTCCATTCTGCACCGCTTTTACGGCATCGTTAAGTTGCTCATCTGTCCAATCAGCATGGCTGGATCCCTTGTGACTTTTGTAAAATGTAAGCATCTTGGCCTGGAACAATGGCGGTAGTTAGAACAATTACTTTTTTAATCACTGACAAACCAAATTGTACTCCCAAAAAATATATATAAAAACTAATTTTTAATTTAACAATTGTATTGAGAAGTTGGATAAAACAGAATATAACTCTCGCATGGGATAGAAAAAGCTAACATTTCATCACTTGACAAAAACCCTAGTTGGGATGTACCTACATAAAGTCTTTACACTTGACACATAAGAAAAGTCCTTCACCGTATCACCCCTGCCCCAGTTTACCATTTCTCCCATTTGCTATGGGTGAAACGGTGAATAGCACGGAAAGAAGTTCAAAACACTAGACGCAACGATTTCTAGGATACGTAGTACATAAGCAGTATAAGAAGGCAGAATATATATATAAAAAACTGTGCTCTCTACGCTACCTGAAGTAACATCTATAAATGCATACAGCATATCAAATTTATTTAGCATCGCAAACAGTTTTGTAGAAAGTACTTCTTCCCCCCTTGAACCATGGACCTTGCCATCGGTGGGGAGGCTTGCGTGCCTAAACGATACAGATAGCCGTACCGTAGATACAACCACAACGGAGGGGTGTCTGTTGGGAGGCCAGACAAACGTATGGTTCCTGAAGAGGGGCAGCAGCCTTTTCAATAGTTGCAGTGGCAACAGTCTGGATTAGAAACCCTTGGGTAACAGAAGAAATATTGAACTTAATTGATGAAATTGAAAAATATAAAAATGCAGTAAATGAAGCAGGTGAAAAGGAATACAAACGTCTCAAAAATGAGATCGACAGGAAGTGCAAAATGGCTAAGCAGGCATGGCTAGAGGACAAATCTAAGGATATAGAGGCTTATCTCACTAGGGGTAAAATAGATACTGCTTACAGGATAATTAAAGAGACCTTTGGAGAAAGGAGAACCACTGGCATGAATATCAAGAGCTTTGTTGGAAACCCAGTTCTAAGCAAAGAAGGGAAAGCAGAAAGGTGGAAGGAGTATATAGAGGGTCTATACAAGGGCGATGTACTTGAGGACAATATTATGTAAATGGAAAAGGATGTAGATGAAGATCAAACGGGAGATACGATACTGCATGAAGAGTTTGACAGAGCACTGAAAGAGCTAAGTCGAAACAAGGCCCCAGGAGCAGACAACATTCCATTAGAACTACTGACAGCCTTGGGAGAGCCAATCCTGACAAACCTCTACCATCTGGTGAGCAAGATGTATGAGAGAGTCGAAATACCCTCAGACTTCAAGAAGAATATAATAATCCAATCCCTAAGAAAGGAGGTGTTGACAGATGTGAAAATTACCGAACTATCAGTTTAATAAGTCACAGCTGCAAAATACTATCGCGAATTATTTACAGACGAATGGAAAAACTGATAGAAACCGATGTCGGTAAAGATCAGTTTGGATTCCGTAGAAATGTTGGAACACGTGAGGCAATACTGACCCTGATTTATCTTAGATGAAATATTAAGGAAAGGCAAACGTACGTTTCTAGCATTTGTAGACTTAGAGAAAGCTTTTGACAATGTTGACTGGAATACTCTCTTTCAAATTCTGAAGGTGGCAGGGGTAAAATACTGGGAGCGAAAGGCTATTTACAATTTGTACAGAAACCAGATGGCAGTTATAAGAGTCGAGGGACATGAAAGGGAAGCAGTGGTTCGGAAGGGACAGGGTTATAGCCTATCCCAGATGTTGTTCAATCTGTATATTGAGCAAGCAACAAAGGAGGTATTAAAATTCATGGAGAAGAAATAAAAACGTTGATGTTCTCCAATGACATTGTAATTCTGTCAGAGACAGCGAAGGACTTGGAGGAGCAGCTGAACGGAATGGACAATGTCTTGAAAGGAGGGTATAAGTTGAACATCAACAAAATCAAAACGAAGATAATGGAAAGTAGTCGAATTAAATTGGGTGATGCTGCGGGTATTATATTAGGAAATGAGACACCTAAAGTAGTGAAGGAGCTTTGCTATCTGGGGAGCAAAATAAGTGAGGATGGACGAAGTAGAGAGGATATAAAATGTAGACTGGCAAAGGCAAGGAAAGCGTTTCTGAAGAAGAAAAATTTGTTAAGATCGAGTATAGATTTAAATGTCAGGAAGCCGTTTCTGAAAGTAGTTGTATGGAGCGTAGCCATGTATGGAAGTGAAACGTGGACGATAAATAGTTTAGACAAGAAGATAATAGAAGCTTTCGAAATGTGGTGCTACAGAAGTATGATGAAGATTAGATGGGTAGATCACATAAATAATGAGGAGGTATTGTATATATTTTGGGAGAAGAGGAGCTTGTGGCACAACTTGACTAGAAGAAGGGACAAGTTCTGAGACATCGAGGGATCACCAATGTAGTATTGGAGGGCAGCGTGGAGGGTAAAAACCATAGAGGGAGACCAAGAGATGAATACACTAAGTATATTCAGAAGGATGTAGGTTGCAGTAGGTACTGGGAGATGAAGAAGCTTGCACAGGATAGGGTAGCATGGAGAGCTGCATCAAACCAGTCTCAGGACTGAAGACCACAACAACAACAACAACAACAAAGTACTTACGGTTTTTAAAACGGAGCTGGTTTTGAACACGTGCACACTGCGCAGATGATCAGAGACTGTTGACATGCAGACATACAGAGACATCTGTTTAACCAATAAGGAGTTAAAAATATTCACCATTTCACCCGATTCACCATATCACCCTGACTTACCCTACATGTAGATATATGCAATGCAAACTTCTGTGATGTGCGTGGTGGAGCATAATTCCCAGAATACCTGTGATTAATGCTTCTTGGCATTCCCTTGATATGTAAATGCAGTTAACCTAATCTTGTTCTCACGACCCCTACCGAAGCGTTCTGTATTAGGTTGTGATATATCAGTGGACTCCTCAGTTAAACCTGGCTCTCGAAACACTGTTCGTTGGATAAACCTCTGACAATCCGTAACGCCCTTCTTTGTATCCGTTCACTATCCCCTGTAACTCCTATTAGATACACATTAACACACTAACATTTTTCTCATATGCATCGCTGAACAGAAACTGTTACCTGCTTCACCTTCTACTCAGTGTATTTATACGTTCCAATTCAAAGCCGTACAAACTCATACTATAAATATTTTCTTCTCGATATTAAGATATTTCATAATCATCCTGGTCCCTACACACCTCCCTAGGGCACACGAGAATGCTACTACCACAGGTTTCGACGACTATACGTTTAAGATAACATTCTACGTCCTCTCTACTTTCCATAGTTAGCATAGTTGATCTAATGACGCTTTTCGGCAGTCAGTAAATGTTATATCTACTTGACTGACCTGATCCTTGGCTTTCAGGATGTGACGTGGTATAAGAGGCAGCTGGTTTTGGCATGGCCGATGTTTTCAAGTTGTAATTGGTATGGAGGATGAGATTTGTTCAAAATTCGTGGTTACTCTTTAGCTCAGAAATTATGATTCTACACACATGGGTGTCAAAGATACTGGACGGTAGTTTTGTGATATCAGAATTTTATTCGATTGTTCAAGTGACACGCAGTATATCACGATTAAACCAGGAGCTAACAAAGCCGTAAATTTCGAACAGAATCTGATATTGTTTCGCTAGGAATTCCAGCTTGGCTCATTTTTAACGACTTTAACTGGTTCTAATCGTGTGGTTAAATTCAGATTTAGAAGGAAATTTAGAGACACACCTCATAGTTCTGTGTCACTCTGTACTACATCGCGACACACCACTTAAGCGGATCAATCAGTGTTATTACTGGTACTCAAAACTTTCGGCGCAAGATAATGAAAATATTTGTAACTGGGCTTAACATTACTATCTACATAAAAGCCTTACAACTACGCATTAGAATACGGTACAAAACCACACTAAAAGGGAAGTTCGGAACATGTGTTAGGTGAAAAACCTGTATCTGCTCTATGGCTGAAGAAAGTGTAGTAAGGAAAAATAAGAACAGCGTAACGTATTACACAATCACATTTCATTCGGGGTTCCATGGCGCATGCCAAAGTGTTCGGCCAGAGAATAGAATAAGATTGATGTTAGAGGTCAACGTAAAGATTCTTCTCTGAAACTGAAAACTTTGAATGATTGATTATAAACTGTTTAAGTTCAAGAGCATTGTACAGTACGCCACAGACATGTATGTGCCGAGTAAAGTTGTGACTTGCGCGAAACACTCGCCGGTGTTCGAAAGCCGTGTAAGAAAGTTGCAGGTTTAAGAGTAGTCAAAAATGGAGCAAATAGTAGTGTGTGTTAGGCGTTAAACCAATACCAAAGTAAATTTGGATCTAACGGTTTCACAGATATTCCTGAAAAGCTTTGATGTTCGTTAAACCATTAAAAGGATCAAAGGCTACTGTCAGTCACTCTGTGACCATCATTCCATGGAAATGGGACATTACAGTCAGAATACCATATCATTAGTTTCACTTTCCCAACATTGTTTTAGTTAGGATGATGACATCGTGCTTTTGCCTTTAAACCTACAGCTAGATCTACATGGATACTCCGCAAATCACATTTATGTGCCTAGCAGAGGGTTCATCAAAATGATAAATATCGATATAAGGTACTGTGGGATAGGAACTCAAATCACTCAACACAGGACTGACGACTTGATCTGATAGAGTACACAATGTGCGAAAGAACTTACTCCTCCCCTAGCAGCAGTGCAACGTAGGGCAGCGTTTCCAGTGCCTGGAAAAGTGCACAGGCTATCCGTGTTTCCAGAAACAGTCGTCGAACGGAGATACATAACTGTAGGGTTCTGTTACTGATATAAGTGCGTTGTGGAATACGTTTTATGTGCACATGACGACAGTTCAGAGGACGAAAATTTCCTCTATGGGAATGAACATGGGTTACGGAAGTAATAGTCACGTAAAATCTCGAAACCGCAAGGCAATCGTTACAAGCGCCAGGTTGATGCCGTTTTGCTTCACTTTTAGAAGGTGTTCGATGCGAGGTGGTTGTGTCGCTAACGCAGCAAATCTGAGCGTAGGAGGTACCAGAACAACTTTGTGAACGGAGACACAAAGAGTTTGTCTTTCTCAGCGCAGAGAAATCATAAGAAGAGAAAGTAATTTGGTGCATGCCCCAAGTGATTGCTATAGGACCGCTGCTTCGCACAATACATACACCTCACATTTTCGGAACACCGTTATTGTCTCCCATTACGACGCATAATTTTGAAATTTGGCTCAAAGGGACTAAAATCTTCCTCTGTAATCGTGCAAGGGAGTGGCATCCTGTGACGTCACATCAGGGCTCGCCAACCCTTCAGACACCACATACGGAAGAAAGATCACAGCTCTGAACTTCTTGTGACATGTCAGCTGATTTAATGATCATATATTGATGCGGAATTTCACCACAATTGTGCCCAACGCCATCGTGGACGGTTCTCACGATGGGAATGCTGTCAAAGCCCCTCTTACCCTCAAACCCTACAACAACCCCAAGGTGTGCAGGTTGGCTGCCCTCAGGCGCTAGAACATGTGCGAGGCACCATCTAGCTGAACGGGTATCGAAATCCCTGAGAGGTCCATTTGTAACGTTCTTAACGAAACTGCGTGCGTGGCACCAGAGCTGATGCCGAACGAGGAGGGTATGTTAAAGGTACCCTTTGCCGGTTTATTCACGCACACGTTAATGTAATCGCGGCACAGGATTGCTGAAAAAGCATAACCATTCTCTGCTGCGTCGTACCGCATTCAAATTTCGTCGAATGGTTTTCATCGATTCCTAGCTGTTTTAACACGTATAAAGAGCAAAACCTGTAGTCGCGTTGGACTCCAAAGGGGTCAGATCACTATTAATGGCGTTCATAGCCCTAGGGTGTCCTTAGAGTAGTGTTGAATGGTGCGAGTGACCGGGTGATGAGTGGTGGGTGGTGTGTGTGTGTGGGGGGGGGGGGGGGGGGGGGGGGGAAGGGGATTCCGTGAGCAGTGCCGAACGCGGCCCTGTAGCTCATCGCGTCGTACTGCGAGCTGTCGTTTTCGACCGCGGTATATGTAGGAATCAAAGCCCCAAGGGATTTTCGAGTCGATTCTGAGCGGGGAGTGTTTGCAATATTTTCCTCGGACATTCATAAAAAATCGCGTGATTTCACCGCTGGTGTCGCGGTTCTGACATCCACTACAGAAGCGTTAAAGGAAGAAACTTGTGTGCGATGGGTGCGACGACTTCGTTGTTGTGTGACACCTCCATGATGGCATTTGGCAGAAATGTGGTGAAACTTGGTGCCAGTGTCGCATCATTAACCCACGTTACAAGTCACATGAACTTCTGAGCTGCGACCTGTTCTCCGCGTAGTCGCCTCATGGCTGTTTCAAGTATCTCCGATCCCGGTGGGCTACGTCGCAAGGAGCGACGCTTTTGCACGGTTACAAAGGAAGGCTGAAGGATTTCAATCCTACACGTCGCAATGGGAGACAAATGCAAGGTTTCGAAAAAGTGGTACATTTGTTGAACCGTGTACAAATGAACTAATGGACAACGTCGGAAATTCTAAAGGGCCGTTTGTGGTAGGTGTTGTTCTAGACACAGAAGTGGTAACGCATCAAACCATTAGTGAAGTGCAGGAAGATGTGGGAAGTATGACGCATCGTGCAGAGACTGACAGTTGACTCTCAACATAAACAAATGTAGCGTACTGCACATAGCTGGTAGACTCATCCATTTTTGTACGATTACATTATTTCATAAGAAGCACTGAATACTGTTACATGCATTCAGTATCTGAGAATATGCTTACTGAGCGATTTAAAGTGCGTCGACTGCAGAGAACTAATGACAGGTAAGCAGATACGAGACTGAGAGTCAGTAGAAGAATCCCACACAAGAGATTCACCCACACAAGAGATCGTGTGCAGATGCCCTGTTCCAACAATACTTGGCGATAACAATAATAGAATGGATAGAGTAACCAGACCGAATCCAAAACAGAGTAGCGAGTTTCAGTTCAGTTTTTTAAGCGATGAGAACATGGCAGCGGCAGCAAGGGGATGGCGTCTCCGTTATCGATACCTTCAAACACACACACACACACACACACACACACACACACACACACACACACACATACCGTCCGTTAACGAACAGGACTGGGTTTGCTTATGAGGGTGCTAATAGTCTTATCACTTTCCTGCACGCTTTTCAGATACATGGTGGCGCAAGAGAAACCGACCCCATATGCAAATTTCTCGGCAGTTACGCACGAATTGTATCACGACACGAGCGGATACAACAACAAATAAATAAACCTATCATAATTAAATAATGAATAAATAACAAGTAATCTAATGCAAAGATCTATACGGACGGTTTCTTTTAGATTTTACTACATTAGGTGCTGAAAATGATCTTGTGTTTCAGTGCACTTTTGTGCGCATCCTAACGTGGTGATATACATGTTGCGCAACTCTGCCGGATCAATTCTCAAAATTTCATTACGAATATTGTCCTTCAAGTCTTCTAATGTTATTAGGTTATTTGCATACACTTTTCCCATTAGACTGCCCACAGATAAAAGTCGCAAGTGGTTAGGTCCGGCGAACGCAGCCGTCACAATTCTCTGCTGATAGTTCTATATTCTGTGACTCTCATGAATTCGTGAAGTTGACTGCCGTGGAGTGTAATAGGTTGCTCCATTCGGTTTTTCATTGGGGGTCAGCAGTACGTAAAATTACTCAATGATCTGCATGTAACCAGCAGTCTTCCCTGTTGTTTCAAAAAGTATTGGTCCCAAAATCCGACTTGTTGACATTGCACACCAAACTCGGATTTTTTTATTGTGAAGGGGTTCCTCATTAACCGTATAGGGATTACTTTTTCACCAGTATCTGGTGTTCGAGGAGTTAACATTTTCAGTCATCACTCGTGAAATACGTCACTGGATACAAAACTCCATTCTTAGTTGTTTTACATAGTCATGTATTGTATTTCACGCGTTTAGCCTTATCTTCTTACTTCATTTCTTGGACACATGACTTTTGTAGGTCTTAATTCTCATATGGTGCCAAACTCGTTGACAAGACTTACGTGAAATGTTCACTAGTTGCAACAATTTATATGTCGACCTCTTGTAACTCTGGATCACACGTGGTCGAATATCCGGGATCACAGCATGTGGACGAACGGTGGGGGGGGGGGGGGGGGGGGGGGGCAGGGGGCTCGAATCCCTTTTGCGGTTACTACTGACCGCTGGTAGACCCCTTTGTCACTGTATGTTGTCTACTGCTCTTTGCTGGTATGGAAACGCATCGAACCTTCTTTGCAAAAAGTCTCAAGTTTCCTTAAATGAACCGCTAGACACGTACGACTGGACTGTTGCGATCCTTTCTTAATGAGGATATGTCTCGCTGTGATATTTACTTTACACATCTTGGCCAAGCCGCAACGGCTCTCGTAGTGACTATACAGAAAGTTTAACAACGATAATCGCCGAACAGCGGTGCACTTGTGAAGTTGTTTTTATCTTTTCACAGTCAGTTTAGGCCCCGTGTGCATCTCATGCACAGATATTCAAGGGCAAGTATATTGGCCTAATGGAGCCATCAGTATCTGGATTTCGTGAATTCGTATTTCAGGTCTTCGAAGGAAGCACTTAAAATACACTCCTGGAAATGGAAAAAAGAACACATTGACACCGGTGTGTCAGACTCACCATACTTGCTCCGGACACTGCGAGAGGGCTGTACAACCAATGATCACACGCACGGCACAGCGGACACACCAGGAACCGGGGTGTTGGCTGCCGAATGGCGCTAGCTGCGCAGCATTTGTGCACCGCCGCCGTCAGCGTCAGCCAGTTTGCCGTGGCATACGGAGCTCCATCGCAGTCTTTAACACTGGTAGCATGCCGCGATAGCGTGGACGTGAACCCTATGTGCAGTTGACGGACTTTGAGCGAGGGCGTATAGTGGGCATGCGGGAGGCCGGGTGGACGTACCGCCGAATTGCTCAACACGTGGGGCGTGAGGTCTCCACAGTACATCGATGTTGTCGCCAGTGGTCGGCGGAAGGTGCACGTGCCCGTCGACATGGGACCGGACCGCAGTGACGCACGGATGCACGCCAAGACCGTAGGATCCTACGCAGTGCCGTAGGGGACCGAACCGCCACTTCACAGCAAATTAGGGACATTGTTGCTCCTGGGGTATCGGGGAGGGCCATTAGCAACCGTCTCCATGAAGCTGGGCTACGGTCCCGCACACCGTTAGGCCGTCTTCCGCTCACGCCCCAACATCGTGCAGCCCGCCTTCAGTGGTGTCGCGACAGGCGTGAATGGAGGGACGAATGGAGACGTGTCGTCTTCAGCGATGAGAGTCGCTTCTGCCTTGGTGCCAATGATGGTCGTACAATTTAAAACCTGGTTTCTAAACCTCTGCCTTACCATTATATAATCTATCTGATACTTTTTAGTATGTCCAAGGTTCTTCCATGTACACAACTTTCTTTTATGATTAAATTGTGCTCTGTGGAAAATTCTACTAGATGGCTTCCTTTTTCATTTCTTACACCAATCCATATTCATCTACTACGTTTCCTTCTCTCCCTTTTACTACTACCGAATTCCAGTCACCCATATCTATTAAATTTTCGTCTCCCTTCACTATCTGAACAATTTCTTTCATTTCATCATAAAAATGTTTCAATTTCTTCGTCATCTGCAGAGGTAGTTGGCATATAAACTTGTACTACTGTAGTAGGTGAGGGCTTCGTATCTATCTTGACCACAATAATGCGTTCACTATGCTGTTTGTAGTAGTTTATCGGCATTCCTATTTTCCTGTTTATTATTGAACCTACTCTTGCAGTACCCCTATTTGATTTTGTGTTTAGAACCCTGTAGTCACCTGACCATAAGTCTTGTTCCTCCTGCCACCGAACTTCACTAATTCCCACTATATGTAACTTTAACCTATCCTTTTCCCTTTTTAAATATTCTAACCTACCTGCCCGATTAAGGGATCTGACATTCCACGCTCCGATCCGTAGAACGCCAGTTTTCTTTCTCCTGATAACGACATCCTCTTGAGTAGTCTCCGCCCGGAGATCCGAATTGGGGACTATTTTACCTCTGAAATATTTTACCTAAGAGGACGCCATCGTCATTTAATCATGCAGTGAAGCTGCATGCACTCGGGAAAAAAAAAACGATCGTAGTTTCCCCTTGCTTTCAGCCGTTCGCAGTACCAACACAGAAACGCCGTTTTGGTTATTGTCACAATGCCAGATCAGTCAATCATCCAAACTGTTGCCCTTGCAACTACTCCGTTGTGGTTGCACCTACGGTACGGCTATCTGTATCGCCGAGGCACACAAACCTCCCCACCAACGGCAAGGTTCATCGTTCATGGGGGGAGGAAATTCAGTAAAGAGAATGTTATTTGCCATCCGTATAAAACCCTCCACAGTAAATTCTGAACCGCTTGACGAAAGGTACTGTGGCGTCGCAACTAGTGCGAGCGCACAGTTTTCTATCAAATATTTACTGTGAAATGTAGACAGACTGTAAAGTAGCCATCAGATTAGCATATGTGCTGTAGCGGGCAGATTACCGGTGTCCGTTCGTCTGACGTCACGACCATATGGCATGTCTGTACCGTGAGAATGTAAGACCTGTGCGCTAACTAGCCGCGTGTATAACGTGGAACTTTCATCTTTAATAACTTCTAACTGAGGAACCTGAGGAAATTAAAAGTTAATATACTAGTTTCTGTTATGAATAAAAATAAGTCATCCAAATTTGAGCTTTGAAACCTGCATATTTTGGAAATTAGAAAAATCTTACAGAAAACGCAAATTTCTACAATTTTCGAGTCTAAATAAATACCATTATGTATAGATCACCTTCAGTGACCATCCAACTATGAAACAAAATCACCTTCCGTGCTTTTGTATTTATTTTGAGAATTTTACTTTTAGAAATTCACCTATAACTTTGTTAAAACCATAAATGTTTTGAATTTTTGTGAACAGTTATTTTATATGAGTAGGTGAGAGTGAATGAGTGTGCCTGAGTGAATGAAAGAGGGACATTCGCCATTCTTTGCAAGTGTATAAAATCTAGGTTGGAACTCGCAAGTGTTCAGACGATGTAACCGTGGGAACAGAGTCGCCAGTGGTTCCCCATCTTAGTGAATGTCGGATGTCCAAGAGTGTATGGTATTGTACAAGCAGCCAGAACGTTCGCGAGTATTTAAATAATTTCTGGAAATAAAGTAAAGTCTAGTTTTCCTTTCGGTTTGTTAAATTATACAGTAAATTTTGTGTAACAAGAAATCATGACGTAAATGATTCAGAAGTCATGACTGGTGCGTGCTAGATTTTGGCGCGAGGCGCACCCAAAGAGTTAATTCTGATTGGCTGTGTGATGTGTGAGCCAATGAGATGCGAGGACGGTTAGCAGACTAGGAGAGTGAGTCGCGAGTGGAGGAGGAGTCGCGAAGGAACTGTGATCGAGAAGAGACATGCTTGATGTGTCCTCGCGAATAATGTGTAAAATGAAGTCATAAAACGGCTTCATCGGTTCGGTACTGTGCGATTTGAGACTGGAAGAGTCCAGTAACGCGTAGTGTGAGTTTGAGCGAGTTGTGACTTTTCGTTCCGCGAAAGACGCGAGTAACTTTAATAATTAAAAGCGTGGCGGTACTTCGTAAACTTTTACTAAGTGCTTATGGCGAGCATTAACGTTAAAAAACGAACTATTATTGAACATCGACTGCAAACGTGTATGTTAGAAAATCGTCTGTGTTGCAGTTAAGTAAATTCCGTAACTTTGAAAGCTAATTCTGGCGGGGTTTGAGTGTGGATAGAATTGTGAACTGAACTTTCTTCAAACGTAGATTAGCGGGCTGATGATCAGGCTTAAAGACAATAAAGAGCTTAAATAGAATTACCAACTTCGCGTTCTCGTTTGAGTAAACAATTACTACCATTCCAATAACTCAATTTATTTAGGAAGATTGCTCATAGATTGTATTTCAGCAAACATGTATCGCGGCCTCCGGTGAGCGGCTATTAAATTGCAGTTTCTTCAACACTGCTTTTCTGCAATTTTTCCAGTAGCTGCTATCAGGAGAGGCGAGTGCAGCAACTACCTAAGAAACGAGGTAGGTGGATTTTCTTTCAGGGAAAGGAAACTGCGCGATAAGAGCCTGACCCGTCGCAAGTGGTGCATCGGCCGGGAAATAAAAATAGTAAATTCCAGTGAATTTCAAAAAAAAAAAGCAGTAGTGACAATTACCGGACAATACAGAAGTGCTCGCTATGTGTAGGAACTGTGTAGCGTACAAATTGATATCGCCACGTGAATAGGAAGGACAGTGAAAGTGTCCGTGAACTGTAATGTGTTGTACGGAACGGAAGAATTTTTCGGTGACTACGCGCCGATTGGAATAGCAGTCTACGACGGCGTCTGGCAGACGACGAGCTACGGAGACTACGCAGAGGCGACGACAGCAGTGGCAGTTGGCAGCGCTGATTCGAGCGGGGGCCCGGAAACTGGTACAGCATTGCAGTGTATGGTGAACGGACCCGCAGTTTCATCTAGCAGCAACGCAGCACGCCGAAGCACAAAGTTAAGTACAGTGCTTTTGAAAACTTTGTGTGTTTGTGGAGTCAAACTGAGAAAAATGGCTGAGTTTCAACCAAGTGACAAAAAGGCGGAACTAAGTTGTGATAGTGGGATGGAGACAGGGGAAAATGACCCCATGAATTTTAGTTTAGACGTGTCTCAACCCAATTTCAGTAGTAGTTTGACTGATTCATCCTATGTTAATTATAGTTTAGAGTCAGATCCAAATATGTCAGTGCCCAGTGAGTTACAGTTACCCATGCCGGTAGTTAATGTTAATAGGGACATTGTATCAGCAAATGAGGGGGCGAAGGATAATGTCGCCAGTATGCTGATGAATCTATTAACTAAGATGAACGTGTTGGATTCCAATATGTCAAGTAAGATGGATTCCAGTATATCAAAATTGGAAACTAATATGTCACAAATGGAAACTAATATGTCAAGTAAAATGGATTCAAAAATGTCTAAATTAGGATCTGATTTAAGTAATGAGATGACTAAAATGGGCGCTGATTTAGATTCCAAAATATCCGATCTCAGAGACTGTTGGAAGCAAGATTTAGCAGTGCTCAGTAGTAAAGTAAATGTTGAAATACAGCAGGTTAAACTAGAATGTACAGAAAATATTGTTCAAGTGCAAAGTGAATTGACGACACGAATCGAACAGGTTACTGAGGATCAACAGCAATTTAAATCCCATGTTGATGCAGAATTAGATAAAGTATGTGAGCACATAAAAGTGGTAGAGAATTCCAATGAAATTAATCATGCCGCCTTAGAATGTAAAGTAAATGATACCAAAATTCGGTGTGAGAAACTTGGAGAGCAAGTTGTAAATAAGGTCAATAATTTAGAGACTCACATAAGCCATTTCAGTGAAAGTGTGAATGAGCAACTTTGTGGGCATGAATGCAGACTAACCAAAGTAGAACAGTGTGTTTCTAACCATAGTGGTAGTATAATTTCCAGTGGAATAATTGAATCTACCGAGGTTGCGTATGTTACCCACAGACAGTTTTTAAAATTTGACCCAAGTAAGAACATGCACCCCAGAGAATTTTGGAACGATTTTGAAGACGTTTTGCCGAAAGTATGGAGCGATAAACAAAAGATAGGCTTTATCACTTCAAATTTGATGGGAGAGGCCAGAGTATGGGGGAATTTAGCCTCTGAAAAATACGCGAAATTGTCAGAATTTAAATTAGCGTTCTTTGAGGAATACTGGGGAAAGAGAAAGCAGATGGATGTTCTTAATCGGTTCTGGTCGGGAGAGAAGTATGACCCCAAGAGAGAGGGCATCAAACGATTTGTTCAAAGGTGGGTAACAACTCTGTCCTACCTTAGTACTAAGTTAGAAACAGAACAGATCATATTAGGGGTAGAAAATAAGCTACCGTGGAACTGGAAAACTAAGATCATATCTGCGCCCCGAGATAACATTGACAAGTTCGTACAGTATTTAGAAAGGGTTGAATCCGTCCAAAAAGAAGAAGAAAACATGAGGAGGGAGCATCGCCCGCCTGCTAGGCAGAATGACAATCGCGCGGATGTAAACATTAATAGGATGGGTGTTCAGAGAGGCGGCGGATACCGTGGCAGTTCACGTGGTAGAGGAAGAACATATGTTAACAGGTTCAATGAACGCGAGCAGTATGACAGCGGCCGACAGATGTCAGGAGGTGAGGCGGTCAGCTGGAGGCATAGTGATGACGCACCGCGCTCGGAAAACCATTAATTGTCTACGAGTGTGCTGGCGATCGTAGGCAACAGCGTTTAAAGTTAAATCCGCTGGCAAAACCATTCATAAGAAAGCAGCCTGAACGACCACCTAACATAAATGTTGTTGCTACAAAATTTAGGGAGGATAACGTAAAACAGACAGAGATAGTAGCTTTAAGTCAAGTGGAGGTTAATGAACCAATTAACTGTAAGAATAATCATAAGAAGCCACTTATTGAAGAACTAAGTACTAGTTATAAGGGTAATAATCAGAAAGACATTATGCACAGTAAAACTAATGAAGAGCTGTCGGATAGGGGTGAGAACAGTAATAATGGCAGGGTTGTGACTGTGCTTGATAAGATAATTGATGTTGTAGATAGTTACAAAGAAGAGGATAGATTAGAGGAGGAGGTAGAGGTTAATGACGACGCCTTGGATAGGGTCGTAGAAAAGGAGGTTAATGAGAAAGAGGGGGAAACATTGGAAAAATGTTTTGACTTAGCAATAGTGGATAGGCTAATAGGAGCTGCCACTAGAATTGAGGGTGATAATAAGCATGAAATAAACCCTGTAAGTGTGAATGTGATTGCCACCCAAAAGACAGGCTTCGAAAGGAGAGAAATTGTGCAAGATTTATTGGAGGAAGCAGAACCCAAAATAAATAAAGAGTACTTAGGGCAACCGATAGTAGAGCTAAGAGTATTAAATGAACCAGTTAAATGTTTGATAGATACTGGATCGGAAGTCTGTGCAGTATCCCAGAACTTGGTAAATGAACTCCCTAACAGTAAACAGATTGTTAAGATGCCAGTAAGTGGCTTGAACATTGTAGTAGCAACCGGTAAGACTAAGAAGACAGTAAAACAGGAAGTGTTTCTACCCATAGCATTTAAGGAAGTAGAAATAAGACAGAACTTCTTAGTTATAAATGGACTGAGTGTAGACATATTGGTGGGGGCTGACTTTTTGAATAAATATGAAGGATGGGTGAATTTTTCTACCAATGATGTTATGGTAAAAATTAAGGGTAAACTAATTACTATACCTTTCATCGGTAAGCAGCTATGTGAGGATCCTGTGCAGAATGATTTTCCTATATGTATTTGTAAAACAGAGAAATTCTTGGAGGGCTATAATGAGTACGGTGGCAAAAAAGTAGATACCTCAGAGAGCTTTGCACTCTTTGCAGAGCTAAGTGCGTGACGAGCACTAGGTCTCGAGTCGTTTGACAATATTTCTTCCACTTTCTTTTCCGTATTGTCAACCTACCTCTTCTTTCATTCAGAACTAAAATTCTATCGTCTTTCCTTCTTCTCTATCGTAGTTTTTAAGTGGTTTAAGTAATGAGTAGGAAAGAACCTCAGTGCAGTATAGGTTAAGCGTAAGGAATGAGTGTAAGAGAAAATCAAAAAGGATTAAGATACCTCAGATAAGTAATAAGTCTCAGTAAAGTAAATGTTTGGCCTAAGGTGTGAGTAATGCCCTTAGAAAGGTAAAATAACTAAGAAATGTAAGAGCCTCAGAAAATATGGTGACGAACATTGAAGCTGTTTGTTAAGTAACAGAACGATATGTTAAGACGTAGCATTAAGCTAATGTTTAGGAAAGGAAATGGAGCAGTACAGTAAAACTGTCTGTTCAATGAAGTCAGAGCCTCAGGAGGTGATTTAGTGGTAAAATGAGTAAAGGTACAGTGCAACAAGGTTGACTGTCAAAGGGGTAAAGGAAGTTAAGTTAAAGGGACAGTGCAGCAGGACTGACTGTCAAATGAAGAGAAATATGTGAGAAAAGGAGAAAGAATGAGCATAGTGTTTGGCTAGCTCGATATTAGGAAAAAGTGAGGCTACGAAGGTGAGTAAATAAAAAGCTTAATGTTGGTAACCAGAGGTGGCGTTTGTTGGTAAACAGAGGAGATGTTTGTAAACAAAAGGAAGTGAGGCTACGAATGTAAACAGAGCTGAGGCGACGTTGGTAACTCAGGAGGTGGATGTATGTTAGAAAGTATGGGTAACGAGGTTTCGCAGATTAGTAGGAAACGCTTTAACAAATACTAACCTGAGTGTGTGAAGTATGAGTATGAGAGTTGTAAATTAAACCCGAATGTGACTAGAGAAAACCTGATGTTGACAAGAAATTGAAGTAACTCCAGATATGTGAGATGAGGAAAGTACCCATGACATCGATTCCATTTTTGACCAGAGACACACAAAGCTCCCCAAGTTTGTCGTAGAGATTAGTATAAGGATTGTAGTGTTGATAAATGAATAAGTAAATATGTATTTTTCAGTGTTTAATTTATGATACAGGACTACAGGAGATTGCCTGGAGACAGAATTGTAATATTGATAATTTTGTGTATATTTTATATTGTTGTGTATTGTACAGGAACTGGAGAGTCACCAGTGCTGGCGGAGATTTATTATGTATTTGTGAACTATTTGTAGGAATTGTTTTTCTTAGTATTTCTTATGTAACCATAACTTGTTTGATTATGAGATGAAGAAGTAATTAAAGAGTAAATGTGCCACTTCGGTACTGCATTAGGAAAGTCAATTCACTTTTCACTTAAAAAAAAAAAAAAAAAAAATTTTTTGAAAATTGTACATACTGTAAAGTAAATTTTATCAAAAATATGAGACTTTAGAGTCAAGCAGATAGCGCCATTTATCGCTGCTGTAGGTTAAGACGTAGCAGTTAGAAAGGGAACTGAGGCCAGCTGATGTTTCAGGTGCGCCGAAGTAAACAGAGGTGGTAGCACGAGACTTGAAATGGACCTCCCAAGCAGGACCCGGTCGAACTACGAGTGCTATCAAAATCTTAAGTGTAAGTGGTAAAAAAGTGACGCTCACAATAGCGATAGTAGTGTTAGTGTGCGTGTGACGTACATCAAGATAGTATTTAGGTTTGTTTTCTTTTTCAGGAATTTGTAAATAGAATTTTGTAATCTGAAAAATTTTTTTTGAATGATGATAAAAGTGCATGTTTAGATATAAGATGTTTTGTAGGTCGTCAGCCCTAGATATAAGTGGATGATTGATGTACAGGAACTATAAATGTTAAATAGCTGTTTGAGTAAATCTTTAATAGAAATTTTTTTAGAAAACTAAAAGTTTGTCATGAATGAAAAAATTTAGTTTCCTCAGGAGGTGTGTGGCGTCGCAACTAGTGCGAGCGCACAGTTTTCTATCAAATATTTACTGTGAAATGTAGACAGACTGTAAAGTAGCCATCAGATTAGCATATGTGCTGTAGCGGGCAGATTACCGGTGTCCGTTCGTCTGACGTCACGACCATATGGCATGTCTGTACCGTGAGAATGTAAGACCTGTGCGCTAACTAGCCGCGTGTATAACGTGGAACTTTCATCTTTAATAACTTCTAACTGAGGAACCTGAGGAAATTAAAAGTTAATATACTAGTTTCTGTTATGAATAAAAATAAGTCATCCAAATTTGAGCTTTGAAACCTGCATATTTTGGAAATTAGAAAAATCTTACAGAAAACGCAAATTTCTACAATTTTCGAGTCTAAATAAATACCATTATGTATAGATCACCTTCAGTGACCATCCAACTATGAAACAAAATCACCTTCCGTGCTTTTGTATTTATTTTGAGAATTTTACTTTTAGAAATTCACCTATAACTTTGTTAAAACCATAAATGTTTTGAATTTTTGTGAACAGTTATTTTATATGAGTAGGTGAGAGTGAATGAGTGTGCCTGAGTGAATGAAAGAGGGACATTCGCCATTCTTTGCAAGTGTATAAAATCTAGGTTGGAACTCGCAAGTGTTCAGACGATGTAACCGTGGGAACAGAGTCGCCAGTGGTTCCCCATCTTAGTGAATGTCGGATGTCCAAGAGTGTATGGTATTGTACAAGCAGCCAGAACGTTCGCGAGTATTTAAATAATTTCTGGAAATAAAGTAAAGTCTAGTTTTCCTTTCGGTTTGTTAAATTATACAGTAAATTTTGTGTAACAAGAAATCATGACGTAAATGATTCAGAAGTCATGACTGGTGCGTGCTAGATTTTGGCGCGAGGCGCACCCAAAGAGTTAATTCTGATTGGCTGTGTGATGTGTGAGCCAATGAGATGCGAGGACGGTTAGCAGACTAGGAGAGTGAGTCGCGAGTGGAGGAGGAGTCGCGAAGGAACTGTGATCGAGAAGAGACATGCTTGATGTGTCCTCGCGAATAATGTGTAAAATGAAGTCATAAAACGGCTTCATCGGTTCGGTACTGTGCGATTTGAGACTGGAAGAGTCCAGTAACGCGTAGTGTGAGTTTGAGCGAGTTGTGACTTTTCGTTCCGCGAAAGACGCGAGTAACTTTAATAATTAAAAGCGTGGCGGTACTTCGTAAACTTTTACTAAGTGCTTATGGCGAGCATTAACGTTAAAAAACGAACTATTATTGAACATCGACTGCAAACGTGTATGTTAGAAAATCGTCTGTGTTGCAGTTAAGTAAATTCCGTAACTTTGAAAGCTAATTCTGGCGGGGTTTGAGTGTGGATAGAATTGTGAACTGAACTTTCTTCAAACGTAGATTAGCGGGCTGATGATCAGGCTTAAAGACAATAAAGAGCTTAAATAGAATTACCAACTTCGCGTTCTCGTTTGAGTAAACAATTACTACCATTCCAATAACTCAATTTATTTAGGAAGATTGCTCATAGATTGTATTTCAGCAAACATGTATCGCGGCCTCCGGTGAGCGGCTATTAAATTGCAGTTTCTTCAACACTGCTTTTCTGCAATTTTTCCAGTAGCTGCTATCAGGAGAGGCGAGTGCAGCAACTACCTAAGAAACGAGGTAGGTGGATTTTCTTTCAGGGAAAGGAAACTGCGCGATAAGAGCCTGACCCGTCGCAGTACTGACTCTGCGCTCATATTTCAACAGGCTGTTTTTAGACTTGGTAAAAGCTGCACTTCACAGATCCTCAGTCATATCCAATACATCTGATTTCAATCAGGTATTATCACCAGTGTGGCCTTTGTTGACATGTTTACTGTGTACGGCACTGCAAACCACAAGTTACTCATCAAAAAATTCTACGACATCACTAATGACTGTATTTTAACTATCTCAATCGCAAACTTCCTTAGCAACAAGAAATTCTTCGTATAGTTTCAAGGCTGTCGCAGTAGACACAGACTACAGAGATGTGGGTTAACTGCCCCCTATACTCTTTAATGTACAGCATATACGAATGACCAACCACTTCCACAACACAGGAAAAATATTCCGTGTGCGCATGAACTCGTGTTGGCCACCCACGGACAGGATTTTCATTATATAGAAGTAACCTGTCTGAAGCATTGGACGAAGTAATATCTTTACGCCTTATCCTACCAAAACGCAAGTCCGTGATTTCCACAAAAAAGGACACTGGCCAGCCAACAACTAAACATTTGATGAAATGGATTCACCTAAAAGTTCCTTTCTGCCAAAATAACATTGTATGGAAACTAAGGGGATCTAACTGGAGCGCACAACCAGCCACTATCCAGGCTTCCGCAATGGTGTTGTGATATTCTTTGGACGAATAAGCAGCACCTGTCTGGCATAATTCCTGCCATTACAGGCAGGTGCACACCACTTTGAATGAGTCGTGTCACACAATTAGTGGATACTTGAGACCATCTGAACTCTAGCAGCTACATGTACTAAGAGGCATAGCTCCTCCTAACGTCAGACGTGAAGCAGCTGCCCAAGCGAAAGGAAATAGAGCTCTCATCTCTGTTACTCACCCGCTGTTTGGCCTCTCGCCAGTACCGCCTCGTTAGAAGTCCAGAAATAGTTTTGTGAAAGACTATGTCATCATCAACAACCATACAAGCCAAAGGAAGACATGTGGGAAAAGGGAGTACAGAAAGGTCTCTAGTCAGGAAAAAAAGCCTAAAGAAGAATTACCTCCTAGTCACAGTGAGAACTAGTTTACCTGGAAGTCCCTCAACAGACTGCGAATTGGTGTTGGGCGGCGTAAAGTAAACCTTGAAGAGTAAAGCTGCACTGTCAATGTGTGTTAACAGTAGACAATGTCCCGCTTGCGCAACTGCCATTTGTATCCATGATCCAGCACGGAAGAGGGTCTAATGCTGGTCAGCTCTAGTACCTTCTACGCAGGCTTTTGTGCGAAAACGAATTTAATCTTTGTTAGTTCGTCTGTGACTAGTTACGACTGTTTACTGATGTACATATACTTAAAACTTTTATGCTGACCCCAATGGCTTGGACGTAGCCCACGTGTGGTTGAAAGTGATTTAATTGGTATCATGTTTGCATATTACCAAGTTTAAATGTGTTAATGTCTATGATCCATGGACACATATTTATAACAGTGAAGGTTATTTGTTATTATCAACCTTGAAACTGATGTCTTTGACGCGAATAAAAAAATGTTGCATTATAGTGATTTGGGGCGACTCTATCGAATGGGCACGTAAAATTCCACTTTAAGTTTGATTTTCGTTGTGACGTGTAACAAAACGACGCTTTTCATTGGCAATGGTCATCCCATAAAGACGTCGTAAGCAGTATTTGTTTCGGCTGACTCGATTCACACATTACGGAAATTAAATTGTAAATATCCACTGAAACATCAGAGAAAATGTGGCAGTGATAGAAAGTTAAGTAATGAATCTCAGTGAAACTTGTAGACCTATAGAATTCGCTGGTGCTGGGACGACAAGATAACACCGAATTATCAGGGTCCAATAAACACATCGGCTGCGTACTACTTAGGGCAGTAAATTGACAGAGTGATTTTTTACTGTAAACCTTATGAATGAGTATCTTCAAGCAAAAGATATACACTCCTGGAAATTGAAATAAGAACACCGTGAATTCATTGTCCCCGGAAGGGGAAACTTTAGTGACACATTCCTGGGGTCAGATACATCACATGATCACACTGACAGAACCACAGGCACATAGACACAGGCAACAGAGCATGCACAATGTCGGCACTAGTACAGTGTATATCCACCTTTCGCAGCAATGCAGGCTGCTATTCTCCCATGGAGACGATCGTAGAGATGCTGGAAGTAGTCCTGTGGAACGGCTTGCCATGCCATTTCCACCTGGACCCTCAGTTGGACCAGCGTTCGTGCTGGACGTGCAGACCGCGTGAGACGACGCTTCATCCATGCTCAATGGGGGACAGATCCGGAGATCTTGCTGGCCAGGGTAGTTGACTTACACCTTCTAGAGCACGTTGGGTGGCACGGGATACATGAGGATGTGCATTGTCCTGTTGCAACAGCAAGTTCCGTTGCCGGTCTAGGAATGGTAGAACGATGGGTTCGATGACGGTTTGGATGTACCGTGCACTATTCAGTGTCCCCTCGACGATCACCAGAGGTGTACGGCCAGTGTAGGAGATCGCTCCCCACACCATGATGCCGGGTGTTGGCCCTGTGTGCCTCGGTCGTATGCAGTCCTGATTGTGGCGCTCACCTGCACGGCGCCAAACACGCATACGACCATCATTGGCACCAAGGCAGAAGCGACTCTCATCGCTGAAGACGACACGTCTCCATTCGTCCCTCCATTCACGCCAGTCGCGACACCACTGGAGGCGGGCTGCACGATGTTGGGGTGTGAGCGGAAGACGGCCTAACGGTGTGCGGGACCGTAGCCCAGCTTCATGGAGACGGTTGCGAATGGTCCTCGCCGATACCCCAGGAGCAACAGTGTCCCTAATTTGCTGGGAATTGGCGGTGCGGTCCCCTACGGCACTGCGTAGGATCCTACGGTCTTGGCGTGCATCCGTGCGTCGCTGCGGTCCGGTCCCAGGTCGACGGGCACGTGCACCTTCCGCCGACCACTGGCGACAACATCGATGTACTGCCCACTATACGCCCTCGCTCAAAGTCCGTCAACTGCACTTACGGTTCACGTCCAGGCTGTCGCGGCATGCTACCAGTGTTAAAGACTGCGATGGAGCTCCGTATGCCACGGCAAACTGGCTGACACTGACGGCGGCGGTGCACAAATGCTGCGCAGCTAGCGCCATTCGACGGCCAACACCGCGGTTCCTGGTGTGTCCGCTGTGCCGTGCGTGTCATCATTGCTTGTACAGCCCTATCGCAGTTTCCGGAGCAAGTATGGTGGGTCTGACACACCGGTGTCAATGTGTTCTTTTTTCCATTTCCAGGAGTGTATTAGAAGCGGATCACGAACTACACTCGTGTCCTAAATTGAAGCAACAAACCGCTCTTTCCCGGTTATGTGGCTAATTAACGCTATAATCATACAAACCGTCCACAGGTGTCCGTACGATCGCGTTCTGCACGAAAAATAGCCTTCCGATCAACGGACAACCACCCAAACGATGATGTCAGGCAGCAATCAAACGACGTGGTGTTTTCCCAGTAGTGCCACACCCATAATCGCTTTGTAGACAGCTACAGACCGTGCAATATGGCACAGAGAAAACGTCTCACACACTCTCTCTCGTGGAGGGACAAAGGGGAAGTGGAAGCAGGATTGTCGCGAACTGATTTAGCGTCATGGCTTAATGTGAATCGTTATGTGTTTCTAGGATGTGACTGAAGTTTATAGAGATCAAAACGGTATCCCAAAGACCAGTGCAGCTCCGACCACGTGTGATCAGAGAGAGAGGACCGCTATTTGGCTGTAAGGCCACGACGGTACTGCCTTAGAACTGCACGGCAACTGCCGCCTGACTTAGCACCATTCACTGGACGTGTCATATGGAGGTGAAATGTTTAGAGAAGGGTTTGGCAGAGTAGCCTTTATTGTCGGGGACCTGCCGTTTGTGTACATCTAACGCATCTTCAGCTACCTGGACGAATACTAGGTCAATGCTGTTTTCAAAGAAAAGTCCCAATTTTGTCTGGAGAGTTATTATCGATGGATTCGCATCTGGAGGGAATGCAGAACACGATTTCAGGTTCCTAACATTAAGGAAACAGACCGATATTGAGGATTATCCCTAATAGTGCGGATATGGATCACGTTGACCACTGGAGCAGCTCTTCCTGAAACTGTATGCTGAATAAGAAAGGTTAACTTCTGTCGAGTATCGTGACGAGGTCTTGCGACCTAATGTACGGCTTTTGCGAGGTGCTGTCCCTCACACTTGGAACTAAACGACGATACTGCTCGACCTCATAAAGCACGGGTGTTGATGTTTTGTTGAGAACTGAAAATATGGCAAGCCTTTTGTAGGCTGCTCGCTCTCCCGATTTGAGTCCCGTAGAGCACATCTGGTACGAACTAGGGATTCAGCCTCCAGCAACTACTCTCCAAAACTTGCAAATAGCTCTGCAAGAAGAATTGGCGTTATTACCTCAACGTGAAACCCATGACTTCATTCACAGCATGTCTCGTCGTAGGGTCTGCGGTGCTACCAGAGGTGGTCACACCCAATACTGAGCACATTAACCAGTTGCCCGAGCGTGTGTGCAAATCCATTAAGTTGGAAAAAACTAAGAATATTTTTGTCTGCCATTATGCATAGAGCTGTTTTGTTATTGCTATACCGGCTTCAATACTTCCTCCTACAGTTGCGTGGATGTGATAAGAACGGTTGACAGCTGCCACATGCGAATTCACTAAAAAAAGAAAAACAAATTAAAGAGCTTTTTATGGGTTTTGAGAAGTGAGTGAGACAAGTTGATTCTTGTGAAACCCATTAAGAAGGCTAACAGGAAAGGCAAAAATAACAGTCTCACAGCTAGCAGCACAAACCAAATTCTAGAATCCGATTAGATGCTTTTCAAATAATACCTATTATCCAGTCACCCTTACAGGCTTAAGGGTTTGTAATAGTCTGGTTGACTCTGGTTAATAAAAGACGTCACAGCACTCGGCGTATCTCCGCAAGGAAGCTATTACAAATATGAGTGTTTTATCTTTGTGGCATTCAGCTATTGCTTTAATTGGTAATGGTCGAATTTGGGGTTTAAGGCTACGATAGTATTGATTCTCAAAGAAGTATCAGATACTATTGTTTTAAAATAAATGCTGCAAAAATTACAGAGACTTGTGCTACGTATTTAATATTTGTCGTTACTGTCTCTTAACATAGTTGTCTTAATAATAACAAAGAGCCATATCCCATACATGTATACTACATTAATACATGTGTGATAACCGGCAGGAGTGGCCGAGCGCTTCTAGGCGCTACAGTCTGGTACCGCGCGAAGCTACGGTCGCAGGTTCGAATCCTGCCTCGGGCATGGATGTGTGTGATATCCTTAGATTAGTTAGGTTTAAGTAGTTCTAAGTGATAGGGGACTGATGACCACAGATGTTAAGTCCCATAGTGCTAAGAGCCAGAGCCATGTGTGATATGGGGAATACTTCAGCGTTTTTCAATGTTTTTTTTTTCAGATTTCGCGCCCATATTCGAGACAGAGATAGTGTCTGACCGTACCAACGTTGCAGACTGCACGCTACATTTATTATAGACGTTTTAGTGAAAAGAAAACGCAGCTGAATAAAATGTATAATGTAGATGCATGTAAAATGCGAACAGTAGCGGTAACTTGGTATTCACAATTCCAAATTCACATTATTCACACCAATAAGTTTTTTGGGCTTAAAAAACTTGTGTGTGCTGTACATTGGGTGAGACAAGCACGTACCTGTATTCACACAACATGGCGTGTTCTGTTATCATTACAAGCTGTATATTGTTGAGTACCCAGCAAGACCACAGATGAACATACACAGGTAGACGGCACCTGTCCCTATTGCGGATGTGCTGGATTGCGAAGCCAACATCAAAGTGATATGATGACGGGAATATAACCGAGTCCCGGTAATTATGCGGTCACCAAACTGGAGCTGACAGCCACACTTTTGTTTTCTGAATAACAACGGAAAACAAGCAGTGATGTTAACAACTGAGTGATTGTCGTGTTAGAGCTGCATGTGTGGCGTTATAATTAACGTAATTTGTGCAGAATCCCCAGTATGAATATGCTGGCCATAGTTTTAGAATTTAGCCAGGTAAAAAAGCAATAATGAGTGTTGGAAATATTGTAGTTTCAGTTCTTCTCTAAAAATTTTCTACAAGACATTGAATAATTTTTGCTCGGGGAATTCGTCTTATGTGCTACAATATGTGTGATCGAGTTCACCGTTCACAAAAGACACTGTGTGATATAATTCGGAGAATTTCTTTCAGACCATTCCTCCAAATGAAGTGCGCAATGTTTTTATTCTGTTACCAGAAACGACTTCCGCTTATCTATCACGTCCGCATTTCAAATAAAATAGGTGTTTATGATTTCTAACTTGTACAAATCCGTTTTGTTGTACTTGTGGTCATCAGTGCGATGTCTGACTTGATGAAAGTCTCCACGCTTGTCTATCTTCCGCAGATATCAGCATCTCTGTATAACTACTTCCGTCTGTTCACTGTAGTGAAGGTCGGCTTCCCTCTGTAATTCTTAGCCCCTTCCCCCACACTTTCCTCCATTTCCCAATTTACACTTCTCTAATACATCAGGATATGTTCTGTCAACCGATTTATTCTGTTACTTAACTTGTGCCATGATTGCTGTTGCTCTCACTTCATTTGCGAACCACATGGTAGATATCGGTTCTACTTTTACAGCTTTGAAAAAATAGAATTGGATTTTGAGGGGGACCTCCTCGCCCTAAACTCAAATTTTATCTTTTCTCTTATTTTCCCAGGCGTGTTTCACTGAAGTTTCAGCAGGAAAAATGCTCTTTACTGCTTCTACAAGATTAAAAATAAATTTGTAAGACCGCGTTCAAAAATTTGAAAAACAGACAAGCTTTCTCTCTCTCTCTCTCTCTCATTGCCATTGTTTTCTTTCGCAGTTTGTCATCTGCAGTCATAGGGAACTTAATGTAGATCAGTTATCTACGTTTATGTTTTGTGACTAGGATGTTATCATTATGCCTAACATTAACTAGTTTTTGTCTGGTAGATTGTGTGTGGGTGTGGGCAGCCGGAGGGGGGGGGGGGGCGAGGAGTATTTGTGCATTTGTGTGTTGACGATGCAGCAACAGGCCACGTCAAAAACTAATAACTGAAGAAAACTATCAAATACAAAAATCCACAGTTGAAGGAAAGCTAATAATGACCGAATACAAACTTCTCTGCAACCTTCTCTGACCTTAAAGAACTATCAGAAAACATCAACCCAAATCGCTCTCTTCCTACACACCCGCTACCGCTCGCGAGCGTGTACGCAAACAATAAGAACAATAAAAGAGAAGTAAAAAATTAAAAAATTAAAAAAGTTATAATTACTTAAATAAAACTAGCACACATTCACATACATACACAAACACTCACACACACACATACACACACATACACAGAATGTGGTAGATACATATCACGAAGATTCTAAACTCCCACACAGAAAACAATCAACTGATCTGCTGTCCGCCATCTTATTTTTATAGTCTGTAAGCAAGTGGCAGTGAAAGTTACTTAGTGCAGACCTTCACAGTGAATATAACCGGCAAACCAGAAATGGTAGCTGTAACCTGTTGCAAAGACACACACACACACACACACACACACACACACACACACACACACACACACAATCTTCCGGACAGAATTATTGTTAGGCGTGGTTATAACATTCCCAGTCGTAAAATATCGAGGTAAATAACTCTTCTACACTACATTTTATATATCTGCAGAGACCAAGTGACAAAGAAAACAACTACAACAGTGTACATAGAGGTCTAGGAAAATCACATGAGGTAGTGAGCCATATACGAAGTCTGTAAATAATTTTCCGGAATTTTGTCCACAAATGTTTTTCAGGTTTACCTTTTAATTATTGTGAATGGTTTCCTTTGACATACTCTCCTCCGCAAATGAAACACCGGTCCCAACGGCGTTTGCATTTCCAAAAGCAGTCTCGGTACGCCTCTTGCTCGTTCTCTAATTTTCGTTCATGTCGTCTATAGTTGCAAATCTTCGTCCTTTCAAGGAGGTTTTCCACTTTAGAAATAAAGAATGTCCGCAGGGGCAGGTCTCGAGAGTATGGGGCATGAGGCAGCCCACTGATTTCATTTTTGTGCAATAATCATTTCGTTTTCTGTGGAAAAATCATGCACCAACAGGGATGAATATGCTGGTGTGTTGTCGTGATGCAAGAGCTATGTATTGTCTCGCCACGTTTCAGGTCGTTCCCTTCTCACATTTTCTTACAGGCATCACAACACGTCCCGATAGTAGCATCGATTAACAATTTGTCTGTGTGGCACGAATTTATGATGAACTAATCCCTCAAAGTGAAAGAAAACTATCAGCTTAGCTTTGACACTTGACCTGACCTGCCGACGTTTTTTTGGGTCTTGGAGATTTTAAACACCATTCCCCTTTAACTTTGTCACAGAAAAGTTAGATTACTGTAAATTTTGAGCAAATGGGTAACAAAATCATTAACTGACATTTACAACCTTTTGGCATTGATATTTCTTTAGTGCTACCATGAAGAGGAGAAGAAATAATTTCTGAAGGGAACCGCGAATACCGACGAGATGTTGATGCGGTGTGTGAATGTAGAGCGGGCATACACTGTTTGGATTGTTTCTTAGTATCCGTCATCCAAGAAGCTCAAGAAACCCGACACAATCAAGCCGTGAAGAGATAATCACAGTTTTCTGCGACTGAAAAGGAATTTTGACGACAAATTCCATGAATGTAGCATGGGAGAATGTTGG
Organism: Schistocerca gregaria; assembly: GCF_023897955.1. Lineage (NCBI taxonomy): Eukaryota > Metazoa > Arthropoda > Insecta > Orthoptera > Acrididae > Schistocerca > Schistocerca gregaria. The sequence continues at coordinate 212,951,840 of NC_064927.1, forward strand.
AACATCGCTTGTTTCTTGAATGGTTATTACGAAACTCAGAATTTCAATTTGAAACAAACTACGAGGGACGGTTAGCGTAGGGATGATTTTCACGATGATGCATAATCCCATACTGCAAATCGTACAAATAAACTAAGATTTTTTGGCTGCGAGCGTTTTCAACAATCACCCTATAAAATGACGTGGAAGAAGTAGTGGAATGCCTCCTAATATCGTCTGGGACCTCCAATTGGCCGACATAGCGCTGCATCTCGTCGTGGCATGGACTCAACAAATCGATGGGAGTTCCCTGCAGGAATACTACGGCCTGCTGCCTCTATATCCGTCCATTGTTGCGAAATCGTTGCGGGTGCACGACCTTGCGCACGAGCTGACCTCCCATGAATGTTCGATGCATGGCCAAATTATTTGCTCGAATTGTCCATAATTTTCATCAAACCAATCGCGAACTATCATGGCCCAGCGACATAGCGCTTTGTCATCAATAAAGATTCCATCGTTGTTTTGCAACATGAGGAACACGAAAGGCTTCAAGTGATCTCCAAGTAACCGAAAATAACCATTAACAGCCAGTCCACCGCATGTAAACACAACAAGTACCATTATGGGGCCACCACCAGTTTGAATAGTATCTATTTGATAACTTGGCTCCGTCTAGGATCCATCCGATATGGTCACGAGCCCAGGAAAGGAGGTGCAGGCGATGTCGTGGTGTTGGCGAAGGCACTCATGTCAGTCGCCTGCTGCCGTTGAACGTTAACGCCAAATGTTGCCGCACTGCCTTAACAGACATGTTTTTCGCACATTGATTTCTGTGGCGTTATATCACACAGTGTTGCTTGTCTGCTAGTACTGACAATTTTACGTAAAAGTCTCTGCTCTCGGTCGTTAAGTGGTCGTTGACCAGTGCGTTGTGACAGGTAATACCTGAATTTTGGTATTCTGTGGGTCTCAGAACATTGAATTCCATAACGATTTCCAAACTGGAATGTACCATACATCTAGCTCTCGTTACGATTCAATGTTAAATCCCGTCTTGCTGATACAATCACCTCGGAAACCTTTTCACATGAGTCACCTGAGTAAAAATAACAGCTCCACCAATGTACCCCCCCCCCGTACTACATCCGTCATACTCGGTGCTACTGCCATTATTATATGTGCTTATCACTATCTAGTTACTATTCTCACCTCAGCGTAGTCGGTACTTAGCATCGAGAGAGTTTCACCTCTTCCTCTTCCTCTAACTAAAGGCCTTGATGGATACTCAGCACTTCACGACTGACGGTGAACTTAAGAAAGCCGTCAACAGCTGCCTGAAACACCTAGCGACATCATTCTATGATGAAGCGATATAGAAACTGATGTCACTGTCGCGTGACGAGAAATATATATATATATATATATATATATATATATAATATGGTTTATAATAACCGATGAGATGTTAATTTAAGAGTAACCGTCACACGGACATTCACGAGAAACTCAATAATAAACAGCTGTCCTGTGTGAGGGGAGCTCTCTTGTACCATGGTATCAGTGGGTATGAGGAGTCGTACCGAAGTTTTTCGTGATTCGCCTGGGTGACATCATTCTATGATTGTTTCCTCTATACATAAAAGGAACTAATTTTACAAAAATAACCTCCAGAAGCTCCATAATACTCTTAAATACAGGTCATTTTTATGTGAATTCCTATTTACAACTGAAAAAGAACTGACATCGGAAATGAGACCATTGTCAGCCACAAGAGTCTGCATGAACAACGAAGGGTTGTATTTTATTTTGTTGACATTCTGTACGCTACCGCAGGGAAAACTACAGGGAATCTAAAAGTGACGGCAGCGTTCAGAGAAGCTCCTGCGGGAACTGCAGCAATATTTTGGTCTTATTACATCACTCCAACATTCCAGGTAACGACATACATGTGTCAGCTCCATTACTAAATACAGTAGTCTCCTCATTCCTATTTCTAAATTATGTCGTGAAGCTAAAGAAAGCAATATTTGAAAGTTAGTATTCACTTGAGATACTCTGCCTCCCAAAAAATCTGAAACGCTCAGAAAGGGAAGAGGAAACCAAACTAAACTTCACAGGTTGAATAATGGCACTACTATATTGTCGCACAAGAGGTACTACACGAGTATGCAGGATGTCCATCTGACGATTCCGCTTTCTCTCGATCGCCACCAGTGGTGATCTGAAGTATATCCGATGGCCTCCCGCAGCATAACGTTAATGCCCTAGAATGGGGCCTCTCCCGACGTCACCGTTATACGAGGGCTGTTCGAAAAGTGAGAAACGATCGGTCGCGAAATGGAAACCACTGTGAAAATAAGACGAGACTTTTCACACATGTGTTGGGTAGTGTCTCTAGTATGCCCGTAGATCGCATAAAGACAGTCTTTTCAGTTGTCAGCGCACTGTGGGCGGTTAAAGGTGCCTAGAACAACAAGCTCTCCAGCCGAGGAGGAGGGCCCGCTGAGAGGGTTCGCCATAATGAATGCAGCCCACCTAACACAGCTGCCACACAGTTTCTTCTACATGGCAATTCACAGCTGCACTCTGCAGGGGCAGTGAAGATTCTTCTGCAGCCTTTTCGATGGGAAGAGTTTCATTACCCACAACACAGCCCTAACTGGCTCTTCCTGAGTATCATCTCTGTTCACATGAAACGCTGGATACGAAGACAACACTTGGGCGCATGCTACGAACTATAGACCAGCGAAGAGAATTATCGGAAATCACTGGCGGCTGCCTCCTATAACGATAGTTTTGGAATTTTGGGAGAACGCTCCGACAAATGTCTAATTCGGAACGGTGACCACGTAGACAAGTACCTGGAAGGTGTAGCTAAATGTGCAATGAAAACAGTTTTGGTTTTCACTTTGGTTTCCATTTCTTGGCCGATCGTTCCTTACTTTCCAAACAACCCTCGTACTTGCTGACATTGCTCATCCGGTGCAGAACAGGAGCACGATTCATCGCACAACAGTGCGACGCCAGTCATGAACAACCAAAGCTTCTGAGTAAGGGCACGACTCCAGAGTCACCCGTTTGTTTAATGGTGTTATCGGAAACGTGCGCATGCGATTGTAATTCTCTAGAGCAGTTGGTGCTAGTATCTCTCCCCCAGTGGTGCCGAATGAAACAGAATATTTCAGTTAATTCGCTACTTGTTCTAGGACGGCAGGTGCAAATGTGAAAGGATCCTTGGTGTACAATACGGTGGTTAGATGTGGTCGCCGTTAACCTTGCCGATCAGTATGCATTCCCTCACGTTCGCATGCAGTCCAATATCAGGCCACTATCGCATCCAAATGCAAAGGCGCTATCGCACACTACCAAAGGTGAGTGATCAACGTCATTGCGAGAAGTAACTACTGGGACCAGCGAGGGCCGATCGACGTACTCAGACGTGCTGGACGTCCCTAGGATCCGAACAGCCGGCCACAACAGTGATGCCCATCTACTGCATCTTCAAGATGTCGAACCGAAGTCATACATCCTGGAGCTGAGTCACCAACACGTCTCGCATTCGTACACGGCCAGGACAATCTCTATTCATTCTAAAGACCCGGTAAAACCACACTACACTGGCAAACAAGGCCAATCGATACGAGTTTTGGAACTGTGGGCCCGGAGGAAAACGCAAGAGCTTTGTCCAATAAACTGGATTAACATGCAGAGATTCGAAAACTGAACTCCGAAAGCACCTAGGCAAGACCAAATAATTAGCTCCTGATTAGGAACTTGTAATAACTCACAAAATCGGTTTACTTTCCAATGCAAACTAAAATGCCAGAACTGTGTCTGTTACATATTAAATTAACACGCAGAGACTCAAGGAACTGACCAAAGCACACAGACGAAACTACCCATTCGCTCCTGTTTTGGAACACGTTAAGTGTCACATCATTGATCGAATCCATTTTGCTGGTTTTATTACCCGGCTGGCTGCAGTTGACTGTTATATGTTTTTCCGCCATCTGTCGAGTGAGTGGAAAGACTGGCGCTCTAGTACTTGCTCCGTCGTTTTAAACTCGCCGACTGTGCCACTGCGCCTGCAGTCACAGATACACAGGCGCTAGAGACGTTGATCGACGACAAAGAAGTACTAAGTGAATGAACTATACCCGTGGCTGCGCAGTCGATTAATGGTGGTAAGTCGATGCATCACTCCCAGCTGCGCTGTCGCGACTTCTTCATAAGTTTATTACAGGAAGCGCCGCACCCCATGATTTATTTAAGAAGAAGCCAATATTTCTATTAGTTAAATTCATCGCGTAGCGCATTTTAGTTGCCTCTTTTACCACCGACTCCTGAAAACATTATGTAGACAAGTTTCAACATTATCGTACATTATAGACTAACCAGTATCAATACATTGATCTGCCACAGATGATTTATTCGGCTGAAGAGGTGCTTGTAACTACGGTGTTACATCTTTCATGGACTATACAAATCGTCTCTCTGATATATGTAAGACAACATTCGCAGGCGATCTTGTTAACCCAAGTCTTAGGGAGCATCAAATCATCTTTAAAAGAACCCAAGAGTGTTACTGTCTTCGGTGGAGGACGAAAAATCAACTTTACATTGTGCTTGAAGAGGATTCTTCCTATTTCTGACGACGCACTTCCCATTTATGGCAGGAAAGCTATGGCTTTCAATATTTCTGCATCTTCTTCTACATTCCTTATGGCCACATTTGGCTTGTATCGTAGCTCCACACGTATCTTCCTTGGAGAATACCTGTAGGCTTGAAAAACTCTCTTTATGGGTAGCAGCTCGTCCTGCAGACTGCTCTCGTCAGCAACCGTGTGTGCTGCGTGAAGTAAAGTTCTAAGACCACACATCGCCTGTGGAGAACGGTAGCAGCTATTTGGAAGTAAATTTAAATGTGTATGCATCGATTGCAGATATACTGTATGTCCCATGGTGCTATCTACTTGGCGTCAAATCAAAATATCGAACAGTGGAAAGGACCCCTGATTTTCAGTTTCCATTGTAAATTAGATTTGTCCATCGATGGAATTCTTATGGATTGCATTTATTATTATCCCTGTATCAACAACACAGTATCACACATCTCAATTTTTAATCCCAATCGACGAATTACTATCAACGGACACACTCTCTAGTATACGTTTGTTCTTCGCAATGAAAATGTGACAGAGGTTCAGAAATGATTTGAAGCAGATGCGAACCTTCTCTTTTAATTCCCGTCATTCGACATCGCCATGACTTCTTCAACAGCCTTTTTTCTTATAAAAAAATGTTATTCGACTTTCTGCTCTTTGCTGTAGTAACCTAAAATAATGTGAAATTATCTATTCGGGCTACCAACGTTTGTATTGATCTCCGCACAGAAGACTGTGAACTGTAATACAGATATTGTTTTATCAAATATATATTTCGATTGTGTGGAGGATGTGCAGACGTAAGCGTTGTGATATTCTTGTGACAGCCTTGAGAACTGTTGGAATCAAGTTCGCATTCAGATAAAAAAAGTACAAACGCAATAGCTTCACATAAACCTTATGAAGCGATATAAAATAGTGTTCTCCCAGCGAAATACGTATTAAACAAACAGCATGACTCTCTCTCTCTCTCTCTCTCTCTCTCTCTCTCTCTCTCCCCTTCTCTCTTTCTGCATGACCGCTTCTCCCTCCCTCTCACCCTTTAAGTCATTTTAGTTCTATTCCTCTTCGTTTCCACAAATAACTAAACACTTTTTTCTCTAGCAGTTGAAATATATACATTCACACTACAAGTTAAACGAATGAGGAAATGCCTAATCCGATGCTACAACGAGACTTTTTCACATACCAGCTGGCAGATTCCTCGCTGAGAACGCAAAACGGGGCCGCAGGCAGCGCTACCGGCGATCCGTAGTTGAAGATTCGAGCCCGTGTGTTTGGAGCCTTTAGTCAGTGGCGGGAGGAAGATGCTTGCGGGTACGTGGGAAGACGAGTGAACACTGGGGCAGCGTTGTGGCGCCGAGGTAGGAGAAAAGCAGACGCATAGCGCCGCAGAATATGTAAATCGGTGCCTAGTCAAGTCGTCCAGTCAGTGTTGTTCCTCGTGCCTGCAGAATTCCTCTGACTGTAGTCCACAGAAAGCGCCTATACCTCGTACTGTGTACCCTATACTTTAGATACCACAAGTGAAACAGTCTTATTTAATCGACCTTTCTATCAAAATTTATATCGAAGTGGATATAGGTGCTAACTGGCAGTGCTTAATGTGAAATGGTTATGTACGTTTCCATTCTGAAGCGACAGATTTCTTATTGAAGACACTTAAAGAATCCATTGCTTTCATTTCTTTCCTTTAAGAATATTTAGTTTCCTTTTTTTTAACTTTTGAGCATATTTTATCATCCTTTCTCCATTTATTGCGTGTTGTGGTGGTCCTGGGCGGATGGCGTCTACTGTGGCATGGGTGGGTTGAGGTGGTGAGCTGTCGTCACGATGTTATCCAATAACTGCTGAAGAGAACGTCATTAAAAGTCACACACCGTGTTAGAAAACAACCGCTGGCAATGGTAGCGTCGTTTCATAGTAGCATCGGAGTGTGCTGACAGTGAGAGGCAAGTGGTGCGGAGGCAAGAGGCCTCCAGTGGACATCTAGCAAGTCTTGCCGAAGTGCTAATGTGGGACATGAAGATGCGCACCATCCCGTCATGACTGCTCAGGTGAGGACAAGCCATTCCCGTAGCTGCGGAAGCCCACCGTAATTCTTGCACAGAAAGACAGCCCTACCCGGCCAGCGGTGGTGTCAGCCGCCACGACCGGAGGCGTACTGTGTCAGCTTGTCTGCACAAGTGCAGCAGGTTTGTTGGTTGCACCGTCCTGGTCACGAATGGCTCACCTCCGAGGCAGTAGTCGAGCTACCGATTAAGTGACCCCGCAGCTGTCCCACCTGCTGGGGAGCGCCAAATCCGAGGGATAGGACTTATAACAAGAAATCACCTCATTGGTGGTGATGTCCACCTACCGGTGGAAGCTTGCAAAACCGTGTCGCCCACGACCTGGCGTCGATATCCCCTCCTGGTGCTGTCAGACTGCGATGCCTTTGGCTAAAATTGAACGGTATTTACACAGCTTTGGTGCCCACTTGTTGTGCTGAGGCACTGCTTCCAACCATGCACACTGAAACAAGGTGGTGGCTGAAAGATGTAGCGACTGCTTGTCACTGCCGTGTTTCCAGCACCTTTCTCTTGCATCGTTGCTGTTACGAGTGTTGGCCTCTGGCCCACGGTGCAGGAACAGGCTGTTAGTACTGCTGAAACTGATATATCAGTATTTTGGTCATCTCTGCGCCTACTGGTGTCTGCCGACTAATTGTGACAGCTGCGGTAACATTTCCATTTCATTACGTAAAGAGAGTGGTGGTGAGAAAGTGTAACGGTATTGCGGCAATACTAAATTTTATTTTTCAATAAAGTTGCGTTAACTAGAAAAAGTTATTGGCAACCCCATGTCTCCAAGACACTTTCACTCCACAGCTCTTTGTTTCGACTAAATTTTTTTCTAATCAGAATTCAGCACGCACAAGAGGACGAAAGGCGACGTTATACAATACAATTGAGTACTGTAGTTACTTCGGTAGAGTATTATACTTACAACAACGATTTTCATTAAAAAAAATTTATTTCGAATGCATGACTGGCGTGCGTGAGATCGTTCGGCAGGCAGCGTAATATGCCTTTTCTCTAAACTATCACAATAGTGTTTCTGGAAAAGAAAGTCTCCTTCCTTCTATGGATTTCCATTTGAGTTTCCGAGGTGTCTCCCCAACACTACGTGTTGTTCGAACCAACTGACTACAAATGTAACAGTCAGCCTCTGAAATGGTTCAGTGCAATCCTCAAATTCGACCTGGTACGGATCCAGAACACTACGAAAGTACCCAAGAGCAGATCGCATCAGTATCCTGTATGCCACCTTCTTTACAGGCGAAACACTCTTTCCTAAAATTCTCCTAATAAACAGACGTCTACCATTCACCTTCCCTAGCACGGTTCTCACATGCTTGTTCCATTTTTGATCGATTTGAAACGTTATCACCAGGTATTGGAACGACTTGACGGTTCAAGCAGGGCACTAGCAATACTGTATCCGAACGTTACAGGTTTATCCTACCTACACAAGCACATTAACTTAAATTTTTCCACATTTAGAGGTAGCTGGATTTCATCACAGCAACTAGAAATTTTGACTGTATCGTCTAGTGCCTTCCTACAGTAAGTCACCTTTTACACCCTACGGAACACCACAGTATCCTTCAGCAAACAACCGCAGATTGCCGCCCACCATGTCCGCCAAGTAACTTCGATGAGGCACTTCTGACGATACCGCTGTGTCTGATGAACATTCCCCCTGGAGGACAAGATACTAGTTTCTAATACTTAACAAGTCTTCTATTCACTCACATACCTGTGTCCTTATTCCATGTGCTCGTACCTTCATTATCAGCCTGCAATGAGGCACTGTCTGAAATGCCTTCCGGAACTCTAGAAATATGGCATCTGCATGTTGCCCTTCATCCATAGTTCGCAGTATATCGTGTAAGAAAGAGGCAAGCTGAGTTTAGCACGGGCGACGCTTTATGAAACCATGTTTATTCATGGACACAAGAGTCTCAGGAAAGTTTATTATATTCGAATAGAGTACGTTCATGGACTTTGCAGCAAACCGAAGCTAGGGATATTGGTCTATAGTTATGCAGATCCGTTATTTTACATTTCTTATAGACTGGACTCATCTGCGCTTTAGTCCAGCCGCTTAGTAGTGCAGCTTTCAGACGGAGTAGACAATTCCCTGCCGTCCGCCTCCACCTCTGTTCTTCAGGACTGGCCACAGGCCAACTGAACATCGACCACCTTACCTCACGCTTCCTATTACAATTGTTTTATTCGACGACCTGCAATGTCAGTCGATCTATACTCCCATTCAAAGTGAACACACCGCTATTCCGTACTGTCATAGTATATTTAAGGTTGAATGTATTTCTCTTTTTTATTGCGGTACTCCCATCAGATGGCTATTCTCGAATATCTTTGGCCAGGCTCCACTTCTTACATAGGTGCAATGCAATTCCTTTGCAAAAAGAAATTTTTCCACATTTAGAGGTAGCTGGATTTCATCACAGCAACTAGAAATTTTGACTGTATCGTCTAGTGCCTTCCTACAGTAAGTCACCTTTTACACCCTACGGAACACCACAGTATCCTTCAGCAAACAACCGCAGATTGCCGCCCACCATGTCCGCCAAGTAACTTCGATGATTGTGTACCAGTTTGGCTTCAACAAAAATTAAGATACAGAAGGATCAATTTCTAACTTGTAATTATTTGCTAGTTACAGTTGATCAGTACACAGAAACAAATTTCTCTATACGCCTATCGAACCTGCACAAAACACTGTGCTCCATGCCTTACAAAGATTCAAGATAAAAATGAATAGAGAACTTATAACATAGTAAAAATCTTACTTAGAGGATTATCAAAAGAAATACTAAAGTGATGAAAGATAACAAAAGAAGAGAATCTTGTTATACTTAAAGATTATGGAAAATACTGAAATGCCTATGCTCTGACAGAGATGGACATTTGATAGCAAATGGAGTATATAAGATTCTGTGTACTTGTGGAAAGGTCTATACTGGAACTACCAAGAGAAGCGTGAATAAAAAGCTGAGAGAATATAGAAGTTTTTGCCGACTAGAAATAAAAGAGATATAAGCTGTAGCAGAACAAGCTCTTCACTCAGGAAACGAAGTTTTCCGAAACCAAAATTTTTTCTACTATGACAAATTATTATTAACGGCTATGCCGAGAAGCTATCGAAATATATAAACACAGTGATAGTCCTAACAGAAAAGAAGAAGTCATGGAACTCAATGATACGTGGACAGTGACTCTTCAGTTCCGACAGGTAAGTTGTTATCCTTGACAGACGTATTCGATACATGATCTTTATCTCTGACAAAGATTGTCTGTGCTGATCAAGTGTAAGTTCGACCGCGATCACCTTACACAGTGTTTATGCCCTCTCCCACTACATTCGGCCAGACTCAGCGCCGCCAGAAGCACCTGCGAAGATTTACAGCGCAGCTCTCGACGAAACTTCAGGAACCGAACAGTTTCTTCAACCACGGCAACTCAAGCCAGAACACTCGTCAGCAACTATGACATCCAGTCCTGAAAGCTTTAATTGAATATCAGATGAGCAATAAATTACAATAATTTTTTGAATACAGTTATACCATAATTAACTGCAGTAAGAGTATTATGTGCGGCAACATACCAACATACATTATCGATCACGTGTATTGACGTGTCTTTAATCCTTGTAATAGCCCTAAATCGAGTGAACGACGACTAAGGTCACTTGAACAATGTCCGCATGCTCTGAAGTACTATCTTCGGATGCTATCTAACTGCTACACGGAATTGCATGACAGATGAAATATGCATTTTCCGGATGGATGTTCTCTTGGGAACTGTTTATGTGATGTAAGGTGAATTCCTAACAAAGTCCTTGTTGTGTGCAACCTCTCAGGACTCTAAGCTCAGCTATGTTTGCGCCTGAATGGTAGGCAGCTTGGCATTACGAAGGCTGTCTCGTGTCTGTGTACGAAAAATATTTTTCGTCTCGAATAAAGAGATTGCTTGGACTGCTTTTCCGTTTTGCTAACTACAACGGTACCTCAGCACTGACTGTTACTTTTATTCTGCGATCATGTAGAGCAGTCACATCTCGTCTCCCGTAACAACGGCAAAACAAACGCCTCTCGTCTTGTTAACAGTCCAAAAACACTTGACCATTTTCCATTTTTTATATTTTTGTGGTGGTGTGATCACCTACTTTGCGTACAGTCTGAGGTTCCGAGTTTTCGGGACAGTCGTGTAATTAGTGATGAGTTCATGATCTATAAATTCAATATCGGGGCATCAACTGTTAATCATCGATCAAATCGTAGATTATGATCCATATGTTTCACGATTTAATCGCTGACGTTACTGTGCCTCCCACTCCGTTCTTCAACATGCGCCTTATTCCGATCGCCTTTAAAATCTCGATGCCACTGTCGAACTTTTATTTCACTCATTACTAAAAATTCATAACCTAGGCACAACTATTAACGAATCTGAACAGCTGTAGGTCCCTTTGAACACAAAACTGGAAATCCAGCACATGCTTCCCAACCGGACGATGCTACTATTTTCGAAGCGGTAAATTTTTTTGTTTAACGCACAGAAAAATGACAACTCAAAGAAATCAGTGACAACTGTGGCTTCGTAAGCGATCAAAAGATGGCAATGCATTTGTGCAACTTCATCCTGAAATATCGACAGTTAGATATAAGTAACCAGGTCTTACTTTCAAAATATGACTCGTATTTAGCGACGAACGAATCGAAGTAGAAGATATACCAAAAAAGTCACGTGACAACGATTTCGTTCCAAGCAAACTGACTAGTAAAAGACGAAGACAATGTCCATGAAATACGATGAACGGCTGAGAGAGACAGCAGTAGAGCCATGGGAGAAATGACCAGAAGGGTTTAAGATATAAATAGATGAAAGAAGTCGAACGGCTGAGTGAGAGAGCAGTAGAGCTATGACATAAATGACTTGAAAGTTTTAAGATGTAAATATTCGAAGATGGAGGAAGCCTTATCGAAAAGGCTATCTTCTGTTGGAAGTCGACAAAGATGAGGTATTCTGTCTCTGCGACTGACATAGGAGGCAATTCTCCTTTCGTATTGGCCCTCATAAGTGTGTCTTCCATGGCTACTGGCGAAGAAACACCGTTAGTTCAAATTTACACACTCGATGCTAGGATAACAACAATCTAGACGAAAGCCGGCAACAACTGTTGGAACTACATCTCCTAAATTCTCTTCGATGCCCTAGAATGTTCCTGTTTCTCGTAACACTATACCAATAGTAATAATCATTAAAGCTGTATTCGAGGGAAATTTTCCCAAATGCATCATTTCCTACGGAAAATTCACCTACATGAATACCAAGACGTTATTGAAACGTCACAAATATTGTAATTACTGAAACGCTGAAGGAATTATTTCGGCAAATTATGCTGAGTCTATTATTAATTTCAATACTGGAACAACAAATCAATACCAAGCCATAATTTAAACGTTTATTGGTTTTATTTATCAGGCACTTTTGTTACGCTTTCCATGAAATCTATAACATAACGGAGGATAAAATTTCTGTTAACAGAAAGTTCGAAATCAAGGCTTTCTTCAAAGGAGGTGATGTTCGTAGAAAATCTGCTATGACACACGATAGTACGTCAATTGAACACAAAACGTAAATGTAGGCAAACATCGTAGGTATGACTCATGTATATACAGTGCTCACTATTTTCGTCATGCAACTATCGACAAGCACTAAATAAGTGTGTTACCACCTCGTGTGCAAACTATCCTTATAACGCATCTGCTGTGCAGTGTATGATGATACCATACTTCCAATGGCAGAGGATCATTAGTCTCCTCCGTCGAGTCCGTAACATGAGGGCAGCATGTCATTTGTTCTGGACGGACTTGGATGAAGATCCTCAGTGTTGAATTTGTCAGAAATTTTCGCCGCACGTATGAACGGGAGAAAAGACGAACGTTTAATAGCTGGACAGGTCTACGGGAGTTTTACTTACGCCCAGTCCATCAGTTCAGTTCGTCCACTATAAGAAATCTCGATGACATCGGACCGAGACAGCTATTCCGGCTGTAGGCTCTTGTTTCCAAGGTATCCCACTGCATAAACCTTTGTGTGTAATACTCAAGTACAGTTGACACTAGTCAACTGCGGTGTCACTGGTTTATGTTAGGTGGTTCTGACCTTCTTTATTTTGGTCACGATCTAACCAAATTTGATGTTACTGGTTTTACTTGTTATCGCTAGTAACTGCCAATTTTTATATTTTTACACTAAATTTAGGACACCTATGAAGAGAACACAAGAAATCCAAACAAAAGCCTTGCAGTTATAATGGTTTTCGAACTTCCATCCTCTACTGGAATGGAATACTAGATGGCTGGGAAATTGTTATATCTGGCTAACATGAATGCAGCCCGAACCCGTGGTCTATAGGTAACGTCTTTAATTCATAGTTAAAACGTATTCGGTCCCGGGCTCGAAACCTTCCGCTGCTTAAACGTTGATTAATAATCAGCATTGACGGCCGAATCCTCCCGCCCTAAGTAGTCTTCACTCATTCTGCCAACGGCCTTGTCAAAGACGGCGGAGGAGCAGACAGAATTTCAGGACACACTCTTTTCCTAGGGGTGGAAAACTGTCCCACAGGCGGAAGAATCAGCAATGACCAAAAGCATGAGGATGCAAAAGGCAATGGAAACCACTGCATTAAAGACATGTAACATGTATGCACAGAACATGCGTCCTGTAGTTGAACAAGTGTCATGATGATCTTTCCATAGGGAAATAGGCAAAAGAATCCGGAAAAGGCCACTATTCAGATTTCCGGGAGAGGACTACAAAGGGAGAGGTTACCATGGCAAAAATATTGAATAATCAATGGAAGGATAACGTTCTATGAGTCGGCTCGTGGAATGTCAGTAGCTTGAACGTGGTAGGAAAACTAGAAAATGTGAAAAGGGAAAGGCTCATTCTAGATATGGTAGTGAAGTGGAATGGAGAGAAGACAAGGATTTATGGTCAGATGAGTATAGGGTAACATCAACAACAGCAGAAAATGGTATAACGGGAGTAGGAATCATTATGAATAGGAAGGTAGGGCAGACAGTGTGTTACTGTGAACGGTTCAGTGATTCTTATCAGAATCGACAGCAGACCAACACCGACAACGCTAGTTCAGGTATACGTGCCTACGTCTCATGCTTAAGATGAACAGATAGAGAAAGACTATGAGGATTATGAAAGGGTGATACATTATGTAAAGGAACACGAAAAACTAATAGTCATGGGAGATTAGAATGCAGTTGTAGTGGAAGGAGCAGAAGAAAAGGTTACAGGTAAATGTGGGCTTGGGACAAGGAATAAGAGAGGAGAAAGACTAACTGAACTTTGTAACAAGTTTCAGCTTGCAATAGCGAATACTCTTATCAAGAATCATAAGAGAAGGGGGTATACTTGGAAAAGGGTAGGCGATACGAGAAAATTTGAGTTAGATTACATCATTGTCAGACAGAGATTCCAAAATCAGTTACTGGACTGTAAGGCGTATCAAAGAGCAGACATAGACTTAAACCACAATATAGTAATGCAGTTTAACACATTAGTCAGGAAGAATCAATACGCAAAAAAGTGGGATACGGAAGTAGTGAGAAATGACGAGATACCTTTGAAGTTCACTAAGGCTGTAGATACAGCAATAAGGAATAGTTCAGTAGGCAGTACAGTTTAAGAGGGACAGACACCTCTGAAAAGGGCTATCACAGAAGCTGGGACTGAAAACGTTGGTAGAAAGAAGGTAACTGCGAAGAAACCGTGGGTAACAAAACAAATACTACCACTGATCGATGAAAGGAGGAAGTACAAAAATCTTCCGGGAAACTAAGTAATAGAGAAATACAAGTCGCTTAGGAATGAAATAAATAATAAATGCAGGGAAGGTAAGACGAAATGGCTGCAGAAATAATGTGAAGACATCGAAAAAGAAATGATTGTCGGAACGACAGGCTCAGCACACAGGAAAGTCAAAACAACATGAAAGCAAGGGTGGTAACACTGAGAGTGCAATGGAAATCCCACTGTTAAATACAGAGGAGAGAGCGGATACGAGGAAAGAATACACTGAAAGCCTCTATGAGGGGGAACATTTGTTTGATGTGATAGAAGGAGAAACAGGAATTGATTTAGAAGAGATAGGTGATCCAGTATTAGAATCAGATTTTAAAAGAACTTTGCAGGACAAGATCAGATAAGACAGGAGGGATAGATAACATTCTATCAGAGTTTCTAAAATCAGTGGCGGAGTGGCAACAAAACGACTATTCACGTTGGTGTGTAGAATGTATGAGTATGGCGACATACCATCTGACTTTCGGAAAAGCATCATCCACACAATTTCGAAGACTGCAAGAACTGAAAAGTGCGAGAAATACCCACAATCAGCTTAACAGAACAAGCATCCAAGTTGTTTACAAGAATAGTATACAGAAGAATGGGAAAGAAAATTGAGGATGCGTTAGATGTCGATGAGTTTCGCTTTAGGAAAGGTAAAGCCACGAGAGAGGCAGTTCTGACGTTGCCGTTAGGAATGGGAACTAGACACGTTCATAGGATTTGTCGACCTGTAAAAAGCATTCGACAAGGTAAGATGGTGCAAGATATTGCAAAATCTGAGAATAGTAAAGGAAAGCTATGGGAAGAGAAGTTGTTGTTGTTGTGGTCTTCAGTCAGACTGGTTTGATGCAGCTCTCCAGGCTACTCTATCCTGTGCAAGCTTCTTCATCTCCGAGTACCAACTGCAACCTACAACCTGCTTAGTGTATTCATCTCTTGGTCTCCCTCAACGATTTTTACCCTCCACGCTGCCCTCCAATACTAAATTGGTGATCCCTTGATGCCTCTGAACATGTCCTACCAACCGATTACTACTTCTAGTCAAGTTGTGCAACAAACTTCTCTTCTCCCCACATTTTGAAGGCTTCTATTCTTTTCTTGTCTAAACTATTTGTTGTCAATGTTTCACATCCATACATGGCTACACACCACACAAATATTTTCAGAAACGACTTCCCAACACTTAAATCAATACTCGATGTTAGCAAATTTCTCTTCTTCTGAAACGCTTTCCTTGCCATTGTCAGTCAACATTTTATATCCTCTCTACTTCGACCATCATTAGTTATTTTGTTCCCCAAATAGCAAAACTCCTTTACTATTATAAGTGTATCATTTCCTAATCTAATACCCTCAACATCACCCGACTTAATTCGACTACATTCCATGATCCTCGTTTTGCTTTTCTTCCTGTTCATCTTATATCCTCCCATCAAGACACCATCCATTCCGTTCAACTGCTCCTCCAAGTCCTTTGCTGTCTCTGACAGAATTACAATATGATCGGCGAAAAGTTTTTATTTCTTCTCCATGATTTTAATACCGACACCAAATTTTTCATTTGTTTCCTTCACTGCTTGCTCAATATACAGATTGAATAACATTTTGGAGAAGCTACAATCCTGCCTCACTCCATTCCCAAACACTGCTTCCCTTTCATGCCCCTCAACTCTTATAACTGCCATTTGGTTTTTATACAAATTGTAAATATCCTTTCGCTCCCTGTATTTTACCCCTGCCACCTTCAGAATTTGAAAGAGAGTATTCCAGTCAACATTGTCAAAAGCTTTCTCTAAGTCTACAAATGCTTGAAACGTAGGTTTGCCTATCCTTAATCTAGCTCCTAAGATCAACCGTAGGGTCAGTATTACCTGACATGTTCCAATATTTCTACGGAATCCAAACTTATCTTCCCCGAGCACGGCTTCTCCCAGTTTTTGCATCCCTCTGTAAAGAATTCGCGTAAGTATTTTGCAGGCGTGACTTATTAAACTGATAGTTGGGTAATTTTCACGTCTGTCAACACATGCTTTCTTTGGGATTGGAATTACTACATTCTTCTTGAAGTCTGAGGATATTTCGCCTGTCTCTTACATCTTGCTCTCCAAATGGTAGAGTTTTGTCAGGACTGGCTCTCCCAAGGCCGTCAGTAGTTCTAATGGAATGTTGTCTACTCCGGGGGCTTTGTTTCCACTCAGGTCTTTCAGTGGTACGTCGAACTCTTCACGCAGTATCATATCTCCCATTTGATCCTCATCCACATCCTCCTCCATTTCCACAATATTGTCCTCAAGTAAATCGTCCTTGTATAGAAACTATATATACTCCTTCCACCCTTCTGATTTCCCCTCTTTGCTTAGAACTGGGTTTCCATCTGAGCTCTTGATATTTGTACAAGTGGTTCTCTTTTCTCCAGAGGTCTCCTTAATTTTCCTGTAGTCAGTATCTAACTTACCCCTAGTGAGATATGTGTCTACATCCTTACATTTTACCTCTAGCCATCCCTGCTTAGCCGTTTTGCACTTTGTGTCGATCTCATTTTTGAGACGTTTGTATTCCTTTTTGCCTGCTTCATTTACTGCATTTTTATATTTTCTCCTTTCATCAATTAAATTCAATATTTCTTCTGTTACCCAAGGATTTCTACTAGCCCTCGTCTTTTTACCTACTTGATCATCTGCTGCCATCACTACTTCATCCCTCAAAGCTACCCATTCTTTTTCTACTGTATTTCTTTCCCCACTTCCTGCCATTTGTTCCCTTACGCTCTCCCTGAAACTCTGTACAACCTCTGCTTTAATCAGTTTATCGAGGTCTCATCTCCTTAAATCCCCGCCTTTTTGTAGTTTCTTCAGTTTTAATCTACAGTTCATAACCAATAGATTGTGGTTAGAGTCCACATCTGCCCCTGGAAATGTCTTATAATTTAAAACCTGGTTCCTAAATCTCTGTCTTACCATTCTATAATCTATCTGATACCTTTTAGTATCTCCAGGATTCTTTCATGTGTACATCCTTCTTTCATGATTCTTGAACCAAGTGTTAGCTATGATTAAGTTATGCTCTGCACAAAATTCTACCAGGCGTCCTCTTTCATTTCTTACCCCCAATATACACACCTACTGCGTTTCCTTCTCTCCCTTTTCCTACTACCGATTTCCAGTCACCCATGCCTATTAAATTTTCGTCTCCCTTCACTATCTGAATAATTTCTTTTATGTCATCATACATTTCTTCAATTTCTTCATCTGCAGAGCTATTTGGCATATAAACTTGTACTACTGTAGTAGGCGTGGGCTACGTGTCTATCTTGGCCACAATAATGCGTTCACTATGCTGTTTGTAGTAGCTTACCCGCATTCCTATTTTTTTATTCATTATTAAACATACTCCAGCATTATCCTTATTTGACTTTGTATTTATAACCCTGTATTGGCCCGACCAAAAGTCTTGTTCCTCCTGCCACCAAACTTCACTAATTCCCACTATATCTAACTTTAACCTATCCATTTCCATTTTTAAATTTTCTAATCTACCTGCCCGATTAAGGGACCTGACATTCCACGCTCTGATCCGTAGAACGCCAGTTATCTTTCTCCTGATAACGACGTACTCTTGAGTAGTGTCCACCTGGAGATCCTAATGGGGGACTATTTTACCTCCGGAATATTTTACCCAAGGGAACGCCATCATCATTAACCATACAGTAAAGCTACATACCCTCGGGAAAAATTACGGCTGTAGTTTCCCCTTGCTTTCAACCGTTCGCAGTTCCAGCACAGCAAGGCCGTTTTGGTTAGTGTTACAAGGCCAGATCAGTCAATCATCCAGACTGTTGCCCCTGCAACTACTGAAAAGGCTGTTGCCCCTTTTCAGGAGCCACGCGTTTGTCTGGCCTCTCAACAGATACCCCTCCGTTGTGGTTGCACCTATGGTACGGCTATCTGTATCGTTGAAGCACGCAAGTTTCCCCACCAACGGCAAGGTCCATGGTTCATGTGTGTGGCGGGGGGGGGGGGGGGGGGGGAAGAGACGTGTCATATACAATACGTACAACAGCCAAGAGCGAATAATAAGAGTGGAAGACCAAGAACGAAGTGCTCGTATTAAATGGGTGTAAGAAAAGGAAGTAGCCTTTCGCCCCTACTGTTCAATCTGTCCATCGGGGAAGCAATGATGGAAATAAAAGAAAGGTTCAATAATGGAATTAACATTCAAGGTGAAAGCATATCAATGATATGATTCGCTAATGACATTGCTATCCTGAGCAAAAGTAAAGAGGGATTATATGATCTGCTGAACGGATTGAACATTCTAATGAGTATAGAGTGGAGATTGAGAGTAAATCGAAGAAAGACGACGGTAATGAGTAGTAGTAGAAATGAGAACAGCGTGAAACTTAACATCAGGATTGATGGTCACGAAGTAGATGAAGTTAAGGAGTTCTGCGACCTACGCAGTAAAATAACCACTGACGGACTGAACAAGGAGGACATCAAAAACAGGCTAACATGGCAAAAAGGGCATTGCTAACCAAGAGAAGTCTACTAATATTAAATGTCGGCCTTAATTTGACGAAGACCTTTCTGAGAATGTACGTCCGGCGTTTAGCATTATGTGATAATGAGACATGGACGGTGGGGAGAACGGAACAGAAGAGAATCAAAGTATTTGAGATGTTTTCCTAGAGGAATGTGGAAAATTCTGCAGAATCGGAGAGGAAAGGAATATGTGGAAAACACCGATAAGGAGAAGGAACTGGATGATAACTCATTCTTAAGACATGAGTGAATGAGTTGCATAGTACTAGAGGGAACTGTAGAGGGCAAAAACTGTAGTGGAAGACAGATATTGGAATACATCCAGCAAATAATTGAGGACGTATGTTGCAAGTGCAACTGTGAGATGGAGAGGTAATCACAGGAGAGAACCTGGATAAAGGTTCGCAGGAGAGCTTCTGTAAAGTTTGGAAGGTAGGAGACGAGGTACTGGCAGAAGTAAAGCTGCGAGTACCGGGCGTGAGTCGTGCTTCGGTAGCTCAGCTGGTAGAGCACTTGCCCGCGAAAAGCAAAGGTCCCGAGTTCGAGTCTCGGTCGGGCACACAGTTTTAATCTGCCAGGAAGTTTCATATCAGTGCACACTCCGCTGCAGAGTGAAAATCCCATTCTGGATGTCACACAAATGTCCGTATTTTTTGACTGCAGTGACTTAGAAGCTTATATGTATTATACTGCCAAGAGACCCTATACTTTAATGTATGACATATTTCAACTTGGTACATCTAACCGTTCTTCGGAAAAACGGATCTTAACATACGGAAGAATAGACCGACACTCGGATAAGAAATGCCAAAAAAATGTCTTTTGATTTATTAAAAAAAAAAATCCGGAGTTTTTCCTTTAGCTGTACTGTCGAAGCTTGCTTCTTTCCACATTTCAGGCTTCTAATCCAAGAACGAAGTACGTTAGACGTATTTTATGAGTGAGTTTGCTAGTGTCGAAATGCGTGACGTAACTGGAGTATCTTTTGATTAACATGGGAGATTCAGAACTTTTACGCCAAGGAAGGATCGTAGATCTTAATATGAGCAAGAAACGCCAACTTGATACCTTTATTGTTTCCTGACAAAAACCGTTTTAAAAATGCAGATAGAAACACAGGTGGACAAGAAAGCGATTTTAGAAGGGCTCCATTTTTACCGATTGAGGTACGAAAAATTAAGTTATTTCTTTTTTCTTTTTTGGAGATGTAAGTCTACACCTCAGTTGCACTCTAAACTCACCCCGCCAAAGTATCGTTGCACATGGCATTAGTTTCTGGAACGAAGTGGCACACTTCAGTGATGGAGAATAGATGCGTTACGCCATTTTTGTTTTGGGTTCTACAGCGGCGTACTCCAGTATTGTGAAACTGGGATTGCAACACGTACCAGGACTGCAGACTTGTAACTGCTAGCAAACAAAGAACTCAGATGATAATTAAAACTATGAGACTGCCATGGTATTATGGATTTAATGCCAAAGCTCAGAACCCATATAGGACAATATTGATCTCTCGCGTAGTGTGTACTCAGCTGATGAAAATGAGGGGGTGGCAGCATGCCTTATACAGATGGTGGTAATTCTACGTACAGAGGATACAAAAGAGCACTGCAATGCTGCGACTGTCATTTGTGCTCAGGTGATTCATGTGAGAGCGTTTCCGACGGGATTATTGCTGCAAGGCGACAGACTTTTTACGCGGAATGGTAGTTGAAGCTACACACATGGGAATTCCCATTCCGGAAAGCATTATCGATTGTACTATCCCAAAGTCCACAGTGTCAAGCGTGTGCGCGAGACACCAAAAGTCAGGAATTACCTTTCATAACGGACATCGCAGTGGACTGCGTCCTTCACTTAACGACTGAGAGCAGCGTCATTTTTGTAGTGTTGCCAGTATCAAAAGACAAGCAACACTGCGTGGAATAATCGTTGAAACCAAGGTGGGACGTACGTCGACCCTATGAGGTAGGGCAGTGCGATGAAATTAGGAGTTAATGGGTTATGGCAGCAGACGACCGAAGTGAGCGGCTTTGCTAACAGCACGACTTCGCCGGCAGCGCCTTTCCTTGGCTTGTGACAGCGTCGGTTGAAACATAGGCGACTGGAAACCGTAGTCTGACAGATAAGTCCCCATTTAAGTCGTTAAAACCTGATGGTAGGGCTCCAGTGTGGTGCAGACTCTAAGAAACCATGGACCCAACTTATTAACAACGTAACGCGCAAGTTGATAGCAGCTCCATAGTGGTGCGGACTGGGTAAATGGAGTGGACCTCTAGTGAAACTGAACCAGTCATGACTGGAAAGGGCTAATACGCTACTGTCCATTAAAAGTGCTGCACCAAGAAGAAACGCAGATGATAAATGGGTATTCATTGGACAAATATATTATACGAGAACTGACATTTGATTACATTTTCACACAATTTGGGTGTATAGATCCTGAGAAATCAGTACCCAGAACAACCACCTCTGGCCTGGGCATTGAGTCAAACAGAGCTTGGATGGCGTGTACAGCTACAGCTGCCCAAGCAGTTTCAACACGATACCACAGTTCATCAAGAGTAGTCACTGGCGTATTGTGACGAGCCAGTTGCTCGGCCACCATTGACCAGACGTTTTCAGTTGGTGAGATATCTGGAGAATGTGCTGGCCAGGCCAGCAGTCAAACATTTTCTGTATCCAGAAATGCCCGTACAGGACCTGCAACATGCGGCCGTGCATTATCCTGCTGAAATGTAGGGTTTCGCAGGAATCGAATAAAGAGTAGAGCTACGGGTCGGAACACATCTGAAATGTAACGTCCACTATTCAAAGTGCCTTCAATGCGAACAAAAGGTGACAGAGACGTGAAACCAATGGCACCCCATACCATCACGTCGGGTGAAACGCCAATATGGCGATGACGAATATACGCTTCCAATGTGCGTTCACCGCGATGTCGCCAAACACGGATGCGACCGTCATAATGCTGTAAACAGAACCTGGATCATCCGAAAAAATGATGTTTTGCCATTCGTGCACCCAGGTTCCTCGTTGAGTACACCATTGCTGGCGCTTCTGTCTGTGATGCAGCGTCAAGGTAACCGCAGCCATGGTGTCCAAGCTGATAGTCCATGCTGCTGCAAACGTCGTCGAACTGTTTTCGTGCAGCTGGTTGTTGTCTTGCAAACGTCCCCATCTGTTGACTGAGGGATAGAGACGTGGCTGCACGATCCGTTACAGGCATGCGATTAAGATGCCTGTCATCTCGACTGGTAGTGATACTAGGCCGTTGGGATCCAGCACGGCGTTCCGTTTTACCCTCCTGAACCCACCGATTCCATATTCTGCTAACACTCATTGGATCTCGACCAACGCGAGCAACAATGTCATGATACGATAAGCCGCAATTGCGATAGGCTAGAATCCGATCTTTATCAAAGTCGGAAACATGATGGTAAGCATTTCTCCTCCTTACACGAGGTATCACAACAACGTTTCACCAGGCAACGCCGGTAAACTGCTGTTTGTGTGGCACGTTGTAGGTGTCGCCAACGGCGCCAACCTTATGTTAAAGCTCAGAAAAGCTAATCATTTGCATATCAGAGCACCTTCTTCTTGTCGGTTAAATTTCGCTTCTGTAGCACGTCATCTTCGTGGCCAGTAGTGTGTATTCGGTTACTTTGAGATCATTTGTAGCCATTTATGGACTTCGAGTTCCCAAACAACTATGCAGTTGTCACCTGGACATATTTGTTTGTATAAGGTTTGAAGAATATTCTGGGCAATTGAGAGATGATCTGGCCACTCAGATCGCCCAGCACTAAGCCTATTGAACATTTGTCGAGAAAGTCTAGAGATCAGTTCGTGTATAAAATCCTGTACCGGGAAAACTTTCGCAGTTTCGGACGACTGTAGATTCAGCAATGGTCAATATTTCTGCTGAGGAATTTGAATGACTTGTTGAGTCCATGAGACGTCGAGGAACTGCACTACGCATGGAAAAAGGAGTTCCGACACTGTATTCGTCGGTATCACATGACTTTTTTGCAACTCAGTGTAATACTGACAGTTCCACTGATGAGTAAAATCATTAACAGCATTACCTACCACGAGATTTTACGCTGCCTGGAGGGACTGATGCCACGTGACGTATCAAAGGAAGTATATAACCGGAGCTAAGAGAGTAGGGGAATTATTCTAGAAGCAAAACGGGTGCCACATTGGGAGGTCCACTAGCATAAGAAACTTGGACAAGGGATAGATCGTTATGTCCTGGCCCATAGGAAAGAGCAGCCCGGTGACGACAAAGTAAGTCCCCTGTGCGCATGTTAGTGTTCCGAGTATGTATGGAGTCTGATTGGAAGACGATGAACCAGGAGTAGGCAGCAAGATATAGGAAGCTTACGCCTTATCGCAGAATGTGGGAGTAGTGGACTGCCTCCACTGTAAAGCAGGATAGGCGGCGTCAACGACAGAGTAGGGTCCTGTTGCCGGCACAAGTGTTTTGGAGATCACCCTACAGCGCACATTACTGATCATGTTGCTCCACAGCAGACGATATCTAGGTGTTGACATGTTGACACAATGGCGTCGTCAGATGCAATTGCAGCGGACATGGATTTTTCGAGATCGGACGTGGGTCAGTGGAAACGTGTGGTCACATAGGGTTAATAACGATCCTCGTTTCACTAGGCAGTTGGTGGTGCCTGGATATGCCATCACCCATGTGATTTCTTCACCACCAAATTCACTTGATCTGATCTCGATGGTAGTTATCCTTGGTGCCACTGGCCGTTTGCGGGCCAGGTCTGAGCCCAAAATCCACGGCCTGTAATTAATGGAGCTGACCTGACTTCAAGCGAGAATCATGTGAGAAATCCTTTTTTCAGGCACTGCTGTAGAAATGGCACTCTTGTTAGATCAACTCAAGCAAACTGTCGTCGTGCGACGGAGCACCTGATACGGGACACGTCACGAAGAACCTGACGTTGGGCATCCGTTGTGGAACATAATGTGGAACAATGTGTCGAGAATATTTAGTTCCGTAGGCACGTATATTCCACATCATGTAGGAATCAGCATGGGTTTCGAAAAAGACGATCGTGTGAAACCCAGCTCGCGCTATTCGTCCACGAGACTCAGAGGGCCTTAGACACGGGTTCACAGGTGGATGCCGTGTTTCTTGACTTCCGCAAGGCGTTTGACACAGTTCCCCACAGTCGTTTAATGAACAAAGTAAGAGCATACGGACTATCAGATCAATTGTGTGATTGGATTGAGGAGTTCCTAGATAACAGAACGCAGCACGTCATTCTCAATGGAGAGAAGTCTTCCGAAGTAAGAGTGATTTCAGGTGTGCTGCAGGGGAGTGTCATAGGACCGTTGCTGTTCACAATATACATAAATGACCTGGTGGATGACATCGGAAGTTCACTGAGGCTTTTTGCAGATGATGCTGTGGTGTATCGAGAGGTTGCAACAATGGAAAATTGTACTGAAATGCAGGAGGATCTGCAGCGAATTGACGCATGGTGCACGGAATGGCAATTGAATCTCAATGTAGCGAAGTGTAATGTGATGCGAATACATAGAAAGATAGGTCCCTTATCATTTAGCTACAAAATAGCAGGTCAGCAACTGGAAGCAGTTAATTCCATAAATTATCTGGGAGTACGCATTAGGAGTGATTTAAAATGGAATGATCATATAAAGTTGATCGTCGGTAAAGCAGATGCCAGACTGAGATTCATTGGAAGAATCCTAAGGAAATGCAATCCGACAACAACGGAAGTAGGTTACAGTACACTTGTTCGCCCAATGCTTGAATACTGCTCAGCAGTGTGGGATCCGCACCAGGTAGGGTTGATAGAAGAGATAGAGAAGATCCAACGGAGAGCAGCGCGCTTCGTTACAGGATCATTTAGTAATTGCGAAAGCGTTACGGAGATGATAGATAAACTCCAGTGGAAGACTCTGCAGGAGAGACGCTCAGTAGCTCGGTACGGGCTTTTGTTAAAGTTTCGAGAACATACCTTCACCGAAGAGTCAAGCAGTATATTGCTCCCTCCTACGTATATCTCGCGAAGAGACCATGAGGATAAAATCAGAGAGATTAGAGCCCACACAGAAGCATACCGACAATCCTTCTTTCCACGTACAATACGAGACTGGAATAGAAGGGAGAACCGATAGAGGTACTCAGGGTACTCTCCGCCACACACCGTCAGGTGGCTTGCGGAGTACCGATGTAGATGTAGATGTAGATGTAGATCATGGTTCTCACATGAGAGACGTATCAGCTATTGACATTCATTCTGCCTTAAAATGCGTACCATTACCAGCTTTCACTTCTTATGTTTCTGTCAGTCGACAAAAATGGTTCAAATGGCTCTAAGCGCTATGGGACTTAACATATGAGGTTTTCAGTCCCCTAGACTTAGAACTACTTAAACCTAACATCACACACATCCATGCCTGAGGCAGGATTCGAACCTGCGATCGAAGCAGCAGCGCGGTTCCGGACTGAAGCGCCCAGAACCACTCAGCCACAGCAGCCGGCTGTCAGCCGACACTTGCTATACACATATAAATAGTAGTTGCCGCCTTCTGTGCAATGATTGGTTCTGTGCATCTCTCCACGTTACTCTACCCTGTGAGGGACTCTTCGTCTCCGAATAACTGTCACACCCATTGAATCCCTTTGAACATGTTTACTGCAAGCATCTAATGATATTCCTCTACAATTTTTTTCCAAACAATTCACTTCAGTTACTAAACTGAGTATTCCATGTTGCCTCAGAATGTGTCATATCAACCGATCCTTTTTTAATCAAGTTGTGCCATTTACTTCCTTTCTTCCCAGTTCGACTGATCATTGCCTTATAAGTTATGCAATCTACCCTCTCAATTTTCAGGATTCTACTGTTGCACCACATTTCGAAATCTTCTACTTAGTTCCTATATAACCTTTTTATCTTCAATGTTTCTGTTCCATATCAGCCTACACTCCACGTAGATAACTTCAAGAAAGATTTCCTAACCCTTATATCTATACTAGATGTGACCAGATTCCTCTTGTCGGTTATCTTTTCTTTCTTACAGAAAGTCATTGATTTACATCATCTCTAATTTGGCAGTAACTAGTTGTCCTGTTGACAAAAGAGAAAAAAATTTTCTGTGTCACATTTCCTAATCTAATCTCTTTCCGTCTCTAATGATCTAGATGTCGACGGGACGTAAATCCTAATCTTCTTTCTGTCCATCTAGTCTCTTGCTTTACACCATATTCATTTTCAACACTATCAATTATTTTCAACTGTTCTTCTAAGAAATTTGTTTGTCTCTGACAGAATTATAATGTTCCTGGCGAACCTCAAAGTTTTCATTTCTTCTCCCTCAACTACAAATACTTCTCCTGTCTTTTCTTTGGTTTCCTATACTGCATGGTCGATGTAGAAATAGAGTAACATCGGTGACAGATTAATCTACTTCCAGGCGGGATACAAAAGGTCCGATGAATCTCGATTTCGGTGGTAACAGCTGACGGCAGGCTTTCAGTGTGGCACAGACTCCTCGAAGCCTTCGACCCAAATTGTCAACGAGGCACTCTGTAGGCTGGTGGTGGCTCCATAATGGAATGGCTTGGTTTCTCTGGTGCCACTGAGCCTGGAAATGGTTTTTTTTTGGTCATCAGTCTACTGACTGGTTGGATACGTCTCGCCACGAATTCCTTTCCTCTGCTAACCTCTTCATCGCAGAGTAGCACTTGCAACCTACGTCCTCAAATATTTGCTTGAGGTATTCCAATCCTTGTCTTCCTCTACAGTTTTTGCCCTTTACAGCTCCCTCTAGTACCATGGAAGTCATTCCCTCATGTCTTAGCAGATGTCCTATCACCTGTCCCTTCTCCTTATCAGTGTTTTCCACATATTCCTTTCCTCTCCGATTCTGCGTAGAACCTGCTCATTCCTTACCTTATCAGTCCACCTAATTTTCAACATTCGTCTATAGCACCACATCTCAAATGCTTCGATTCTCTTCTGTTCCGGTTTTCCCACAGTCCATGTTTCACTACCATACAATGCTGTACTCCAGACGTACATCCTCAGAAATTTCTTCCTCAAATTAAGGCCGGTATTTGATATTAGTAGACTTTACTTGGCCAGAAATGACTTTTTTGCCATAGCGAGTCTGCTTTTGGTGTCCTCCTTGCTCCGTCCGTCATTGGTTATTTTACTGTCTAGGTAGCAGAATTCCTTAACTTCATTGACTTCGTGACCATCAATCCATATGTTAAGTTTCTCGCTGTTGTCATTTCTACTACTTCTCACTACCTTCGTCTTTCTCCGATTTACTCTCAACCCATACTATGTGCTCATTAGACTGTTCATTCCGTTCAGCAGATCATTTAATTCTTCTTCACTTTCACTCAGGATAGCAATGTCATCAGCGAATCGTGTCATTGATATCCTATCACCTTGCATTTTAATTCCACTCCTGAACCTTTCTTATATTTCCATCATTGCTTCCTCGATGTACAGATTAAAGAGTAGGGGCGAAAGGCTACAGCCTTGTCTTACTCCCTTCTTAATACGGGCACTTCGTTCTAGATCGTCCACTCTTATTATTCCCTCTTGGTTGTTGTACATATTGTATATGACCCGTCTCTCCCTATAGCTTACCCCTACTTTTTTCAGAACCTTGAACAGCTTGCACCATTTTATATTGCCGAACGCTTTTTCCAGGTCGACAAATCCTATGAACGTGTCTTGATTTTTCTTTAGCCTTGCTTCCATTATTAGCCGTAACGTCAGAATTGCCTCTCTCGTGCCTTTACTTTTCCTAAAGCCAAACTGATCGTCACACAGCGCATTCTCAATTTTCTTTTCCATTCTTCTGTATATTATTCTTGTAAGCAGCTTCGATGCATGAGCTCTTAAGCTGACTGTGCGATAATTCTCGCACTTGTCAGCTCTTTCCGCCTTCGGAATTGTGTGGATGATGCTTTTCCGAAAGTCAGATGGTATGTCGCCAGACTCATATATTCTACACACCAACGTGAATAGTCGTTTTGTTGCCACTTCCCCTAATGATTTTAGAAATTCTGATGGAATGTTACCTATCCCTTCTACCTTATTTGACCGTAAGTCCTCCAAAGCTCTTTTAAATTCCGATTCTAATACTGGATCCCCTATCTCTTCTATATCGACTCCTGTTTCTTCTTCTATCACATCACACAAATCTTCACCCTAATAGAGGCTTTCAATGTATTCTTTCCACCTATCTGCTCTCTCCTCTGCATTTAACAGCGGAATTCCCGTTGCACTCTTAATGTTACCACCGTTGCTTTTAATGTCACCAAAGGTTGTTTTGACTTTCCTGTATGCTGAGTCTGTCCTTCCGACAATCGTATCTTTTTCGATGTATTCACATTTTTCCTGCAGCCATTTCGTCTTAGCTTCCCTGCACTTCCTATTTATTTCATGTTGTTTGTTTTTCTGTATTCCTGATTTTCCCGGAACATGTTTGTGCTTCCTCCTTTCATCAATCAACTGAAGTATTTCTTCTGCTACCCATGGTTTCTTCGCTGCTACCTTCTTTGTACCTATGTTTTCCTTCCCAACTTCTGTGATGGCCCTCTTTAGAGACGTCCATTCCTCTTCAACTGTGTTGCCTTCTGCGCTCTTCCTTATTGCTGTATCTATAGCGTTAGAGAACTTGAAACGTATCTCGTCACTCCTTAGAACTTCCGTATCCCACTTCTTAGCGTATTGATTCTTCCTGACTAATGTCTTGAACTTCAGCCTACTCTTCATCGCTACTATATTGTGATTCGAGTCTATATCTGCTCCTGGGTACGCCTTACATTCCAGTATCTGATTTCGGAATCTCTGTCTGACCATGATGTAATCTAATTGAAATCTTCCCTTATCTCCCGGCCTTTTCCAAGTATACCACCTCCTCTTGTGATTCTTGGACTGGGTATTCTACGTCTATCAAAGCTATAAACGAAAGTTTCTCTTTCTTTAATGAGTCCTGCACTATAAGCAGTAGCGCCCGCGGTTCTACGTTTCTTCGCAACCCAAACTGATCTTCCGGATGTGGGCTTATCTTGAAATAATTGGTGCCACTATTTTGTAACCATGACTTTCAAACTGATTGTTCGGTAATATTCACATCTGTCATCCGATACTTTCTTTGGAATTGGAATCATTACATTCTATTTGTGGTATGGTGGTATTTCACCTGTCTCGTACAGCTTGTACACCATGTGGAATAGATTTGCAATGGCTCTTACAAGGATATCGGTTGTTCTGACTGAATGTCCTTCTCCTCCAGGGGCCTTGTTTCGATTTATGTCTTTCAGTGCTCTGTGAAATTCTTGTCGCAGAATTATATCTCCATTTATATCTTCATTTACCTCCACTTCCCTTTGTACAATATTGGCTTCAAGGTCATTTTCCATGTATACACCCCTACTTCCCTTTTCTCCAATGGTCTCTTTTACGTTATTGTGTCACTGTAACCCTTCCCCATATATATCTTTTCAGGTGTGTGTGTTAGGCCCTGACTTAATTTTTATGGATCAAAATGCAGTGAACAGCGGGGGTTTGCGGAGCTCTTGGAATCTGCGTGTCCATTTCCTCATCTTAAACCCCATTGGGATTGTGTGGGATCCGCTGGAGAGATCTGTTGCACCGCACCCGCATGTACCAGCGACCATCTAGAGGTGGTCAACCGCGTTGGTGGAGGAATGGAACTATGTACCGAAAGAGCATGTTACCAACGTTGTGGCTAGCATGCATTAGCGCCCGTGGTGATGACACACCGTATGAAGAACCATGTTCCGCCTTTATTAATATCCAGGGAGCCATATATATAGAGATAATTACGTGTCATTGGGATTTTCTTTCAGTTACTTTCTGTATTAGTTTGATGTTCATTTCTAAGGAACTCATAAAGGAAAAGTTACTTATGTCCTTACCGAGCGCGTGACCGCTACGGTCGCAGGCTCGAATACTGCCTCGGGCATGGATGTGTGTGGTGTCATTAGTTTAGTTACGTTTAAGTAGTTCTAAGTTGTAGGGGACTCATGACCACAGATGTTAAGTCCCATAGTGCTCAGAGCCATTTGAACCATTTGAACCTTACCGAGCGCGGTGGCGCAGTGGTTAGCACACTGGACTCGCATTCGGGAGGACAACGGTTCAATCCCGTCTCCAGCCATCCTGATTTAGGTTTTTCGTGATTTCCCTAAATCGTTTCAGGCCAGTGCCATGATGGTTCCTTTGAAAGGGCACGGCCGATTTCCTTCCCCATCCTTCCCTAACCCGAGCTTGCGCACCGTCTCTAATGACCCCGTTGTCGACGGGACGTTAAAAACACTACCCTAACCTAACCTTATGTCCTTAAGTTCAGCACACCAACGTATGCCGTGACAGTCGATTTCAGAAAGGCAGCATGGAAGATCGGTGAATGTCGTACAGTTGGTGATGGTGAAAGGGAGTGGAATGTACAGCCACCTTTGAAATGAAAACACTACATACATTCATCTGCAGCTGATTCGTTAATTGCCTTGAGCAATACTCGTGAGTGCTTCTTGCAGGTAGACAGCAGTTCTGACATAAAAAGCCCTTTGTGCGTTACTACATAGTCAAATATAAAAGCAACACCCTCAAGGAATGTGTTCGAGGAAAATATGCAATGTATGCCTCATCGAAATGTCAATTCAATTTACCTTTCGGTCAGTAGTAACTGAACGCAAATCAATCACTCATTCACACTCACACACACACACACACACACACAAGCCATGTGTTATAATTTCTTATCGAAACTAAGCCCTCCCATATACCATACTGGGAATGGCAGGTTGTAAACGCCAGAGAGTTAAAATAAATTCCTAATCTACAATTGAGAATGGGCATCTGCGAAGACATAACATATAAAAATAACGTTTCACTAGGGCGCTGACAGATGACATTAAACCCGACCTTACGAACCAAGACATTACAGTTACTCTTACTTCTCGCAGTTTAATCGTTTGTGTGTAGTTTCCCTTCCAATGTATTATTTTCAACTTTCATGTAACTCCTTTACGTTAGAGAATGATTACGCTAACGGGAAATTAAAAATGACTAAGGATGTGACGTGAATAGAAAACTGCAACTCTACAAACGCAGCGAATCATTCCTCTGCGTTTTGGACTCAGTAGGAACCCCGCAGAGCACGAAAACATAGCAGCCAAACAATATTTGAATTGCTAATTGAGTAACTGGCTGATCTGGGCGTCGTACTGCCTTAGTAATCTTTGCAGACACCACAGTGTGGAGTCAGCAAACACGTTTACTCCAACAATTTGAGTTTCAGTCTGGGTCTGCGAGACGTTAGATACTTCTTCGGAGAAATAACTGATTTTATCCATTGTGCTTAATAGGTCCTAGTTGTTAAAGTAAATGTTAAAAAGTGAGCTCAACCACCTTTCACAACACAAAAGCGTTAAAACTGGTGAGTTTCGATGTAGCAAGCCTACAGCATAAAAATTAGTCTAAAAGAATCTTATATAATATTAACGTTTAAATATTAAGAAATATTAAATATTCTGATGATATCAATTTACAGTCTTACCTTTTCCCGTTTTATAGGATTCTTGAGCGAGGGGTTCGAACATGACGTTAGAGATGAATGTTGAGGTCAATAACTTTTATTGAATGTTCCACTATTCTTAAATAGTTAATACTAATTTTCAACGTAGTCATTAAGTCTGCGTAAAGAGAAATCGGAACTTTCAACCAGTTGTTTAATTTCTGAACAATAGAAACTCGTTTCTTGCGCACGGACCCAATTGAGAACTGCTGTGTGAAATTGGTATTTCTTTTGGAATTATAAAGCTTCTTTGTATACAACGTTTGAAGTAGTTTGATTGGGGACGAACGAATACCTTCACTAACACGGAAGAGAGACTTGAAGGGCTGGTCGTGAGAAAAGCAATTGACGTTATGGCCCACACTAGCCTCATGAAGCGTCTGGCCTTGTGTTCTGTTCATGGTCACGGTGTGACGGGAAATGTACTTTTTGGAAGCTAAACCGTAAATTTTTAGTAATAACGGGGTTCCCATGTTCTGATTTTGATGAAAAAAAGTGTATATGTGGCCCTAAACTACGCCCAAGTTACGAATGAAAACCCCATGAAACTCCGTCCAGTAGTTCTGTAGATTAGAGTGGTCTAACATATAGTTATTACTTAGTTTACTGTTTTATTATTAGTATAGACAAATGTAAGAAGACGGACTGGCTGTGTAGTCTACCACATCTGAAGCTTTAGTAAAAGATTTGTTAATCATCTGAAAAAAAAAATCTTCGCTGCCGCTCAACACTCCGACGATAAAATCTTGTACTGTAAGAGCTACGTGAACGAAACGTTGCCTTAGATAGTTGGAGTGGAAAGGGAGGTTGCAGAAATTTTAGATAAATTTAACGATGGGCGCGACAACACTGAATCCACGTTCGAAAAAGAAAATAATGGTGAACTGTTATTCCTTGATCAAAACATCACGAAACAGGATGGTAGGCATGCCTCTAAAGTATACAGGGGGCTAACATCAGTCTCATCATTGGTTTGATGCGGTTGCCACGAATTCCTCTCCTTTGCCAACCTCTTCATCTCAGAATAGCACTGGAAACCTAAGTCCTGAATTATTTTGTGTTTGTTTTCCAAACTATGTCATACTCTACAGTTGTGCCCTCTACAGCTCCCTCTAGTACCATGGATTTTATTCCCTGAAGTCTTAAAACACGTCCTATAATCCTGTCGCTTCTGCTTAATACGTAATAATGTTTTCCGTATGTTCTCTTCCACACCGGTTCTGCGGAGTACCTCCTCATTCCTTTCCTTACCAGTGCACGTCGTTTTCAACATTCGTCTGTAGCACCAGATCGATTCTCTTGTGTTCCGGTTGTTCCACAGTCTGAGTTTCAGTACCATACAGTGCTTCCTGAACTAAGGTCTACGTTTGATACCAATGGACCTCTCTTGGTCAGGAAAGGACCTTTTTGCCAATGCTACTCTCCTTTTTATGTCTTCCTTGTTCCGTCCTCCATGGGTTATCTTGCTGCTTAGATAGCTAAATAGCCTAACTTTATCTATTTCGTGATCGCCATCTCCAATATTAAGATTCTCGGTTTTCCGATCTCTGATTTTTCTCACAACTTTCGTGTTCCTTCGATTTTCTCTCAATCCATATTCTGTACCTGTTCGTTCCATTCAGCTGATATTGTAGTTAAAGTTCATTTTCACTGAGGGCAACAACGTTATCAGCGAATCTTATAATTGGTATCCTTTTATCTTGAATTTTAATTCCACTCTTCAGTTTTTACTTTATATCTGTCATTGCTTCTTCGATGGATGGATTGAAAGTAGCGGCAAAAGACTACATTCCTGTCTTCCATCTTTCTGATACGATCACGTCTTTCCTGGGCCTCCTCCAGTCTTATTGTTCTTTTGGTTTTTCCACATATTGTATGTTACCCATTTTTTCTAATACCTTACCTCAGAATTTCAAACATTTTGCACTATTTAACATTGTCGATGAAACCTGTAAACGTGTCTTCGTATATCTTAACTGTTGCTTCTATTATCAGCCGCACCATCAAAACAGCCTCGGACTTCTTAAAGCGCATATCTTCATCCGTGAGTACTTACGTTCCCACTGATTGTTCTTGAGTAGTCTCTTCATCATTGCTAAATTGTGACCTGAGTCTATACCTCCTCCTGGTTACATCATACAACGCCGAATCTGATTTCCGCATGTCTGCCTGACCATGATGTGCCTCACGGACTTTTCCATGTACACCTCTCCCTCCGGTGATTCTTGACAGAGTATTCGCTTTTGATAGCTGAAGTTTATTGCTGATTTTCCATTTCTCTTCTCCCAATCCTACTACCAGGATCACATTCACCAGTAACTCTTTCTTATACTCCTTCCTATACGCCGGCCGCGGTTGTCTAGCGGTTCTAGGCGCTCAGTCAGGAACCACGCGACTGCTACGGTCGCAGGTTCGAATCCTGCCTCGGGCATGGATGTGTGTGATGTCCTTAGGTTAGTTAGGTTTAAGTAGTTCTAAGTTCTATGGGACTGATGACCTCAGATGTTAAGTCCCATAGTGCTCAGAGCCAAGCCTTGCTATACAACCATGTTACAGTCGCCTATAATTATTAGATTCTCATCTCCCTTTACACACTAATTTACATCCGTATCCTCATATACTATATCTATATCTTCATCTTCCACTCGCAATTTTGGTATGTGTATGTGAACTATTGTTATTGGTGTTGCTTTACTGTCGATTCTGATGACAACAGTGAATTGTTCGCCGGCCAGGGTGGCCGAGCGGTTCTAGGTGCTACAGTCTGGAACCGCGTGACCGCTACGGTCGCAGGATCGAATCCTGCCTCGGGCATGGATGTGTGCGATGTCGTTAGGTTAGTGAGGTTTAAGTAGTTCTAAATTCTAGGGGACTGATGACCTCAGAAGTTAAGTCCCATAGTGCTCATAGCCATTTCAACCATTTCTTTTAACTGTTCACAGTAACTCACTCCTTGCCCTATTGTCCCATTCATAACAAATCCCATTCCCGTTACTCCATTTTTTGCTGCTGTTGGTATTTCCCTATACTCGTCTGATCAGAAACCCTTGCCTTCCTTGCATTTAACTCCACTAACTCTCTTTATATCTAGACTGAGTCCTGGCATTTTCTTGTCTGCTTTTCTAACTTTCCAACACTTTCAGACTTCTGACATTCCACGCCTAGATTCGTAGAATGTTTTCCTTTTGTTGGTTATCCAGACTCTTTCTCAAGCAAGGCTACCCCTCTCCCACCTCGTCAGTCCTCTCCCGGAGTTCCGAATGGGTGACTAGTCCGGAATTTTAGGCCAATTGAGAGATGACCATGATACTTTTTCGATTACAGGCCTGAAGCCATTCAAGTACACATTACATATCTTTAACGCAGTGATTTCCATCGGCTTCTGCGTTCTGATACTTCTGCTTAATAGGAGCAATGTGCCGCTCCAACGGCAAGAGAATACCATGAACATCCGTCCGATCCTCCACTTCTTTGACATGGCCATTGACAGATCGATGGTGATTTATTATTCCGGAAGTTTCCGGCCACCATTGCTGATGATTTTTGAATTAAAATTTAAGCACTGGCGAGGAGTAGATCGACGGGTCAGGTCGTTCCGATTACTGGGCAAAGACACTGTCCCTAAACCAACATACAAGACAAATATTGTCATTGAAATAGGGAAATGCTTTCCGTTATTCGCTGTCTAGTAGGTAACTGCGTTTTAACTCCAAATTAATGAACAGAACAAACTGATTGTCTCAGTATTATAGGACAGGTAGTCAGAGATAACGGTCATCTTGAAAATATGGTGAATAAATGAACACCTCAGACATAGCAACCAGAAATAATGTGGAATGCCATGCCGAATGTTAAGAGAGAAATTATCACTAAAAATAGCTAACATTCTTAAGATGTTGAAATTTGAATCAACATTTAAACTCAACAACACGTTACGACATCATTTAAGAAATTATTTAAAACAGGAGGTTGTTAAATGTAATAGAGCTGTTACCTTCAAAATTCAGTGTAATTGTCGTAATGTGAAGAATTCGCGCTGACTTGAAAGTCCTTAAAATCCAGGTAGAAGAAACAAAGGCACGATTTTCGGCTTAATAATTACGAAATGACGCCCGTAGCTATCCAAATCCATGAACGTGTCACCTTTTGATGGGAACTGAAGAAGATATCACAAGGCAGGACATATAGAATGAGGGTAAAAAAAGGATCTGCTGGAAGAGTTAAGGATCACGGTATAAGACGGAAAAAATTGAATATATTGAATGAATACATTGCAGGAGACGGACACAACTTCTTTAAAAATTTTGTGGGTCGTTTAGAATATTAGTTGACAGTTCGCTATTTTTGTTACACAATGTCCTGTCACTTTAGTGTGTCCACCTGCCAAAAGCCAGAATAACATCCTTTCGCAGCGCAGACGTGAAGGAAGAGTGTCAGTGAGGTACTGCAAGCTACCCACTGGAATTTCGAGCTACGCCAACTCCATCGCCCTCGACAACTGCGCTAGGTGTCTCGGTTGAGAATTGATGGCAGGAATAGTCTGAATAAGGGTGGTCGCACATATTATAGATTTCGTTAAATACGGGTTATTTGGTGTGCAGGGGAATACCGTAACCGTATCCTAGTGCTCTTCGAATCACGTCCGTGCACTTTGACCTGTGTGACACGTTGCCTTGTCCTGCTGGTAGATGCCATCGCGCCAAGAAAAATGACATTGCAGTAGAGGTACCTACGGCCCCCGAGGATACATGCATACTTGTTTTGATCATTTTTGCCTTCCAGGAAGACGTGATCACCCAGGGAATGCTGATGAGTGTGGACCCTTCAGACTGTTGTTGAAGGGTTTATTTTCAGAGGTCTCACGCCGTACATGCCATCGGCCGTCTGTCCGATGAAACATAAAACATGTTTCATCTGAAAAGGCCAACTGTCACATGTCAGTGGAAGGCGAGCTGAAGCAGTGGGGTGCAGATTCCAGCTATCGTCAGGTACGAACAGCTATCAGCATAAACCACTCGCCTGCTGCAGGGGCCATACGCAACAACGTTCACTGAACGGTCGCTGAGGTTATATTTAGCACCCCTGTGATCTATGGTCTGCGGTGCACCACAGTTGCCTCGGAACCGGTTTTGGATAGCTCTGATTTGTTATGCACGGTATACTTTAACGACGGCGGCGCGCAAACAATTTACAAACATAGCCCTTGGTCGGAAACCCGATGATCATGTCCTTCTAGGATTAAAAAAAAAAAATCTCTCCGCTTCCGCAAGGAAATGCCTGCACTGTTTTTCGCGTGCCTCAGACACACATTCTATATACCTTCTAGTGCTGTGCTGCCAGGAGCCGCTTGTGCGTTTGTGAGTGGTTATTACACGATGACGTCGAGCTTACGTGGTGCTCACGTTAATATGATTGAGTTTTATAGTAACTAAGGCTCCAGATACAGTTAGGGACAGGAAAAATCAGGACGCAGGGCCGCAAACTGTCGCGCACCGTCACCACCCGATGGCCACACGTGCTAGCTGCGTAGCTAGCATTGCAGAACTGTGCTGCGGAAACACCCCTGAAGTCAATCAACAAGTGAAGAAGCAATACCTCAGCATGCATGGGAAGCAAAGTAATAACTGCTGCGAACTCCATCACACACCGGAGGACACGTTATCTCCGTGAAGATCCACGCGAGGTGAGGCGAGGGACAGGAAAAGGATCACATGGAAGGGTGGATCCACGAAACTGGCATAATTTGTTCTCTGAGTAGTTAAATTTATTTACAGTGCACATGATAGCAGAAAATGAAATAGGAAAATCGCCAAATTCCTCTGATCGTTAGATGCTGTTAAATGAAAATGAGCGTTTTTAAATTTTAATCAGAGGCTTACATGACTAAGCCACAGTTATTAATTTAAGAACTGGTCATTTGGAATAAACATCCAAGCTTGGAAAGTCTGACAAATTTTCTTACACACATACAACGGATACAATGACAAATTACTCTCAAGAAAAGAATAGTGAGTTAATGAGATGGCAATCCGAATGAAAATTACATTAAAATTTTTCTCAGCACACTAAGAATATACGCAAATATTTGAAAAGGCAAAGAAACTACCTCAAAATTGCAACATCGCTCACGTATATCCCATCAGGGAGACGATTTAGAAATTAAAGCAATTACATCAGAGCTTTAAGAAGAAAAAGGCGAAAGTTAAAGAAGGCAAGCCGCCGAGGTGAGCAATTCCACTATAGCTATAGCAGATACGCCTCGAACGTGATCAGGAGGCACGTGCAGGGCCCCACCGACAACAAGCCCTCGAGGCTGGTAGCAGCCGCAATGTCTAGTTCGTGGTTTACAACTCCAAGAGATGCTGCTAGTGATCAGTACGTAGGGGTGACAGACTACAGAAATACCAGTTACATGAACAATAATCGCCACCATCTTAAGAGATTATGACTATAAGCCCAAAAAAATCCATCATAAAACATGGTAGCAAATAATACTTCCAAAAAATTGCATCAAGAAATTAGGTCTTAAATCATTGCTAAGGCAATGTGAAAATATAGTAATGAACGTCCACTCATACACGACATATAAACTTTACATTGAACTGCACTGTCAGGTGCCTACTTGCATCAACAGATAAAACAAATAAAAGATTAAGTTTACCCTCCCAAGGGAATTTTTAGTGCTTCCTTGAATTAGTCCTTGGCTTGTCAACAATCTAGAACCTAGTTTCAAAACACACATATGTATACAAGGAATTCTGCTTAAAATAATTAAAAAAGAAAGTTAAAAGTCTTACAAAACGAAGAATAATTTCAAACTCAGTGAACATTAGTTATGCCAATCAGTTCATAACCAAATTAATAAAAATGAGTAAAGGACTATATTAAACACTAAAGCTCGAACAACAAATTACCATAAACATAAGGCGGAAGTTAAGCCTCAGCAGTAAAGCACTGCATTTGAAAGTGTTTCATTGCTTAAGGGCTTCGCAGGAACAGTCACTAATTTACTCCCAAACGTCCACCAATGAAATAAGTGTACAACCCGTTGCTGAAAAATTAATCACAATAATTTAAAATGTTCCAGTGATCTATGAGAACCCACCAGCAGAGGCACAGATATCAGTGCGCGAGCAGTACTGAGAGCAATATTTTACAATAATCGTCCTTGCATACGCGGAAGCGATGGTGGCTGAACTGCAAGCCTCCGGGTCCGCACAGCACTGAAGACCGTAGGAAGACATCTTAGATACTACAGTTAATTTCCAGAACGTAAAGCAGTTACAAGTAGATCTCGGCACAAACAGAGGTGCCGCGCGGGATTAGCCCAGCGGTCAGGGGCGCTGCAGTCATGGACTGTGCGGCTGGTCCCGGCGGAGGTTCGAGTCCTCCCTCGGGCATGGGTGTGTGTGTTTGTTCTTAGGATAATTTAGTTTAAGTAGTGTATAAGCTTAGGGACTGATGGCCTTAGCAGTTAAGTCCCAAACGATTCAACATACATTTGAACGTTTTTGAACAAACACAGGTAACGGCCGCAGAAACCGTTGCGCGAGGAAACCCACGCGTGTTACTCTTACGCCGCGCCTCTCCTGACCCCTTATACCCCATTACCACCGGCCTACTTAAAAACTCTCTGAAACGGCGATAATCTACGGAATCTGCCAGTTCAATTCGCGCCGCCCGTCGGTGTGCCAGTGAAAGAAAGGGACCGGGAAGACGGAGATAAAATGAACTGGAGCCCCCAACGGCTGAAGAAACGTTTTTGGTGTGATGAGATTAGTAATCCAGGGCATCTCCATTCGGCTGTACGTTATATTTCATCAGTGAAGAAATACCCTAACTGTGCAAACGAAATCCTCACTCGAGCTACATACGCGTTTGCAGTTGGCTGTGTACGTACTGCGCACATCAATAGGTGTTGTCGCAACACTGCCCATTTTCATGGACTTAATATGTCCATTCATTTCATTTTATTTGACCGACATGACGATTGAAGTCGAACCGGCTACAAGGGAAGTGAGTGCGAATTTTTGTACTTATTTTTTTTTAATTTTTATTACTTTTAGAAGATTTAATGGAATAATACTGCTAATGTAGGCTTTCTCCTTTGAAACGCGTTAGTTTTAATGAATCTGTTTTGTAAAAGGTAGTTGAGCCTCTATGTTTTCATTGATTTAATAATTTTCATGTGGTCTGTGAGCTGTGGCCGGCCGGAGCGGCCGTCCGGTTCTAGGCGCTACAGTCTGGAACCGCGTGACCGCTACCGTCGCAGGTTCGAATCCTGCCTCGGGCATGGATGTGTGTGATATCCTTACATTAGTTAGGTTCAAGTAGTTCTAAGTTCTAGAGGACTGATAACCTCAGAATGAGAGTCCCATAGCGCTGAGATCCATTTTGTGAGCTGTGAACCAGTTTTGGTACCGGTAGTACAGAGACGTTTCATGGGCTAGTACATTGGTAGAACGCTGGAGAGCATATCGAGAACATCATTCAGCCTATTATGTTGCCTTTCCTTCAACCTCAAGGTGGTTTGCCCTTCGACCTGCCTGGAGGAGGCATTATAATATACTGAACCTGCTTCCCGGTCCTGTCTGTCCACATGTGTGTCTCTTAAAAATGAACAACCTTTGTATGCGAATGAATTATTATCGTTTGAGGACATTTCTCCACTGTTCATTTTCCATTGTTCACTAATTTACAATACAGAGTCCCCTTTAGCTCAATATTGGTTTCATAGAGTTCCGTTTGCCTTGGGAAAAAAAAACGAATTTCTGAATGTGCACTGTGCAACAACGCTGGAAACACTGCACCAGAGAGGACCATTAACGGAATAGTTCTGACACAAGCTAACCTTAGCGATTTGTCACGGAGATGTGCACTTACAACACAATAACGACTGTGAGCACACTTTCCGCACTAATTTATTCACTTTATATAAGACAAGCACTAATTTCATACATTTCCCTCTTTGAGCATG
The DNA here is from genome assembly GCF_023897955.1 of Schistocerca gregaria. Classification (NCBI taxonomy): domain Eukaryota; kingdom Metazoa; phylum Arthropoda; class Insecta; order Orthoptera; family Acrididae; genus Schistocerca; species Schistocerca gregaria. The sequence continues at coordinate 212,992,578 of NC_064927.1, forward strand.
GATCATACGGTGGAATACGCATTAGATTCAGTCCATACAATCACCAACAGCATTAAATGTGTCTGTCCGAGACACAGACGGGAAAGCATTTTGCCAGACGATAACGCCACATACACTTATCTGATAGTGCTACTGTCCAGCTACGGTCCATACACAAGCGTTTGCGATGGACTGCACAGTAGCAGTACTGGTCAATGAATGAGACTGGCAACAAGGAGATTCATGAAGCAATGGTCATGGAAGCTGATGGCTGTGAGATTCAGCAAACTAAGCATTACTTTTTAATCCTATTTTGTCTCAGGTTTCGGATGAAGTGAAGTTTGTGCTAGGGTCTTTTTCGGTGGACTCAGTTTAACAATTTCATAAAAATAGAATCCTCATCACAACAGTAAAATAATAGTTAAAAGGAATTTAATTTGCAAGCCGAAATATTTCTGTAAAGCAGTCCTCAAACAAGAGAATAACTGTTATAATTCCTTCATCAGAACGAAACATAATTCAGCGAAACACAATCGAAACGTTGATGTAGATGTTGATCCAGAACACACAACTGGACCACATAATAATAATTATATCACACGCCGAGGTGACAAAAGAGATAACTTTTGTAGGAACTTCATTTTCCAAGCGAAGCCTCTATAGTTGTCTATAATTGTGGAAGTATTGCCAGTGAAGGATTTTGTGCACGAACGGATCTGTCGATTGTGTCCCACATATGTGCGATGTGATTCATCTCGGGTACTCTGGGTGGTTGTATCCCTTGCTTGGAATGTGCAGAATGTTCCTCAAACCAGTCCCAAACAATTCTGTCCCGGTGACATGGCACATTTACACCCACAAAAATTCCATGCACCAATGGCTGTAAATGGCTTCGAAGCAGCTGAACATAACCATTTCCAGACAGTGATGGGTTTAGTTGTGAGTATCCAGTCTGTTTCACGTAAACACGTCCCGTACAATTATAGAGCCGCCACCAAAAGCAGCGCCTTGTTCAAAACTTGGAGTCCACGGCTTCATGGCGTCTGTACCACACTCGAAACCTACCATCAGCTCTTGCGAACTGAAATCGTCCCGGCCGCGGTGGCCGAGCGGTTCTAGGCGCTGCAGTCGTGAACCCCGCGACTGGTACGGTCGCGGGTTCGAATCCTGCCTCGGGAATGGATGTGTGTGATGTCCTTAGGCTAGTTAGGTTTAAGTGGTTCTAAGTTCTAGGGGACTGATGACCTCAGAAGTTAAGTCACATAGTGCTCAGAGCCATTTGAACCGTGATTCTGTACTTAACCTGTATCACAATTTCAAATCAGTACTCCTAATGAAACACACGAGTTTGAGGAGCATATCTCTTTTTGGATCATTATTAATACAGAATATCATCTGATTCTTTCAAGATATTCTTTATGAAGTTTTGCAGAGTTACTTTTCAATTGTAGGATTCCATAGAAGATATTAAAACAGAGCTCATAAATAGTCACTCCATCAAAATATATTCGTCTTCTTATGATCACTTTCACCTTCACACGAGGGAATAAGATTGCACACATTCCTAAAACCTTATTCATAGCGGCATAAATGAGCCTAACTAATTTTCTACACTGAATTTAAGTTTTCCGTTGTTTCCCTTAGGTTTCGGAGGTGTCGAATTCAAATCACTACTGGAAAATCCAGAAGGTTTTCTGTGGTCTCCTTGCGGATCAGGAGATGCGGAACCATCCAAATTCGATTTTTCACCGTTTCCATGAGGTTTGGAAGAAGCTAAGTTCAAATTACCAAATTACCTTCCAGATTCAGGTTCATGGCGTTTCCTGGGGTTTGGGAGAATCTAGGTTCAAATCACTGTGATCCTCTAGATTTTCCTCTCTTCAGATGAGGCATGAGAGGAATTGGATTAAAATCGGTGTTGAATCATCCTGATGTAATTTATTGTGGCTTCCCCTAGTTTTAGGGGGGGGGGGGGGCGGCGCGGACACATCTCACTGCTGTGTTATCAATATTTACGTAATCTGTTGTATCCTTGAGGTTTGGGAGAGGCAGGGTCCAAATCGATGGTCGACCACCGAGGTTCAGGTTCTCTCTGCTTTCCCTGAGGTCCAAGAGGAATCGGGTGCAAATCACTGTAGGACCATTTAGATTTAGGATTTCAGTGGTTTCGCAGAACCGCTTAAGTCCAAAGCTGGGTCATTATTTTGTAAAGGACGTGACCGAATTCCTTCGCTACAATTGTCTATTTCGAGCTTAACCCCTGTCGCGATAGATCTCGTCGTCGACGAAAGTTTAAACACCAACTTGTACCTCATGTTTGTTGCAACTTGTGAGAACTGAAAGGAAGATAAACGAGATTCTCCACATTACTGAGGAACGGCTTTCTTTGGCGTACCAAGGTACGACTCTTTTTCCGTTATCATCTGTATCCTTAGAGGGTGACCAGGTAATCAACTTCGATCGACTTAGTGATCGAGACCTTCGCTTCAAGCTTAATATTACGCTCAGTCATAGAATATCAACTACGAATTCTGCGACATAATAAAACAATACTTATACTTTTAATTTGTGTACTTATCAGTTTACTGCACTTAGTAACGATGACTTTTTTATCATTCGTTGATGTTCTCTTACAGATTCGATCTGACTGGCATGTATGTTACAGCTTTACTTAATTTAATGAGCATAAAGGTTTGATAAAGGAGTTTTGGCCGTGGAAGTACATTGCTTGTCGATAAAACTGCTATACCATGAAGATGCCATGCAACAAACGTCAAATTGGAATGAAGCGTACATTACGTGCTTCGATATGTAAAAGATTAACATTTCAGGACAGCGGCACAAAGTGCATAGAAGTGAAGCCACCTACCTGTTGCATGTGAGGAAAGATTACGTTTTGGTGGCCTCTGCCTTGGATGCCTGCTTGCGAATGACAACGAAGGAGCAATCGATGTCTTTTACAGCAACTTTGTTTTTATTTTACCGACGACTGACATCGGTATACACAATATCGAGAGTGTCATCGCATACAGACCACTTGAGTTCCCGCGGCCAAGTCCCCATTACTCGATTACAGTGCGACACATGCTACAGTGGGAGGGGGAGGAGAGAGAGGGGCTCGCTTGCACTCAGGGCGTCGATCTAGCGGACACTTGGAAAGCTGGGGATGACAGTAGCAATCATTGAAACAACGTGGGCACTTACGGTGTACACTAGACAACTGATAACGTCCCTACTAGCAACTTGTTTTCACTGATCGCTGATGGGTGCGTTGACGACGAACGACGACCCAAGATGGCAGTTCATTAGGTACCGCCGATTATTGTGTATAGATCACTTGCTGTTTGAATCTCGAGTCTGCGACATGCACTAGCCTTACAGGCCAGCTTAAGACATCCTCCAAGCATAAAACCCTCGATGTTGATGGAGACACTACCTGATGAAGAATTTCGCAGTATGCAACCGGCTGCCGTGTACGAAATATGACAAAACCATCTACTCCTGACCGTCCAGAACAGGACAGGATTAGGCAACCAATGTATATGCTACCGAGTACTGAGAAAGGTGTCTTGGCTACCAACTTACAATATCTTAAAATAATGCGTGTAGAAACAAAAAACACCCTAAAATCACATGCAGTATCTATTATGTCACACAGCAGTGACACGTAAGGCAGGCATGCGTGAATTGCACCAATCAAATCGGACTCGCAGTTGTACGAAGTCGAGGAACACCCTGGCTGAGTCTGTACATAGTAACCAGGTACGTGGTGAATTACCATTGATGGCAGCATATTGTTAGAATACTAGGAAGTGCTGGTGATCACCATATGGGCCCTACCGCTATTGTGGCAAACCATCGACCTATACTCACACTGAGCAACAACGCTCTGCTCATTCGAACCGGAAATGGTTGTGTAGAACTAAGTCCCACCGGACCTCGCTGCATGAATCCCACTCAAACATCTCGTGTCTGCTTCTGGTCTATCTGGTTTCCTGACCGAGATGTCGTCCAGAATTTTAATATTCGACGACTCCTGGTGATTCCCATGAAGGCCATCCATAAATTATGTACGACACAATGGGAGTTCGCTAAAATCGTGAATGTACCTGAAGGCCTCATGAGCTGCTTTTCCAAGATACCTACCTCAAAACAAATACTTAATTTTGGTAATAAAACAAGTATTGAAGGGGTGGTAAAACAGAACGAATAACAAAGTCTTTATAATGACATTGTATCTTTTTCTAGTGTAATATAAAAACAATGTTAGAAATTACGTTACAGTTTTCCAGAGCTTATACACTAACTGAAGATTTTACTAATCCACTTCCAGAACATCTGTTCATTAAAAGTAATATTCTTCAAAAAATTGTTCAAATGGATCTCAGCACTATGGGACTTATCGTATGAGGTCATGAGTCCCCTAGAACTTGGAGCTACTTAAACCTAACTAACCTAAGGTCATTCAACACATCAATGCCCGAGCCAGGATTCGAACCTGAGACGTAGAAGTCGCTCTGTTCAGGGCGGAAGTGCCTAGAACCGCTCGGCCATAGTGGCCAGCTATTATTCTTCATGAACAGGTTCAATATGTTCTTTGCATTATTTTTGTACATTTGCACAGTGACTGCTTGCTTATATGTCAGACATGAACGCATGAAGCATCTTTCTTCTCATGATCTTTCAGTTGCAGCAAACGTGGTCCGTTTGCTACTAATTCCACGATGTACCGTGACTTGTAGAACTTCATTTAGGAGATGTGGTTTGTTGATTCCCCTCTCAACATGAAAGAGGTTCCGTTTTTGTAGGAACTGTCTTCCACGTGTCTTCCATGTAGTTGGTATGTTACTGTAAAAGTAAGCACAAAATGTTTACTGCTGCTACGGCGAATACTTTTGCCCCTAAGACAAAGTACCATCTTCTTGGCTTCTGGTCAAGACAATGAACTCCTCATGAGTATTCCTTACTGGCTAATATTATTTTTACGTCATTGATCAACAGCAGCTTTGTTTTGTGGACTTAGGATCGTAGCACAGTTGTTCTTTTTGGTCACAATGTACAACTGTCAACTCATCTTTCAGATGGAAATGATGATTATAATTGTACTGAGGTCGTGGAAGCTTTCATTTCGATTGGATTTTCCGTTTTTCTTGCTACAGAAAGCGGAATTTTCTTGAAACTGTCCGCTCGTATTCTGCTCACTGTTGGAGGTGATTTACTACGTTGAGTTCCACCACATCCGATAAGGTAATCAGCAATTTTGTAATCTATAACACACACATCTTCATATCTTGTTTCATCTGGGACGCTATAAGACGTGAATTCATTATCTTGAAGACCATCAGCATCCAACTCTTTGCTATCTTCTTGATCAAAGATAACTTCATCTTCAAACCATGCAGTAATATTGATTTAAAGTTTTGATCACTTGTGCTGAAATCAGATGTTCTTCTGTCTTTGCAAGTAAGAATTATTTTATATAATTATGTTCTAATTGTAATCTTATTCTGTTTCTGATACAAAACTTACGTTCAACTGAAAGTGTTTTACCACTGAGAAATGCATTTACATTCAATTGAGTAATGGGATGTCGCTTATATAGTGCTTCTAATATCTCAGTTAACGGTATAACTATGCCGAACTGCTGTTATCAGTAATCTAGATACTTTAACACATCACCTGGTTCGCTGCAGGGCCCAAGAGTGCCCTGTCACGCTTGATACGAGTACGACTACAAAATCTATGACATAAAGTAATTAATTTGACTTACAGGAAGCTATCTTCCTTCGCATGTAAGTCAACTGTGTTTCCAGGGATGAAGTCCCATTACAACATTAAGACCTTCAGGCTCTCCTGGGCGAGTTTTTTAAAGTGGCCAGTGACCATAATTTAAAACTTGTTTCGTGGCGCTGCTGTAATGTTTTACGAATAAATGCGTTCTGTAGGAAGCTTTTCCGTTCGTCGGCTCTGAGATGATCTTGGTAAGCCTGGTATTAGCAGCAGATGACGGAATTTGAAAGCACCCTAACCGTGACCTACTCAGTGCAACATGCAATATTAATACCGCTCCAATTGGTTGTGATCCCATGACTTTCATACTGATGTGGAGTCGATGAGTTTGAGAGGAGCACCCGACTAGCTCCAGAGAGGATGGACATATTGTTCACTAGGCGTCCATGATCATTCAGCTACGTCACTTATCTTATGTCACGAAATGGGCTCCTTTGCAATAAGTCAAATGTCCACGCGAAAGTTACAATGATGTTTGAACACCACAGACTGTCGTACTTCCGCTGAGGAGATAGCAAAAAGACATGCGCTAAAAAGAATGTTGTAGGATACATTCGGCATCATCATACCGCCGCAGTATCTGGAATAATGGTATAGCTTGCCGGTGGGTACAAAACATCGTCATCTCTCGTTCACATAGCCGGTGTTTCGGCCAGCAATCGTTCTGTTTCTGACTAGTTAATGCCGATGACTGTGTCCTTTCTTCTGGGTCTCCATGATGATACCTTTCAACAAGATAACACATGGCCGCACATTGCCACCTCTGTCTTGGCTTACCTTAATGCAGAGTGTGTTCGACTGTTACCCAGGCCAGCATGTTCTCTACACCTCTCACCCACTGGAAGCATCTTATCACGTGTTAGCGAAAGCCTGGAATGCTACCACCCACCAGCCAGTAGGATTGATGAACTATGACATTCAGCTGAAACAGAATGGTACCTATCATACGGCTACGTTACAGCCTTTCTTTGTTGCTGCCAGAGGTGGAAAATCCTTTCAAATGAATGTAGTAACCCGTAAACCTCTTATCCAATACTTCTGTAAACGTGTGTTGTTCATACTGTACGCTGTGTGTGCAATAAGTCAAATTTCGGGATTTTTCATCGTTCCTGGTGTTATAATACTGGTGATCAATTTTGTACTAGTGACCAAATAAATATGCTAACTGTGAAACAGTTGTCACCTAAAACGTTTTTGCATATTCCCTTTTGCAAGGAGACCATAAATGTTTGCCTTTTTGGCTTCCAATAGAGCAGAGGTCTACATGTGTAGTTAATTGTTCGCCTACTGCTACTACGTTGACTAATCGTTCGTGGGACACACCATAACGCAAGGACAAAGATAAGTGTCGTGAAACGGGAATTTACCTTTGGCTTCCTGTCAATGTAGTACGCAACAAGCGTGCTGCGCCGACAAAAACAACTGTAATGCACTATCATTGCTCTAGAACGTCCACTTTTAATTTCCTGCTGCCTTACGACACCTAAAAACCGGGAGGAGAGGAAAATACTAACAAAGAGGAAACGAAATCAAGTAAAGAAATACAGAAACTTCTAACATAAACGTCGCAAAAATTTAAAATTAGTACTGCCTGCAATTCGGTCATCAGTACATAATAAAACAAATGTTCACGTAGAATTGCTGAAATTACACGTCAGTGGGTTATGAGAATCCATTTTTCAGCTTTTTCCTCACCTCACTCTGTGAGCTTCAGGAGCAAAATCCATAGACGGAAAATGGAAAGTTAAACAAGCCAGATTATAAAATATATGCAAAGATATGTGCAATAATAGTCTGATATTTACGGTGTATCAGCAGGCGTAGCTGTTATTTATTTTTAGACGGACTGTATTTATTTTACTGTCATAGATGCGGCTATTGATATTCATCTGTCATGCAAAATAAATTGTTCTGATTATCTATGCACTCTGTACCGTGAAGTAACTTTTTATTCCATGATTGCGAGAAGTAAATCACTAGTTAATTTAGACAGATATATTCCATTTGTTTGCTTACGCAATATCCAACAAAATTCGCCATCACCGTAACACAGGTTACTCTTTGTAGCTGTACTTGCACTGTAACATATGGAAGGGCTTTCAGCGTTTCAGGATAATACATTTTTTTGTATTTCACTTGCATATTTCCACTACTTCTCCGTCATTATCAGTGGGAGTGATGTCCTAAAATATAAACCGAAACAATAAAAGTTACGTTGGGATCTCAAATTCGCAATATACTGTCCTTAGGTTGAGGGAAAACCAATAGAACTGACATAATAAATGGGCAGTTTGTCAATACTTACGGTTTCAGACCCAGTTGCTATCTTCAAACGCCTATCCGTCATTAGAACTGGCGTAATTTTCTTTTTCTGTGGACACTAGTAACGGCCATTGACCACATGTTCATGCTAGCACTCCTACCATTAAAGTAAACGGTATCTAACCTCCCTAGTAGCCTAGGTATTCCTTTAGTAACGGATCCTAATGAGGACATTTTGTTTCAGTTCTAACCGCTCGTGAAACTCTCGTTAAGAGTCATCAGCATAATTGTTTTACAAAAGTTGACACTGCAGGTTACGATATTTCATGGGAACATGTGAAGGACAAATGTCCAAGTTCTCAGGTTCGAACGGAATAAACTTTCGCCTGGACGGAGCTGCGAAGAAGTGCATTTTTAACTTACTGGCACCATAAATGTGAAAAAAAGGCCACAAAAGTGGCCACAGACGTATATGATGGTTTTCTTTTGTACCACACTATGGACTTGTCGATCTTAGCTACTAAGTACGTTAAATTTATAGCTTCTTAAATATTTCGTAGAATTACTATGTGCTACAGCTACTCACCATCAACGATCCGGCGCATTCGTTTCTGTAGCGTAAGCGGAGCCTTATAGTGTGCGGCATACTTCCCTTTCTTTTTGAGACGTTGGGTGACGTGAGGGTTGGAGTAGCGTGGAAAAGGGGAGAGAGCACTGTCTTCCTGCATGCCTGACCTTCGTGCTTTGTAACGAGCAGGAGTGGCTTGTAGTTAAGGGGCTGTGAGGCTGAGTCTCCACAAAAGATAACATGAAATATATTTTTCAGTAGCAGTACTGCAGAATTTTTGTTTCTCTAATCCTTAGTGCTGTGATACAGCAACCAGTGGTAACAATATGATAGAACAGTCTTCGCTGAAAAACTGCATCTCTTTTTTTTTTTTTTTTTTTTTTTTTTTTTTTGTTTCAGTAATTCTCCAATAACGCGTTTAACTTCGACAAGGTATCCTCGGATTGGCTGGCAAAATATGGTGTTAATCACATAGGATACCGTGCATACAAATGTCCCATTAGGAGACAGAATTTGGCTTTCGTGTGTTTTAGCCGTGTATTTAAGATATTCTGTATCAGTCATCGCACAACGTTTTCTCAAATCCTGACCACGGTGGCTCCCTGCTATGACATTTGTAAGCATGTGATCCCATGTGTTAACACCTTTTCCAGCCAGTCTAGAGATGCCTTGTAGTAGGTGAAAAGAGTCATTGGGGGAGGGTGGAGGGGAAGGTAAATATAATAAAAAGTTGAGTTTAGCTACCATGACCATTTGTTCTTTCATACGGAATTTAAACAATCAGAAAACATAAGGAATGTCTTGGACTCGGGTATAAATGGAAGTCAAATTTTGTTAAACTGTTGCTGTCGAGTAAAGTTTTTCAGCCGGTAAGCTGCGTCCTTTTATGCTAATTAGCTGCATGTAACAGAGGTGGGGACGTGGCTTCCGTGGATTGCAGCTCTTATGAGCGAGTCTTAAGGAGTCGTAGCAACTTTTATGCCATTTCTATGTTCCTCTTTTTACAACGAAGGAGATCAACGGAGAGGCTGAAATGTCACATTCGAGTCCTTGCCTCATTATTTCACTATAGTGCTCTGATATGTCAGATTTCGATGTTTGACAATAATGCTCTGATTGAGTTCAAGATCATTGTTTCCGAAATTGACAGCTATATCCGTTGCAGTAAAGGCGTTCTAGATTTGTAATGGAACTCTTTGCCGTTACTGGGTAGCAATATCTACACAAAGGTTTCGGTATCTCTTAGAGAGTCATCCCTACAGTCTCTCGTTGGCGCACTGCTCTAAGGCGAAAGCGCTCTTGTGCCCGGGATCATCCGTTTAGGCTGACTATTCTTGCTTTCTCAGACATATGCTACAGGCGGCGAGCTGCATTCCGCGTAGCAGGCCTCGCCAGTGAAAGCCGGTTCGCGGTGTCCTTTGTGTCACAGAAACACTTCTTGTCCCAACATTGTTCTCTCGCAGTGTTCAACAAAACATGGGAGTACATTGCAACGGCAAAAAGACAATGGAAGCGAAGACAGCAGACAGAATGCATCCGTTGTAGTGGAATCTGGAGTTAGTCCCAGGAAACCTTCGGGCAGAAGAAAAGGTTTATACATCGTATGCCACATGAAAGTTTACATTGTGGCCTCACTGCCATGTATCCAAGAGCCTTGATGTACTGTCTTTTAGTGTGGACCATAAAACTACTTCTGGCTGTAGAACGGTGAAAGGCACCAAGGTGTTATTCGTAATTTGAATGTTTCACCCTACGATTAAGATGATACAATACATTTTTATTTTATTTCAATTCTCGTCATTAATCGGTTTTGAGTTTACAAAGCAACGAAGCCTTTTTTTGTGTAGAACAAGCGACATCATGTATGAATTTCTTCCTATTCGAGTAAACAATTCCTTTGGAAACAGCTGTATTTCTACAACTACACCTACGTCAACATGGGCACTCTGAAAATCAGACTGAAGTACCTGGTAGAGGATTCATACAACCACCTTCACAATAATCCTCTATCTTCCAATCTCGAAAACTGCGCAGAAAAAACGAACACCTACATGTTTCCGTGCTAGCTATCATTTCCCTTTTTTTATTATGATCATCGTCTCTCCCTGTGGACAACAAAATATTTTTCCACGTGCTGTTTGAAGTTTGGTGAGACGATTGCCCTGCAGCGAAGAACGCCTTTGTTTTAATGATATCCCCGTACAGTAAGCAGTCCCTTTAGCATATCGTTTGCGACTTCTAAATCTTCTCGAAATTTGCTCAAGTCACAGCAGTACCAAAAACAGGAAGTAGGAGCAATTCGCTGAATTATAGGCCTATATCACTAACGTTTATTTGCTGTAGGTTTTTGGAACATATACTGCATTCGAAAATTATGAAGTACCTCGAAGAGAACAATTCATTGACACATAGCACGGTTTCAGAAAATATTGTTCTTGTGAAACATAACCAGCTCTTTATACTCATGAACTAATAAGTGCTATCGGCAGGGGATGTCAAATTGATTCCATATTTTTAGATTTCCAGAAGGCTTCCGACACCATTCCTCACAAGCGTCTTCTAACCACACTGCGTGTGTACTGTGTATCGCCTCAGTTGTGCTACTGGATTCGTGATTTCCTGGCAGAAGGGTCACAGTTCGTAGTAATAGACGGAAAGTCATCGAGTAAAACAGAAGTAATATCCGGCGTTCCCCAAGGCCCTCTATTGTTTCTGATCTATATTAACGACATAGGAGATAATCTGAGTAGCTGTCATAGATTGTTTGCAGATGATAGTGTCATTTACCTTATAGTAAAGTCATTAGGTGACCAAAACGACTTCCAAAATGATTTAGATAAAATATCTGTATGGTACGAAAAGTGGCAATTGACCCTGAATAAGGAAAAGTGTGAAGTTATTCGCATGATTATTAAAAGAAATTAGCGAAATATCAATTACGCGATAAGGCACACAAATCTGAAGGCTGTAAGTTCAACTAAATCCTTAGGGATTACAACTGCAAATAACATAAATTGGAGCGAACATAATAGTAATATTGTGGCTAGAGCAAACAAAAGACTGCGATTCATTGGCAGAACACCTAGAAGGTGCAACAGTTCTGCTAAAGAGACTGCTTACACCACGCTTGTCCGTCCTATTCTGGAGTACTGCTGTGCGGTGTATGATCCACATCAGGTGGGGCTGACAGATGACATCGAAAACACTCGTTTTGTATTATCGCTAAATAGGGGAGATAGTGTCACAGACATGATACATGTAGTGGAGTGGCAATCATTAACACAAAGGCGTTTTTCGTTGCGACGGGATCTTCTCATGAAATTTCAATCACCAGGTTTCTCCTTCGATTGCGAAATCATTCTGTTGGCACCCATCTACATAGGGAGAAATAAGAGAAATTAGGGCTTGCAAGGAGAAATTTAAGTGCTCGTGTTTCCCGCGTGCAGTTGGAGAGTGGAACGGTAGAGAGACAGCTTGAAGGTGGTTCATTGAAACCTCTGCCAGGCACTTTATTGTGAATAGCAAAGTAATCACATAGATGTAGAATAGAACACAGTCTTGGTTTGTCTTCTCCACATTTTAAATGTGTTCTCCGCAGTTTGAATTGTTTTTAATTGTAATTCCTAGGCATTTAGTTGAATTTACGGCCTTTAGATTTGAGTAATTTATCATGTAACCGAAGTTTAACGGGTTGCTTTTAGCAGTCATGGGGATGACCTCACACTTACTCTATTTAGTCTCAATTGCCAGTTTTCAGAAAACACAAACATATTTTCTAAATCGTTTTGCAATTTGTCTTGATCTTCTGATGAATTTACCTGACGATAAACGACAGCATCAACTGCTAACACTCTAAGATGTCTGCTCAGATTGTCTCCTAAACAGTTTATATAACTAACGAGCTGCAGGTTGCGTATGATACTGCGTTGGGGAACGCTAGAAATCTATTCTGTTTTACTCGATGACGTTCCGTAAATTACTACGAACTGAAGCCTTTCAGACAGGAAACTACGAATTCGGCCACATAAAGGACACAATATTCCACAAGCACGCGATTGCACTACAAGTTGATGGTGTGGTACACTATTAAAAGCCTTGAGGAACTCTAGAAATACGGAATCAATTTGAAATTCCTTGTGAACAGCACTCAACAGTTCGTTTGAGTAAAGAGCTTCCCATGTTTCACAAGAACAATCTTTCCTATATCCGAGTTCATTGTGTGTCATCAGACCGTTCTCTTCGATGTAATTAATAACTTTCGAGCACAATTCATGTTCCCAAATCCTGCTGCATAACGACTTTAAAGATATGGACCTGATATTTAGTGGATTACTCCAGTTACTTGTCTTGAAAGTTATGACCTGTGGAACTTTCCAGATTTTGCGTTCGGATCTTTCTACGAGTGAGCGGTAGTATATCATTGTTAAGTATGGAACTATTGCAGCAGCATACTCTGAAAGTAACCTAATTGGTATACAGTCTGGCACTGGAACACTTGCTTTTTATAAGTGATTTAAATTGCTTCACTACTCCGAGAATATCTACTTTTAACTCACTCAGGCAGCAGCTGTTGTTGGTTCGAATTATAGAATATTTACTTCGTCTACTTCGAAGTAGCAATTTCGGAAGGCTATGTTTAGAAACCCTGCCTTGGAAGCAGTATCGTCGTTATTATTTCTGTTGCTGTCGCATAGAGAAGGTATTGATTGAGTTTTGCCGCTACCATACATTACTTACGACGAGAATCTCTTTGGATTTTCTGACAGGTTTCCAGACAAAGTTTTGTTGTGAAATCTGTTATAAGCATCTCGCATTTATGTCCGCGATGAATTTCGAGCTTGTGTAAAGGAAAGCCAATTGTGGAGATTTTACGTTCGTTTGAATTTGGCAGGTTTTTTTCGTTGTTTCGGCAGCAGCGTTCTGAACTGTTTTATATACCATGGGGAATCAAAGCCGTCGTTTGTTAATTTATTCGCTATAAATCTCTCAATTTCTATCAATACAATTTCACTGAGTTCAAGCGACATCTAGTCGAGACTTCGTCATCACATGCGGTTCATCTTCATCGAAATGTCTTGGATCAAAATCATCTAGGGGCTGAACCACACGTGTCGCATTAAACGCCCTACATTAGACACTTGTGGCCCATTGGTTACATTGTCTTGCTGATGGCAAGACTGCGAAATACAAAGTTAATACAACATACAATAACAGTTATAATAACATCGGGAACTACATCAAATAAATGATGTAGGCCACACAGTTGGGATTTGGTTATGTTTGTTCAGAAAGCAAACTAACAGCGAAAGTGGTCGTATTTGGAATTACTACTATACTTCGGCGGATACCTATTTGACACGGTTCGATCATTCAGAGTCTCGTCGCTAAACACAAGTCTAATATTCCGCCTCGTTATCTTCCCCGAATGTTAGAGTTCACGCCAGCCGCGCGGCTGCTCACCGCTGGAACTCTAAGTCCCGCGGTACCACACAGCGCGAAATTGTCCAAGTCGTTCCACTCCCTAGCTACCTACAGACCGAACGTCCGCTTCCGCTTCTCCACCAGCACTGTTCCTCTCCCCATCCCCGGTCGCACCTCCTTTCCGCGGACCGAATATCCTCGCTCAACTCACTAGGGCAGTTCCCGTTCCTGAAGTATACATTACTTTAAATTTTAACACATTTAAATAATCAAAGCTTGACTGCTTTCACGTTCTATATAAAGTAACAATAATATCCACTATATTATAAACGTTATATTGTTTCACATAAAACTAATACAATTTCGTTGTTAGCTTTGAATGTCAAGATCAGTAGCCTTGCTCCAACGTGTTTTGTGATATATAAATATGGAACAAAAGTTACTATTATGTACTAAACTTTACAACAAATATTATCTTATGTAATGTTTCAATATGGTGTCATGCTTTCATCATTCAATGTGTTTTGTGTGGAGGAAATGATGATCTGATACTTAACTGAAAATACTGAGTGTTAAAATTTACTACACCTTTTAGACGAATAAAGTTACAGACTTGATATTTGCAGTATTTTCCATATTAATGAAGCGCTTCCATATGAAATGTCGATCGTTAAAATAGACCAAAATCGTTCAGATTTTAGCATTAAGGCCTTTGTTAAAAGGAATTAAATAACAGATCTTAGAATTAGAAAGTGGAATAAGAGGGATTTGTAGGGCAATAATGCAGAAATATTTTTACCAAAGGCAGGGGTCGTCGAGGACTTTCAGCACTAATGTAGGTGAAAGAATATAATCGGCTCAGAGCTCCGCCATACACCATATCAATTTTATGTAGGCGACATGTGTTGCTTGAGTTACATAAAATGGTTGAAGAATTGAAGCACCAAAAAAATAGAAATAATAGCGTAATTTTTTGTGACTGATTAGATTCTATAAAAAAAACTATTTGGACTGACACAATAGCGGCACCACGCTTATGTGCTCTTACAGGCAAAAATATAGTTGTGTGAGCAGCAAACAGATGAAGAATTCCATAAATGAAAAACGGCATTGTTAGAAGAAACCATATTAGCACACCCAGATCCGACAAAGGGTTTCTGTATTGCAACGCATAGTGCAGCAGTGGGACTGGAGGTAGTATTGTTTCAACAATCCGATCAGGACGGGCAAGTTACTAATAAAATTATTGCATTCACAAGCCATGTCCACGTTGAAAGTGAAAGAAATTATTTTATTAAAGACTTGGAGACGTTTGTTCAAATATGGGGATTTCAAAGATTTCGCTACTTTCCATTTTGTAGGAAAATAAGGATATTTCCATGTCACATAGTTTGGAGTTCTTGTTAGTGGCTAAAGCAACCAATGGTGTACTTGCAAATTGGATATCAATTGTACAAGAATGTGGCTTTTTGGTAGACTATATCAAAGGACCAGTTAACATTTTGATGGATGCCCTGTCAAGGTCGCCACGACGAGCTTCTAATAACACAGGAAGAAAGTTCACCATTTATTAGATGAAAAACGTTCTATTTGAAAATTATACCAGCACAGTTTTTAAACAAATAGCAAAGGAAGAAGAGATTCTGAGATTTTGGGGGTCAACCATAAGTACAGGAATAAAGACTCCAGTTCACAGGTTGGGTGTATTCCACTAACAAACACATCTGGTATATGCACCTTGGTAATGGCCACTACCGGCCGAAGAAATGGTTTTAAAAGTTGAAACATTCACTTTACTTTCCAAATACGCAGAGGTGAAGTAGGAAAGCTTAAGCCAAGTATAATGATTGTCAGTGTGATGAGCACCTAACATATCAAACCAGACCACCGAAGTTTTCCATAATTTCGGATGAATTAAGACATATCACAGCAAAGAAAGTTATGGCTCCTTTGCGTGAACAAAGAAGGGACATGCGTTCATTTTGTGATAACAGAAGTAACTTATACGTATGTCAGCCTCACCTAGCTGAAAAAGGCGATAGGATTCAATGTTAGTAACACCTTCACACAAAATATTTTGATGGAAGTTGGCAGTGTTGACATGATACTGCCAGGTAATGTACCACAATATAGATCCAAACAATGGCGGACCTAAATTCATGTTTCTAAATATAAACTGAGTGCAAACCTGGCAGGAAGCACAATGAAGGATTTGGGAACATTGTGTTGCCTATATATAGTATTAAAGAATGAATTGGCCCTAGATAGGATCAAGGAGGGAATGCAATTCCCCCGATCCCAAGAGAACAACACTGGAATATGGTGGCGATAGCCCTAAACAGTATTGTTCGTGCAGCTATAAAGCGGAAGAACAGGGCAGACGAAACTGCCATCAATCGGGTATTCGCTTTAGGCCAGAAGATCCTTATGAAAAGACATTACTTGTCTGATAAACAACGACAAAAATGCCACAAATTCTCTGCAGCGTATTAGGGTTCAGTGGAAATCAATAGAGTTGTCAACACAAATGCAATGTTAATGTTGTTTGTTGTTGTTGTCTTCAGTCCTGAGACTGGTTTGATGCAGCTCTCCATGCTACTCTATCCTGTGCAAGCTGCTTCATCTCCCAGTACCTACTGCAACCTACATCCTTTTGAATCTGCTTAGTGTACTCATCTCTCGGTCTCCCTCTACGATTTTTACCCTCCACGCTGCCCTCCAACGCTAAATTTGTGATCCCTTGATGCCTCAAAACATGTCCTACCAACCGATCCCTTCTTCTAGTCAAGTTGTGCCACAAACTTCTCTTCTCCCCAATCCTATTCAATACCTCCTCATTAGTTACGTGATCTATCCACCTTATCTTCAGTATTCTTCTGTAGCACCACATTTCGAAAGCTTCTATTCTCTTCTTGTCCAAACTAGTAATCGTCCATGTTTCACTACCATACATGGCTACACTCCAAACAAATACTTTCAGAAACGACTTCCTGATACATAAATCTATATTCGATGTTAACAAATTTCTCTTCTTCAGAAACGCTTTCCTTGCCATTGCCAGTCTACATTTTATATCCTCTCTACTTCGACCATCATCAGTTATTTTACTTCCTAAATAGCAAAACTCCTTTACTACTTTAAGTGTCTCATTTCCTAATCTAATTCCCTCAGCATCACCCGATTTAATTTGACTACATTCCATTATCCTCGTTTTGCTTTTGTTGATGTTCATCTTATATCCTCCTTTCAAGACACTGTCCATTCCGTTCAACTGCTCTTCCAAGTCCTTTGCCGTCTCTGACAGAATTACAATGTCATCGGCGAACCTCAAAGTTTTTACTTCGTCTCCATGAATTTTAATACCTACTCCAAATTTTTCTTTTGTTTCCTTTACTGCTTGCTCAATATACAGATTGAATAACATCGGGGAGAGGCTACAACCCTGTCTCACTCCTTTCCCAACCACTGCTTCCCTTTCATGCCCCTCGACTTTTATGACTGCCATCTGGTTTCTGTACAAATTGTAAATAGCCTTTCGCTCCCTGTATTTTACCCCTGCCACCTTTAGAATTTGAAAAAGAGTATTCCAGTCAACATTGTCAAAAGCTTTCTCTAAGTCTACAAATGCTAGAAACGTAGGTTTGCCTTTTCTTAATCTTTCTTCTAAGATAAGTCGTAAGGTCAGTATTGCCTCACGTGTTCCAACATTTCGACGGAATCCAAACTGATCCTCCCCGAGGTCCGCATCTACCAGTTTTTCCATTCGTCTGTAAAGAATTCGCGTTAGTATTTTGCAGCTGTGACTTATTAAACTGATAGTTCGGTAATTTTCACATCTGTCAGCACCTGCTTTCTTTGGGATTGGAATTATTATATTCTTCTTGAAGTCTGAGGGTATTTCGCCTGTCTAATACATCTTGCTCACCAGCTGGTAGAGTTTTGTCATGACTGGCTCTCCCAAGGCCGTCAGTAGTTCTAATGGAATGTGGTCTACTCCGGGGGCCTTGTTTCGACTCAGGTCTTTCAGTGCTCTGTCAGACTCTTCACGCAGTATCGTATCTCCCATTTCGTCTTCATCTACATCCTCTTCCATTTCCATAATATTGTCCTCAAGTACATCACCCTTGTATAAACCTTCTATATACTCCTTCCACATTTCTGCCTTCCCTTCTTTGCTTAGAACTGGGTTGCCAGCTGAGCTCTTGATATTCATACACGTGGTTCTCCTCTCTCCAAAGGTCTCTTTAATTTTCCTGTAGGCAGTATCTATCTTACCCCTAGTGAAATAAGCTTCTACATCCTTACATTTGTCCTCTAGCCATCCCTGATTAGCCATTTTGCAATTCCTGTCGATCTCATTTTTGAGACGTCTGTATTCCTCTCTGCCTGCTTCATTTACTGCATATTTATATTTTCTCCTTTCATCAATTAAATTCAATATTTCTTCTGTTACCCAAGGATTTCCAGCAGCAATCGTCTTTTTACCTACTTTATCCTCTGCTGCCTTCACTACTTCATCCCTCAGAGCTACCCATTCTTCTTCTACTGTATTTCTTTCCCCTATTCCTGTCAATTGTCCCTTTATGCTCTCCCTGAAACTCTGTACAACCTCTGGTTCTTTCAGTTTATCCAGGTCCCATCTCCTTAATTTCCCCCATTTTTGCAGTTTCTTCAGTTTTAATCTACAGGAATAACCAATAGATTGTGGTCCGAGTCCACATCTGCCCCTGGAAATGTCTTACAACTTAAAACCTGGTTCCTAAATCTCTGTCTTACCATTATATAATCTATTTGATACCTTTTAGTATCTCCAGGGTTCTTCCACGTATACAACCTTCTTTCATGATTCTGAAACCAAGTGTTAGCTATGATTAAGTTGTGCTCCGTGCAAAATTCTACTAGGCGGCTTCCTCTTTCATTTCTTAGCCCCAATCCATATTCACCTACTATGTTTCCTTCTCTCCCTTTTCCTACACTCGAATTCCAGTCACCCATTACTATTAAATTTTCGTCTCCCTTCACTATCTGAACAATTTCTTTTATTTCATCGTACTTTTCTTCAATTTCTTCATCATCTGCAGAGCTAGTTGGCATATAAACTTGTACTACTGTAGTAGGTGTGGGCTTCGTATCTATCTTGGCCACAATAATGCGTTCACTATGCTGTTTGTAGTAGCTTACCCGCATTCCTATTTTCCTGTTCATTATTAAACCTACTCCTGCATTACCCCTATTTGATTTTGTGTTTATGACCCTGTAGTCACCTGACCAGAAGTCTTGTTCCTCCTGCCACCGAACTTCACTAATTCCCACCGTATCTAACTTTAACCTATCCATTTCCCTTTTTAAATTTTCTAACCTACCTGCCCGATTAAGGGATCTGACATTCCACGCTCCGATCCGTAGAACGCCAGTTTTCTTTCTCCTGATAACGACATCCTCCTGAGTAGTCCCCGCCCGGAGATCCGAATGGGGAACTATTTTACCTCCGGAATATTTTACCCAAGAGGATGCCATCATCATTTAATCATACAGTAAAGCTGCATGTCCTCGGGAAAAATTACGGCTGTAGTTTCCCCTTGCTTTCAGCCGTTCGCAGTACCAGCACAGCAAGGCCGTTTTGGTTAATGTTGCAAGGCCAGATCAATCAATCATCCAGACTGTTGCCCCTGCAACTACTGAAAAGGCTGCTGCCCCTCTTCAGGAACCACATGTTTGTCTGGCCTCTCAACAGATACCCCTCCGTTGTGGTTGCACCTACGGTACGGCCATCTGTATCGCTGAGGCACGCAAGCCTCCCCACCAACGGCAAGGTCCATGGTTCATGGGGGGGAATGTTAATGATTAACCCAAATAAAGAGAATCACTAAGTATGTAACATGTAAGTCATTTCAAAGGTTATTAGGGATGAAATTGTAGCATTCAGAGCTCTCAATAAAGAATTTGATTAAGGAGGAATACATTAATGTCATTTTAATTTTTCAGATGACCGTAATAAAGTTAATAATACGGTTAGTGGTCAGGTTTGTGGTAATTGGTATCACAATAGTACACATAATTAAGGATTAGTGGAAGTGGAGTAATTTCCTACACACGGACACAGATATGGCTTGAAAAGATGATAATAAGGTAATTACCGAGGCAAGGATGTGTTACCAGAGGTACTGTATAGGAAACACAAGTATTTAAATAATTTCAATTGTAGCTTTGAAATATGTAAAAAGGAGTGCAAAAATCTAATCAATAGGGAAACAGCTTTCTTTCAAAGAGTTACGTTTCGGCATCTATCAGCAAATAAAGAGCGCTGATGGAGAACTGCACCGATGCCATAGAGGCAAAGCTGCACCAGTTAACTGATAACATTACTTAGGATGATGTACTAACCTACTAGGGTTTGGAATACGAAGAAAAAGGGAGAGAAAAAACGGAGGTGGGGAACAAAACTGTATGTTATAACTATGTACATCACAAGTATGATGTTATAATCATATTCTATGAAGTAGAGCAAAGTGGGATATGATGTACGAAGAACAACTGAACTATGAAGAAACCGTTTAAACTTATACTCCTATAGTTAAGCTTTAGAGGCGATATGCATAAGTACCATTAATTTGTAACATAACGGGAAAAATTTTGTAAACATGAGAGAAAACGAGCACAATAACACGTCACAATTCGACAACGATCCGGGGGCAGCAGGAACTTCTAACAGAGGAAGAGACAGCAGAATAAAAGGCGATGTAGAGAGGTGGAAAAATTGAGAGTAACGGTGTCTGCAATTATCGCTCCTGTTGTTACTGCATCGGAAAATTTGATGAATGGCGCAGAGCAGATAGCAGAGGCATTCAACTGCAGAGACAATGCCAGGCGGCAAAAGTATTTTTAGAAGACCCATTTAGCGGCATTTACCTGTTCAGCGAGGCAGCCTGGGGCCATGAAGCTCTTAAGCTGATTGGTCGCCACGGCAAGCGGCGAATTTTATGATGGGAGAGCGATTATGTAAAACAAGACTCTCGAGGATAAGTATGGAATTCAGTGTCAGTACCACATAGGAGAAGCCTGAAACGGACTGCTGGAAAATGCATCTGTGGCGAATATGCTAGAACAAATCCTATAATCGCCAAATTAAATATCATAACATCATATAAATCCTAGTGAAATAACCTCACAAATCCAATTTTCCATATCCCAGCCAAAAGAAGGAATATGTTACACGTCAGAGGAAAGGAAGAAGCGGTAAGTGCAGAAGAAATTATATACAAGAAGGGGGAAAAGATGAGATTGGCAAGAAGCATCGAGAACGTACCTCCCCGCATCCCATCTTCATATTTTTAATCGTTATTATGAAACCAGGATCACTATTATCCCCTGGATCACTTTAGCTGGGCTGGATGTTAGATTCACACTGACAGCACATTGTTGTCTTAGAAGTTATTACAGCAGGGTCCGATATAAACAACGCCAGAGTGGAATTACTACAGCTACTATAAATTGACACAACTTTACATCTATGAATCATGTAGTAAGTACATCAGTGCTTCGCTAACCTAGTCAGCTAATAAACCTTGTCATGGGACTGAATAAGGAGGCCAGACATTACACTTTTACGGTATTGACTCCAGGCCATCACCATCGCTGAATCCTTCATCCTCATGTCAATGCATGCTATGGTCTGAAGACTGCATCCTCAACATGGATGAAAAAAGGCTTAAAGAATATTTAGAACATTGTATATTAGTGTATAAGTATAATGGATAGAGCTATGACTGACCTTGCACAAAAGTATTTCAATGTATTTTACAATAGGGAACAATATTTCGAAACTATAAATGGGGTGGTGGGTTTCCGGGTTCCGTTTAATAGGTTAGGAGTTCACTACACACACGAGGTGGCTGCACGGGTAGCGGGTTCTGTGTGGAAGGGACTGGGCTATTTCTTAGGTTAGAGGGTCTCAGGGAACCTCAGAAAGGGCGTCTGTCTAAAAAGGAACAGGTAAAACACAGTAAGGTTGTTGCAGCAACGATCGGTATTGTAGTTGTAAATTGTCGTAGCTATACTGGGAACGAAGCACAGCTCCAAGCCCTAATAGAAAGCACTGAAGCTCAAATAGTTATAGGTACAGAGAGCTGGCTAAGGACGGAAGTAAATTCAGCCGAAATTTTTTCAAACGATCTAACAGTGTTCAGAAAGGATATATTAAATACAGTTTGTCGTGGAATATTTATTGCTGTCAGAAGTAGTTTGCCTTATAGTGAAACTGAAATACCTCCTGCGTAATAGTATGGATGTAGGCTATACCTGACAATCGGACTAAACTATTAATTGGATTTTTTTAGCGACCCCCTGACTAAGAAGGTGCATTTACTTAACAGTTCAAAGGCTCAATTGAAATAGGTACCCCATTCATACAATTACAGTCGGTGGAGACTTCAATCTACCCTCGATATGATGGAAAGATTATATGTTTAAGGACGGCGGCAGGCATAAAACGTCATCAGATATTGTACTGAATGCTTTCTCATAAAATTATTTTGAACAATTAGTTCATGAGCGCACGCGAAGTGCAAATGGTTGCGAAAGCATACTTGACCTCTTAGCAACAAATAATCCTGGAAAAATAGTGAGTAACGTGACGAAGACAGAGATTACCGATCACAAGGCAGCTGGTGCTAGGCAGAATACCTCAACACCTACAATCATAAGAAAGAAACGCAAAGTATGTCCATTTAAAAAGCTGATGAAAATGTTCGTAAAGCCTTTTAAAAAAAAACAGTCTTCACTTCTTCCGATCTGATCATGTAACCATGGAGAAGTAGTGGAATGATTTCAGAGAGATAGTGTCGACAGCAATGGAGAGATATATACAACATACATGGCACTGATGCCTTATGGTGCACAAAATGGGTCAGATCGGTGTTCCAGAAGGAGCGAAAACAGGCACGCCAAATTTAGAAGAACGCAAAATCCCTAATTTCGAAATATAGCGCATACTTCAATGCGACATGCTTTTAATAATTTCCACAGCGAAATTTTGTCACGAAATCTGGCAGAGAACTAAAAAGATTCTGGTCATACATAAAGCACACCAGTAGCCAGACGCAGCCAATGCCTTTACTGGGCGACGACAACGGCGAAGTCACTCATGATAGTGCCACTACACCAGAGTTAATACTAAATTCTAATCAGGAACAACTGACAGGATGAGAAACACAGAAGTAGATATCCACGGCGTAACAAAGCAGCTTAAATCACTTAATAAAGTCAAGGCCTCCGGACCAGGATATCAACTCTTCAGGTTCGTGATAAAATAGCTCCATATTTAGAAATTTTATACAACTGTTCGCTCACAGACAGATCCGCACCTGGACTGGAAAATTGTTGAAGTCACACCAATACCCCAAGCCGGCCGTTGTGGCCGAGCGTTTCTAGGCGATTCAGTCTGGAACTGCACTGCTGCAACGGTCGCAGATTCGAATCCTGCCTCGGGCATGGATGTGTGTGATGTCTTTAGGTTAGTTAGGTTTAAGTAGTTCTACGTTTTAGAGGACTGATGACCTCAGATGTTAAGTCCCATAGTGCTCAGAGTCATATGAACCATTTGAACCAATACCGGAAAAGGTTCAACATGGCTCTGAGCACTATGGGACTTAACACCTGAGGTCTTCAGTCCCCTAGAACTTAGAACTACTTAAACCTAACTAATCTATGGACATCACACACATCCATGCCCGAAGCAGGATTCGAATCAGATACCGTAGCAGTATCGCGGTTCCAGACTGAAGCGCCTAGAACCGCTCGGTCATAATGGCCGGCACATGAAAAGGGAAGTAGGAGCAATCCACTGAAATACAGGCCCAAACCACTAACGACAAATTGTATTAGGATTTTGGAACATACTGTATTGGAACATCATGAAGTACCTTGAAGGAAAAGATTTATGGACAGCCAGCACGAATTCAGAAAATATCGTTCTTGCGAAACACAACCAGCTTTTTATACTCAAGTAGTAATGAGTGCTATCGGCAGAGGATATCAAATTGATTCCATATTTTTAGATTTCCAAAAGGCTTTCGACACCGTTCCTCATAAGCGTCTTCTGAACAAACTGCGTGCCTATGGAATATCGCCTCAGCTGTGCGACTGGATTAGATATTTTGTGTCAGAGAGGTCACAGTTCGCAGCAATAGACGGAAAGTCATCGAGTAACATAGAAGTAATATCCGGCGTTCCCCAAGGAAGTGTTACGGGTCCTCTACTGTTCCTGATATATATTGACGACAAAGGGAGACGACCTTAGTAGCCGTCTTAGATTGTTTGCAGATGATGCTGTCATTTACCGTCTTGTAAAGTCATTACATGACCGAAACGAAATGCAAAACAATTTAGATAAGCTATCTGTATGGTGCAAAAGGTGGCAATTGACCTTCAATAAAGAAAAGTGGGAGGTTATTCACATTACTAACGGATGGCACGGAAAAAGAACAGAGAAGGGCAGCTTGTTTTGTACTACCTCGAAATAGATTGTACCACAGTCACTATACGTGAAGTGGCAATCATTGAAAGAAAGGCGATTTTCCTTGCGACGCTATCTTGTATCAAATTACAATCACCAGTTCTCTCCTCCGATTGCTTAAACATTCTATTGGCACTAAGCTGTATAGGGAGAAATGACTGCCACGATAAAATTTAAATGCTCTCTTTTCCCGCGCGCCGTTCGAGAGTGGTACGATAGAGACAGCTTGAAGGCGGTTCATTGAACCCTCTGACAGACACTTTATTATGAATTATAGAGTAATCACGTAGACGTAGATACGTTGAATTTATATGGTACCATATCTTGATAAATGTCCTATCACATACATTGTTTATTTTCTATTGTTGTGGTCTTCAGAGACTGGATTGATATAGCTTTCCATGCTGCTCTATCCTGTGCAAGCTTCTTTATCTCCAAGTACCTTCTGCAACCTACATCCTTCTGAATCTGCTCAGTATATTCATCTCTTGTTGTACTTCGACGCTTTTTGCCCTCTACACTGCCCTCCAATACTAAGTTGCCTCAGAGTACGACCTGCCACGCGATCCCTTCTTCTAGTTAAGTTGTGCCCCAAATTCCTCTTCTCCCCAATTCTGTTCAGAATTTCCACATTAGTGACGTGATAGAACCATCTAATTTTCAGCATTCTTCTGTAGCCCCAAATTTCGAAAGCTTCAGTTTTTCTTCTTGTCTATTCATCGTCAATATTTCACTTCCATACATGGCTACAATCCAAAGAAATACTTTCAGAAAAGACATTCCGACAATTACTTCTATAATCGATGTTAATAAACTTCCCTTCTTCAGAAACGCTTTCCTCGCCTTTGTCAGTCTACATTTTATACCCTCTCTACTTCGAAAATCATCAGTTATTGTCTGCCCAAATAGCATAACTCATCTACTACTACGAAAGTCTTATTTCTTGACCGATTCCCTCAGCATCCACTGATTTAATTCGACTACCTTACATTATCCTTGTTTTTCTTTTGTTGATGTTCATCTCATATCCTCCTTTCAAGACACTATCCATTCCGTTCAACTGCTCTTCCAGGTCCTTTGCTGTCTTTAACAGAATTACAATGCCACCGGTGAACCTCAAAGTTTTTATTTCTTCTACATGGATTTTAATTCTTACTCCGAAATTTTCTTTTGTTTCCTTCACTGCTTGCTCAATACATGGGTTGAATAGCATTGGGGAGAGGCTACAACCCTGTCTCACTCCCTTCCCAACCAATGCTTCCCTTTCATGCCCCTCGGCTCTTATAACTGCCATCTGGTTTCTGTACAAATTGAAAATGGCGTTTCGCTTCCTGTGTTTTACACGTGCCAACTTCAGAATTCGAAAGAGAGTATTCCAGTCAACATTGTCAAAACCTTTCTCTAAGTCTAAAAATGCTAGGAAAAAAACGTAGGTTTGTATTTCTTTATTACATCTTCTAAGATAAATAATAGTGTCCGAATGGCCTCACGTGTTCAAACATTTCTACTAAAGACAATCTGATCTTCCCCGAGGTCGGCTTCTACCAGTTTTTCCATTCATTTAGAAAGAAATTGTGTTAGTATTTTGCTACTGTGACTGATTAAACTGTTAGTTCGGAAAGTTTCACACCTGTCAACACCTGATTTATTTGGGATTGGAGTAATGAACTCCTCTTGAAGTCTAAGGGTATTTCGCCTGTTTCACACATCTTGCTCACCAGATGTTAGTTCTGTCATGGCCGGCTCTCCCAAGGCTATCAGTAGTTCTAATAGAATGTTCTCTACTCCCGGGGCCTTGTTTCGGCTTAGATGTTTCAGTGCTCTGTCAAACTCTTCACGCAGTATCGCATCTACATACTCTTCCATCTCCATAATATGGCCCTCGACTACATCGCCCTTGTATTGACCCTCTATATGCTCCTTCCACCTTTCTGCTTTACCTTCTTTACTTAGTACTGGCTTTACATCTGAGATCTTGATATTCATACAAGTGGTTATCTTTTCTCCAAAGGTCTCTTTAATTTTCCTGTAGGCAGTGTCTATCTTACACCTATATGCCTGTATCTCCTTACATTTATCCTCTAGCCATTCCTGATTAGCCATTTTGCACTTCCTGTCGATCTCATTTTTGAGATTTTTGTATTAATCTTTGCCTGCTTCATTTACTGCCTTTTTTTTCTCCTTTCATCAATTAAATTCAGTATCTCTTCTGTTATCCAAGGATATTTACTAGCCCTCGTCTTTTTAATATACAGTTTATAAAAAATAGATTTTGGTCAGAGTCCACATCTGCTTTGGAAATGTTTTACAATTTAAAACCTGGTTCCTAAACGTCTGTGTTACCATTATGTAATATATCTTAAATCTTACAGTGTCTGCAGGTCTCTACCAAGTATACAACCTTCTTCCATGATTCTTAAACCATGAGTTAGCTATGATTAAGTTGTGGTCTGTGCAAAATTCTACCAGGTGGCTTTTCCTTCTCCTCCTTTTCGTACAGTCGAATTCCAGTCACCCACGTGTATTAAATTTTCGTCTCCTTTCACTATCTGAATAATTTAGTTTATCTCATCATACATTTCTTCAATCTCTTCGTCATCTGCGGAGCTAGTTCGTATACATACTTGTACTACTGTGGTAGGCGAGGGCTTCGTTTCTATGTTGGCTACAATAATGCGTTCACTGTGGTAGTAGTTTACCAATACTCCTATTTCTCTTTATTCGTTATTAAACCTCCTCCTGTATTACTCCAATTTGATTTTGTATTTACACCCTGTATTTACACTCCTGCATTACCCTTATTTGACTTTGTATTTATAACCCTGTATTTGCCCGACCAAAAGTCTTGTTCCTCCTGCCATCGAACTTCACTAATTCCCACTATATCTAACTTTAACCTATCCATTTCCGTGTTTAAATTTTCTAACCTACTTACTCGATTAACGGATCTGACATTCCACGCTCCAATCCGTAGAACACCAGTTTTCTTTCTCCTGATAACGACATCCTCTTGAGTAGTCCCCGCCCGGAGATCCGAATGGGGGACTATTGTACCTCCGGAATATTTTATCCAAGAGGACGCCATCATCATTTAACCATATAGTAAAGCTGCATGCGCTCGGGAAAAATTACGGCTATAGTTTCCCCTTGCTTTCAGCCGTTCGCAGTACCAGAACAGCAAGGCAATTTTGGTTAGTGTTACAAGGCCAGATCAATCAATCAGCCAGACTGCTGCCACTGCAACTATTGAAAAGGCTGCTGCCCCTCATCAGGAACCACACGTTTGTCTGGCCTGTCAACACATACCCCTCCGTTGTGGTTGTACCTACGGTACGGCTATCTGTATCGTTGAGGCACGCAAGCCTCCCCACCGAGGACAAATTATGGCTGTAGTTTCCATTGCTTCAGTCGTTTGCAGTACCATCATAGAAAGACTGTTTTGGTTCACGTTTCTAGAACAGATCAGTCAATTATTCAGACTGTTGCCCCTGCATCTATCGGAAAGGCTGCTGCCTCTCTTCGGGAACCACACATTTGTCTGGCCTGTCTACGGATACTACTCCATTGTGGTTGCACCTACTGTACAGCTATCTGTGTCGCTGAGACAAGCAAGCTTTCCCAATAACGGCTAGGTCCCATGTCTTAGTAATTGGCATAATGGTTTTCATGTACATTTGACATGCCTCAACAGGAATATCGCATATACAGCGCGTTCCAAAAAGAATGATCTGATTTTAAATAGAATCATTTATTAGGAAGAAGGGATTAACACTAACAAATTGCATACTAAATTACTCAGAAAAGGCAGGAGTTTATACAAATCCATCATTAATATCCAATATGTCCTCCATTGGCTGCACGGATGGCATATATCCGATAGCCGAATTCATCCCAAACTGAGAGTAAGGTGTCTTCTGTCACTGAAGCTACAGCAGCTGATATTCTTGTTTTTAGCTCATCAGTGTCACGAGGTAAGGGACGAACGCAAACACATTGCATAAAATATCCCAACAGGAAGAAATCACATGATGTTAAGTCAGGGGATGTAGGAGGCCAAGAGTGTAAAGCCTGGTCTCGCTGTCCTGTACGCCCTATCCAACGTTTGAGGCACGTTGGCATTGAGGAAACTGCGCACGTTGTTGTGCCAGTGTAGTGGTACTCCATCTTCCTGATAGATGAAATTGTCACAGTCAAGTTGTGGGAATAATCAATTTCGTAGCACTGTAAGATATGATTCTCCTGTTATGGGTTTTTCCTCAAAAACGTGGGGTGCAAAAAGCTTGCTTTGCGAAACATCACAGAAAACAATCACTTTTGGCGAATCACTTTCGTGTTCAATTGTTTCATGAGGACTTTCGAGCCCTCATATACGCACGTTATGACAGTGAACCTTACTGCTAATATGGAAGGTTGCCTCATCGCTCAATATCAGCCGTGACATAAATGTGTCATCTTCCATGTCTTCTAGAATAGCGTTGCTAAGGTCCACTCGCTTCACTTTGACAGTATCTCGAAGAGCTTGTATCAGTTGTAATCGGTGTGGTTTGAGGGCTAAAAGTCGCCGTAACACACGCCACACTGTCATGTGCGGTAACGCAAGTTCTCGTCTAGCACGACGCGTAGACCTGCGGGGGCTCCACTGAAATGCTCGTCGGATTTGTTCCACTGTTTCTTCAGGAACACGTGACCGCCCAGAACTTATTTTCAATAAATTGCAAAAAAATATTTCAGATTTATTAACTTACCACTATGCTCGTTTAGGACATTTCAGCTGCATAATCCAGTTGTCCTGTTTCCTTATCCTCTACACTCTCTCTCTTCATTCTTTTCTTTATGGTTGACTCATTGGTAGCAGCTTCTGCAGCTGTCTCTGCTTCGGTTACCTGCTCTTATTAGTAGCAGTTAGAGCTGAAGCTATATTCGTTCCCATCAGGATATTCAACTTCATGACATTGGTCCTTGAAATTGCACCATCATGGAATGTTATTATTGCATCCTTTACACCAATCTTCCCCCATGAACCATGGACCTTGCCGTTGGTGGTGAGGCTTGCGTGCCTCAGCGATGCAGATGGCCTTACCGTAGGTGCAACCACAACGGAGGGGTATCTGTTGACAGGCCACACAAACGTGTGGTTCCTGAAGAGGGGCAACCGCCTTTTCAGTAGTTGCAGGGGCAACTGTCTGGATGATTGATCTGGCCTTGTAACACTAACAAAAACGACCTTGCTGTGCTGGTACTGCGAACGGCTGAAAGCAAGGGGAAACTACCGCCGTAATTCTTCCCAAGGATGTGCAGCTTTACTGTATGGTTAAATGATATAGTGGGAATTAGGGAAGTTCGGTGGCAGGAAGAACAAGACTTTTGGTAAGGTGAATACAGGGGTATAAATACAAAATCAAATAGGGGTAATGTAGGAGTAGGTATAATGGTGAATAAAAAAATAGGGGGTGAGACAGGTTTGTAGCCCCTTCCCAATGGTATTCAACCTGTATCTTGAGCAATCAGTAAAGGAAACAAAAGAAAAATTCGGAGTAGGTATTAAAATCCATGGAGAAGAAAAAAAAAGTTTGAGGTTCAACGATGGCATTGTAATTCTATCAGAGACAGCAAAGGATTTGGAAGAGCAGTTGAACGGAATGGACAGTGTCTTGAAAGGAGGATATAAGATGAACATCAACAAAAGCAAAACTAGGATAATGGAATGTAGACGAATTAAGTCGGGTGATGCTGAGGGAATTAGATTAGTAAATGAGACAATTATAGCAGTAAAGGAGTTTTGCTATTTGGGAAGCAAAATAACTGATGATGGTCGAAGTAGAGACGATATAATATGTAGACTGGCAATGGCAAGGAAAGCGTTTCTGAAGAAGAGAAATTTGTTAACATAGAGTATAGATTTAAGTGTCAGAAAGTCATTTCTGAAACTATTTGTATGGTGTAGCCACGTATTGGAAGTGAAACATGAACGATAAATAGTTTGGACAAGAAGAGAAGCTTTCGAAATGTGGTGCTACAGAAGAATGCTGAAGATTAGATGGGTGGATCACATAACTAATGAGGAAGTATTGAACAGAATTGGAGAGAACTGAAGTTTGTGGCACAACTTGACAAGAAGAAGGGACCGGTTGGTAGGGTATATTCTGAGACATCAGGGGTCACAAATTTAGCATTGGAGGGCAGCATGAAGGATACAAATCATAGAGGGAGACCAAGAGATGAGTACACTAAGCAGATTCACAAGGATGTAGGTTGCAGTAAGTGTTGGAAGATGAAAAAGCTTGCACAGGATACAGTAGCGTGGAGAACTGCATCACACCAGTCTCAAGACTGAAGACCACAACAACAACAACAACAACAACAATCTTCAGCATCGTCAACGTAACAACTACAGTTTTCTGTATTTTCTCCCATATACAGCTGTTGAAGCTTTCACTTGCATTCTGAGAGTGACCATGCATACATTTCCTAATTATAATTTTATTTGTTGTATCCTTATATATTGGCCTAATGGCCTCCATTACAGTAAATGTTAAGGAAGTTTAGTGTGTCTGTTGTATGCATGTAGCATTACTCAACCAGAACTTGCACCACGAATCATCCTCTTTTGGACACTAACCATGCTGTGGGGTTTCATCTGTTGCCACTCTTCGAAATGATGTTGCTCTTACAGTTCGTCTCATGTTCTCCAAATCTCCTACATTTCTCCTTATTGCTAGCCCATAACATTGAGTCAAAGAATCAATTTCACTTTTTGTAAGAACACCAGGACCACCTTTGAGTTTTATGTGTGACAGTTTTTTTCCACTGAAATCTTTACATAATTTTCTCAACTGAGCTCCCATTCTTTTTTGTTCATACCAAACGCATCAAGCTTTTCTGTCAGTGTCCCCTTATGATCTGTCATTAACAAGAGTAGTGTGTCCTTTGCATCCTCTATCCCCAAGCTAGCCTACATACTTAACACCATGACTAACCTCTGATCTAGATACGTTTAGAACTCCTTTCGTTTCTGTATTTCCATGTGAGCCATCAAAGTTCTTTACACAAACATGGGTGCCAATAAATTTACTTGAACAACCCTGGCAGTGCTTTTTTAGACATTCATAATCTAGTATCTCACTAGTTCCAATTAATGTGGCAGTTACAACCCCATTCAGAGAAGTATGACCTCTCTTCTGGCACGATCCACCAGCTGCTGCTATAATGCTTTCTCAGACAAGGCTACTGCTTTTTCTGGTGTTTATTTAATGTTCACATATACCACGTAAAACATTATGTATTATTATATTGTATCTGTTGAACCGCAGTGGAGGTGGAGGCGTATCCATCTCTGCACAAAAAGTCTGGGCAGCTCTCCTTCCCCTTCTAATACATTGCATTACATAAGCACGCTAAATATTTCCACTGTGATGTCATTTATCAGTTACTGGCGATGTCATAGTATCAATGTGTATCTTACACAAGTTACAGGCAATCACTAGCAGACTTGAAAGACCCTTCCTTGCTGAAATGTTCTCGAAACGTCAATACTATCTTCACACTAGCAGTACGTACGTACCAGAGCACTCTTGAAAGTCTTAGCAGCATATTTAGGTTCACAATAAGAAGTCCGTCGTTATTTCTGCTCACTAGGCCTGTTATTATTACATTCAGAAAGCAGACGTTTACGTCTAGAAGAACTGAATGTAGACACAGTTTCCGTGGGCTAGTTTTGAAGCAACTGCTGCCTATTATTCGGTTGTGTTTGGAACTGGTTGCTGCAAACCTTTCGTTTGGCTCTAAATTTCTTTACTCTCGGCATTTGTAGCACAAGAAACACACACACAGAAACAAAACAAAAAAATAACACACATACACATACACACACACACACACACACACACACACACAAACTAAAAAACCACATGTGTATGAAATTCCGGAATCATATACTCTAGATTTGCCTGTAGCCGGCCGAAGTGACCGTGCGGTTCTAGGCGCTGCAGTCTGGATCCGCGAGACCGCATCGGTGGCAGGTTCGAATCCTGCCTCGGGCACGGATGTGTGTGATGTCCTTAGGTTAGTTAGGTTTAACTAGTTCTAAGTTCTAGGGGAGTAATGAGCTCGGAAGTTGAGTCCCATAGTGCTCAGAGACATTTGAACGTTTGCGCCATTTGCCTGTACTTTGTTTTCTGGAGTCAATTCCTTCTAGACACACCTATATTTACGATCCGTAACTAACGACGGAAAAAACGGAAGAACAAAATAGTGTATCACTTATTCTGACGCACTTCGAACTGACAGGGGGGGGGGGGGGGGCATGGCTGCTGTGCAACATAATGTTCAACCTCAATTTTAAAACGAATGGAAAATGATAATACCCATAAACTAAACATTTTTGAAATTAGCATGAAATGCTCTTTTCTATAGACCATGATATTTTTTTCAAATTTTTGGTCATCATTTTCACGAGTAAGTCTCCTTAATCGCAGGAATCCATTTCATTACCTCAGTTTTGGCCTTACTGCGCCTTTTGTAGAATTCTACTATTTGATTTGTCAACCTGGTGGGTGCCTTTCTTTTAATGTGTTCATATAATTTAGATCTTAGTTTTCTCTTGCCACCATATATTTCTCTGAGTGGGTTGGCGCAGTGGTTAACACACTGCACTCACATTCGGGAGGAAACGGTTCAAACCAGTCTCTGGCCATCCTGATTTAGGTTTTTTGAGATTTCAGGCAAATGCCGGGAGGGTTCCTTTGAAAGGGCACAGCCAGTTTCCTTCCAATTCTTCCCTAATCCGAGCTTGTGCTCCGTCACTAATGACCTCGTTGTCGACGGGACGTTAAACACTAATCTCCTCCTGCTCCTCCTTCTCCTCCTACATTATTATTTCTTAGCCTACAAGTTTCTCCAAAGTAATTTTGGGGCCTCATAATTTGCTAATAATCTTTCTTTCTTTCTTTTCAATTTCTTCAATATACCTATTCCTGTTTAAAATTAAAATTTCGGTTCCATAAAGACATTCAGGTTTAATTAGAATGCTGTAATATTTAAGTTTACTGACGTTAGAAACTGATTTTTTTTTATAATAAATATTTCGTGTAAATCTGAATGCAGTTGCCATCTTTTGACAGCGAACTTCGTTTACAACTTTGTCAAGAGCGTTTTCTTGTATGATTTCCCCCAGGTATTTAAACTGACATACCTTTTTCATTTTTCCATATTTCGTGTTCAATAACATTGGTGCTTGTTTGTTGTATGTCATGTATTCCGTTATCTAAAATTATATTCGTAGTCCTACTTTCTCCGACACTTCTTTAAGAATTTCAATTTGTTTTTGAGTCGTGGTAACATCCCTAGTTAAAATTACCAGATCCTGTGCAAAGACGAGGCAATCTACTCTAATATCATTCTAGCTAACTTGATTAATTGGCCTATACTTAGAATCGACTTTTGTTCTCGCCATTCTGTAATTATCTTTTCCCAAACATATTTAAACGGTAATTGATAGAGTCCATCTCCCCGTCTAACACCAGTCTCTATATCAAATGGTTCAGAAATCTCTCCCATGAATTTAACTTTATACCTAGTGTTGATTAAAGCTTCCTTAAATAGTGTCAGAGTTTTATTATCTAGCCCACGTTCCTATGAAATTTGGAAAAGAGATTCACGATCAACTGAGTCGTAAGCGTTTTTAAAAAGCATAAATGTACATGCAATATTGTTACTACATATCCTTTGGTATTTGAAGATTATTTTTAAAACAAGAAATTTTTCTGAACAGGATCTGATTGGTCTAAAGCGTGCTTCGTATTCACCAATTTTAGGTTCTAGCTGTTCTTGGGCTCGATCATGTAAACACTGTGAGAGAATTTTGTATGTGACTGGAACGAGAGAGATTCTCCAGTAATTATTAACAGCAGTCCTTTCCCCTTTTTTTTGCAATTGATGAATTACAGGTATTTTTTCAGTCTGCGTGATATTTCCTATTAGTTGAGTGATCTCTTTTATAGGTCGTCAGATTTTAGTAATCCTGCGATTAAACTGTCTTCTGCGGATGCATTATTGTTTTTAAGTCTCTTAACTTGTTTAGTTATTTAGATTTCGTCAGGTGTTTTATAGTTAGGAGTGATGTTATTAATTTGCTGTGTGTGGTATTTATTCGCTCGTTCTGGAGAGTTCAATAGTTTTTCAACATAATTAGGAAGTACCTTACAATTTTCCTGGTTGTTAAGAGCCAAACTGCCATTTTCATTTTTGAAGCAAAGATTTTGAGGTTGGTAACCAGTTACTTTTGTTTTGAACATTTTATAAATGTTTCTTGTATTGTCCTTATGGAAATTTTTTTCGATTCCCAAAAGTTGCACATTTTCGTAGTTTCTTGTAGTCTGTCGGATTAATTTAGATGTTTCATTTCTCACAGCTGGAAAGGTGTTGTGATTTATTTCAGTTTTGTTACTATTCCAATTTTGAATGACTAATGCCAAGACTTAACTGCTGTCTCACAATCGCCGGCCTCGGTGGCCGAGCGGTTCTAGGCGCTTCAGTCCGGAACCACTCGGCTGCTACGGTCGCAGGTTCGAATCCTGCCTCGGGCATGGATGTGTGTAATGTTAGTTAGGTTTAAGTAGCTCTACGTTTAGGGGACTGATGACCTCAGCTGTTAAATCCCATAGTGTATAGAGCCATTTGAATCATTTGTTTCACAATCCGCTGTCAGCCAAGGGTGTTTCTGTTGCTTTCGAAGTAGAATTAAATTTTGTGCTGTTGTGATGAACTTTTCTTTTAGGCTATGACAGTTGTTGGAAGTTTTTGTTAAGATCACTTGTTAGACTTGGGGTTATTTTAGCAGTGTCAAATTTTGGGATAACGTTTTTTGTTTTGACGAGTATCTGAGGCAGAAGTGTTACCTTTATTCGCGTTAAATAATGGTCAGAATCTATATTAGCCCATTTCCCAAATTGGACATTTAAAATTTCTTTACAGTTAACGTATGAAATGCTACATGATCTATTTAAATTTCCCCAATAAATGTATCCGGTGCCCGCCACGTTTTTTGTTTAGAAGTGCTCTTTTTATAATGTGTTGACATGAGTTTAAGGTTTAAATTTTTGCATGTTTCAACAAGTCTTTGGCCATTTTGTTTTGCCCATTTTACCGCAGGAAATCCGCACATCGTTTTCTTGTATTTTTTCCCTGTACCTAATTGAGCATTAAAATCACCCATGAAAATTTTAGCATGGTTTGAGGGAGTTTTCGAGATGATCAGGTTTTTACGGCTATCCTCATTGACTGTCATATGGGCTATAATTAAAGCGTATGCTTCATTAGAGCATTTAAGAGAAATTATCATTAGTCTATTACCTCCGTTATTAAGTTTAAAATATTATTGGAGACTGCAAAAGCAACTCCCAGATGTGTCACATTATCTACTCTTTCGTCAGTTTTACCTTTAAAAAGACGATAATTGCCAAAATCCATGGTATTATTGTTCGTCATTCATGTTTCCTGTCTAAACATTCATGGTGGTGTCTGATTGTACTATATCGTGTCTCCCTACCTCTTTCGCGCAACGACGCTCTGAGCGTGTTTTTAGGGAATTGACTAGTTTGAACCTGGGACCTGTTGCTGGTAAGGAGACGCCAGACCAAACATGACATGTAGAATTCAGAAGAGTTCAGTGAGACTAACGATGATATAACCTAATACTTAATGATCTCAGCGTCAGCTCCACTGCACTCCCTGTAAAAGAATCTTAATACTAACTAAATATAGTGGAAAGGGTTCAAGGCTTTTCTTATTTAGTTAGCTGCTAAAATAACGTCGAAAAAGCAGTTAAGTTTACCACTGGAAATTTTATTCTACTCACAAAACATCGTTTATAAATTGCACTATTGATAAAAGGAAATGTTTTAATACAGGATGGTAAAATCCAACTGCGTTCAACAAAAATATGAACGAATATTCCCTGAATGGGTTCCCAAGTTCTACAATCGATCGAAGGATGACCTATGCCATATCACATCTATAATCTAGGTTAAATTTAAGTTTCACAAAAGAGAAAAATATCAAAATGGTCTACAGTGACCCTCAATTATCTTTCATTACTTATCTAACTTGTCGTAAATTACAGTCGCTGATGTGGCTTCTCAATAACTATATAAAAGAAAAATCATCGCCTTTCAGATCTGTTCTTCAAGTGGCAAATGTGAACACCATGAGTTTTAATTAACGATTGACACTAGTATTACGCAAAAAGGAGGTGTAACAGATGAGACTTCTGCAGTTCTGAGTGAAGCCTTATGCGCTCAAAAATGCGGCATCGCGTGCGTTCATTACCTTGTCGGTGTTTAAGCAGCGTCAGAGCGGCAGCGGCCGACGCAGCAGCCAGCCAGCTCACCGTCTCGGAACCAACTCTCCTCTGACTTCTCCTTACTACAATTCACCGAAGTTGATGTAACAAAAAAAACTATCTGGCTGTGTTTTAATCTGACCAATCAGGGTCTCAATGTTAACCTTAGGCTCCGCCTACAAAAATTCTGTCAATCCAATAAGAAATGTTATACTTTAGGTGGTGGGACAATGTTTTTAAAGTTTGCAACGTAACAGAGACGCTAAAATGTCTCACGCTAAAACCTGCAGCTGGTGTGGTCCTTTTAGCGTTATCGTAAGATCTATACTGTTCTTCTGGAGGGCTCTATCTTTTAACATGGGCTGGGGGGTGGTCCTTGACGTACCTGAGACACGAAAAAGTCTCACGCTAAAACTTGCGGGTGGTAGTGGCCTTTTTTGTGTTATCGTAAGATCTATACTGTTTTTCTGGAGGGCTCTAGCTTTTAACATGGGCTGGGGGTGGTCCTTGACGTACCTGAGAAGAGAAAAAGTCTCACGCTAAAACGTGCGGGTTGTGTGGCTCTACTGGTCAGCTGGCGCCGTAGGTGCCCAGACCTTCCCTTATCGTAGGGCGTTCTAGCTTAACACGGTTCTGCTCTCGGCTTCTGTCCTCGTTTCTCCCCTCGGAACTGGGTCTGCCTCACGATGGGAAGGTACAACATGCATTTAGGCATTCTTGTGTTAGTCTGTGGTATTCCATTTGCTCACTCGTTACTCGTATTACTTTGGTTAATTTAATGTCACGATTTATTCGGAGCTATGTGACATACTACTGGATTTGCTTATCATGTCAGGGTTTTCATGGAAGGTGTTGGATTTGCCTGGCACCTTACACCTGAAGTGCCAAAATTTGAAGTTTCTGTTTCTTTCTTTTTTTATGTACGTCCAAACTTATGAAGTTTACCTGGTTGCCAAAATGTTTGTATGTTAAGTGTTACAATAAATGTATTTCTTTCGATTTTAAGTTGGCCAGAGGACTCCGACTTCCTCTGCTGAATCACATTGCATTTGTTGAAGTTTCGACAACATACCTTCACCGAGGAGTCAAGCAATTTATTGCTCCCTACTACGTATATTTCGCGAAGAAACCATGAGGATAAAATCAGAGAGATTAGAACCCACACGGAGGCATACCGAAAATGTTTCTTTCCACGAACAATAAGAGACTGGAATAGAAGAGGGAAACGATAGAAGTACTCAAAATACCCTCCGCCACACACCGTCAGATGGCTTTCAGAGTATGGATGTAGGTGTAGATATAGGACCTGGGCGCCCCAGAATCCGAAAGACCAGTTGCGCCAGTTATACCGACGGTGGATTGACCACCTTGGGTAATGACTATTAAATTGCTCCATGTTCCTGGTATTAGATGGGGTTGAGCACACTCATTGAGTGAACTCAGAATGCTAAGACCGGAAGGGTTAGTTCCATAATATGAATTTCAGCCGCATCACTGGTGAAGAGGCGCTGAACACTTCACCGCCTGCTACATGACAAACGCAAAGTGGATTTGGTTTTGTGTCCTCCATTAGGTTCTACCGCTCTCTCTGCCGTTGGGAGTTAGGTTTCCTCTTCCGCCTTTCAGACCGTTGACCGGGATTCTCTTGTAACCCTAGGCAGGTGGTCTCACAAGGTCCTACCATCCGGAGCCAGATGGACCCAGGTTTTTTTACGAGGTGTTACTCCTCCCCCTCATCCTTCCTCATCACTTGTGAGATGAGGCCTCGGGCTTGGGACCGGCAGTGGCGGATAAGAAATTATTGATTTTCCGCATCTTACAGATACACATTGCAGGCTGATTACAAAAATTTTTTCCTTTGATATGGTCTTAGTGACTGCGATACGTTTAAGTATATTTGAAAAAAATTTCATTGAAAAATATAGCGACTGGCTACTTTACATTGGTAAATTTTAGGACGTACGTTGCCTATATAAAATGTAACTAACATGTCGAAACGGAATTCCCTATTCCGTTCCCGAGAAAGTACATGAAGCGTACTGGAGATTCTCCGCACCACTCGCGTAGCTATTGCTACATGCTATGCTGAGTGCATAGTAGTCTCGTGTTTCTCTTCTTCGTGTGCTACTGATGCAAACTGTCAATGAAACAAAAACTTAACGAAATGATAAGACACCGGATGTCATGACGCCGACATTTTTTTCAGTCTATGCTGATTGGTTTCAGGAAATAATGTTACTTAAGCTATTTTCTTTAAAATGTTACCTATGTTATTGATTTCATTCGCTCCTTTACGTATACCCTGTTCACTTTTGAAATGCCGTTTTAGCAGAGTGCATTGTAAACTGTTGATATGTTCTGTTATTGGTTGCTTCAGATGACGCATGAGTGATACACAGTGATCAGAGAGAACATTACGACCACTGACACTACCGATATAAAACCATCCAGATGATAGCAGGGTCAGGCAGCGACAAACGACTG
Source organism: Schistocerca gregaria (assembly GCF_023897955.1). Lineage (NCBI taxonomy): Eukaryota > Metazoa > Arthropoda > Insecta > Orthoptera > Acrididae > Schistocerca > Schistocerca gregaria. Next base: position 213,031,932 of record NC_064927.1, read on the forward strand.
CTAGTCAGACACACGCACAGAGCATATAGTGTCAGTATGTGTGCTGTCCGTGTGCACAGTGGGGAGGGCAGATTGTGATGGCCCGGAGGATCAGTACGAGTATTTCAGGAACTGCAAGACTCGTGGCATGTTCGAAGAGTGCTGTGGTGAGTGTCTTCAAAACGTGGTCAAAGCAAGGTGAAACCAAGTCCAGATACCGTTGTGTTGGACGGCAAGCCCTCATTAGAGATTTAGGACGTTGTATGCTGAGCAGACTGGTTAAACAGGGGGCGAACTGTGCCAGAACTAACATCAGACCCTAATGCTGGGCAAAGTACAAGTGCGTCTGAACACAAAGTGGAGCGAACACTCCTAAAGAAAGGCCACTGCAGCCAACGACCCGTGCACATACCAATCGTAACACAACGACATCGGCAACTACAAGTGAGGATGCAAGTGACGAAGAGCACTGGACACTAGCGCAGAGGCAGAGCATTGCCTACTCTGCTGAATCCTGATACCTACTTCATCAAGCCAATGAGAGGGTATGAACCCGTCGTCTACAAGGGCAACAACTCCTTGGCACCGGTACCGCATGACAGAGACAAGCTGGCGGATGTTTCATTATGACTTGAGGAACATTCACGTGATCATACATGGGACGAGTTGAGCTTGTATAAAGCACCATGAGGGCTAAGGACTACACTGATTGCAGACCACGTGCACCCATCGATGACGATCATGTTTCACAATGGCAGTGGCATTTTACAGTAAGGTAATGCGCCATGTCACAAGGCCAGAAGTCCAGGGGAATGGTTCGAGGGACGCAGTGGCCAGTTCTGATTGATGTGTTGGCCTTCCAACTCCACAGATCTGGATCCGATGGAATACATCTAGGATGTGTTGGAACGTTGCGTCAGAGCTCTTCTCCCACCTCCCAGGAATTTACGTTAGATGAGTTGTGTGCTCACACATTGTGCCAGCTTTCTCCAACGACCTAAGAAGGCCGCATTACTCCCATGCCACGACGTTTTGTCCATGTTATCTGTACCATGGTGGACATGACGTCTATTAGGAGTTCGTCATGATGTTCTGGCTGATCAGTATATCTACCCTCAATCAAAATGTAACATGGTTTTTGAACTGTACTTGGTATAAGTACAGCAAACAGAACAAACATACATTCTGTTTACATGTATCTAGAGAAAAACAGTCGAAATAAATAATAGTAAAACTAAACTTGTTTTACAGTCGAACATGCAGCTGTGCGTGTAGGAGACAGCAGTATTTTCGCTTTTAGAACAGTGCACAGGAAAGCCTATGAAATAAAAAAATAAAACTTATGTTAGTGTCTAATAACTGAAGCAAACGTGTAATACAATTGTTATTAATATATTTTTCTAGGGACAGACGAAAGAAATTAAAACAAAATTATTATTTTGCTATCTAGTAACTGGAGTTTTTCTTCAGATCACAGTTGTAGGTTTCTTCATACCTCTGTCTTTTTCTCTCATTGTTCTAACAAAGTGAGCACGCCAAGCTGAAGTGTGCTACCTCTCAACCAGAAATACCCTATTTCTACGTTTTTTTTTAAAACGAAGCCGACCATTCTGATTTACTTCATTTTTAACACTTTTCCATCTGAACATATTCTTTCATAACCTATATTTCAGTGTAGACTATCCATTGGAGCAGACGCTAATAGTACGCCGAAATAGTAAAGCACTATGAGTGTAACTTGACCGTATATCACCGATGCATGTGCGTGAATCGTGTACTTTGATTTCTTTCGGACTCCTCTATGTAAACGAAGTTTAGCTCCTCGTTCTGCTGCTGCAAGTTATAAAATGAACAGTTCACAGTTAAATAGGAAATCATCTAATCTAAAGCAAGCGCGGTAGAAAGGCAAGCTGGAGTAGTGAGTAAACAAGCAAACACATAGAAAACAGTGGCGTGATTTGTGCTGGATTAGGCGTTGTAGGCACCCAAGGATAGGGAATCCGGAAACACGGGAAAGATCCCCCTACCCACTCCTACGCTCTTGGCTGCTTGCGCCACACCAAGCCCGGTGTACTGCATTAAGTCGGAGTAGCGTGGTTGTTGGAAGTCCCTTGCAGAAATACATACCACGCTGCCTCTATAGGCATCCATAAATGCGAAAATGTTGCCGGTACAGATTTTTGTGCGGGAACTGACCTCTCAAACGTATCCCACATATGTTCGATGAAATCCATGTCGGATGATCTGCGAGGCCAAACCATTCACTCAAACTGTAAACAACGTTCTTCAAACCAATTGCGAACAGTAATGCCTTGTGACATGGCGCACTGTCATGCATAAAAATTCCATAGTAGTTTGGCAACATGAAGATCGTGAGTGGCTGAAAATAGTCTCTATTTAGCAGAACATAACCATGTCGACCTGGAAAAAGCGTTCGATAATATAAATTGGTGCAAGCTGTTCGAGATACTGAAAAGAGTAGGGGTAAGTTATAGGGAGAGACGGGTCATATACAATATGTACAACAACCTAGAGAGAATAATAAGAGTGGACGATCAAGAACGAAGGGCTCGTATTAAGAAGGGTGTAAGACAAGGCTGTGGCCTTTCGTCCCTACTCTTCAATCTGTACATCGAGGAAGCAATGATGGAAATAAAAGAAAGGTTCAGGAGTGGAATTAAAATGCAAGGTGATAGGATATCAATGACACGATTCGCTGATGACATTGCTATCCTGAGTGAAAGTGAAGAAGAATTAAATGATCTGCTGAGCGGAATGAACAGTCTAATGAGTGCACAGTATGGTTTGAGAGTAAATCGGAGAAAGACGAAGGTAATGAGAAGTAGTAGAAATGAGAACAGCGAGAAACTTAACATCAGGATTGATGGTCATGAAGTCAATGAGGTTAAGGAATTCTGCTACCTAGGCAGTAAAATAACCAATGACGGATTGAGCAACGAAGACATCAAAAGCAGACTCCCTATGGCAAAAAAGGCATTTCTGGCCAAGAGAAGTCTACTAATATCAAATACCGGCCTTAATTTGAGGAAGAAATTTCTGATGATGTACGTCTGGAGTACAGCATTGTATGGTAGTGAAACATGGACTGCGGGAAAACCGGAACAGAAGAGAATCGAAGCATTTGAGATGTGATGCTATAGACGAATGTTGAAAATTAGGTGGACTGATAAGGTAAGGAATGAGGAGGTTCTACGCAGAATAGGAGAGGAAAGGAATACGTGGAGAACACTGATGAGGAGAAGGGACAGGATGATAAGACATCTGCTAAGACATGAGGGAATGACTTCCATGGTACTAGAGAGAGCTGTAGAGGGCAAAAACTGTAGAGGAAGACAAAGATTGGAATACGTCAAGCAAATAATTGAGGACGTAGGTTGCAAGTGCTACTCTGAGATGAAGAGGTTAGCACAGGAAAGGAATTCGTGGCGGGTCGCATCAGACCAAACCAGTCAGTAGACTGACGACAAAAGAAAAAAAAAATTTCCAGGCTCAGTGGCAACAGAGAATCCAAGCCATTCCATTATGGAGCCACCACCAGCTTACAGAGTGCCTCGTTGACAATTTGGGTCGACGAGGAGTCTGTGGCACACTGAAAGCCTGCCGTCAGCTGTTACCACCGAAATCGAGACTCATCGGACCTTTTGCATCCCGCCTGGAAGGCGGCGCGTGGGTCTGCTCCTGTAATCTGAACGGGTAGGCCGAATGACGAAAGCGAGTCGGAGCAGGAAAAGGTGAAAATCCCTCTCTACTGCAGCGTGAATTAAAATCACCTTTACTTTAGCAAGAAGATGAATACATAATTTTGCACTGAGGTGCGAAGCCATAGCCCCGTCTTAAGTGGTGCAAGTCTGAAGCTGAAGCGAAGTGTCCCAGCCGTCTGCTCATGATCAAATGGGCTGAATCTGGAGCGGAGCTAGAGAGCGCTGACGTCGGAGTCGGTGTCGTAGTGCCAACCTAAGAAGTTGCACCCTCGCCGTGGCATCGTAGCTATCGATACCACATGACCAGTTCAAGGTTTTGCAGTCACGTAGGCTCAGACGGCTACGATCACGAGCTCAAGAGAGGCGCTACAGACGATGTTATGCTGTTAACAAAGATTGTCGCTATATTACGCCGCATTAACCTAACAGTTAAGTTCGTCGTATGTCCCACACTGATTTCGTCTGTCAGCTGAGGCAGAGTTCCTTGTCTGTTACCACTGACCACTATACGCAAACGCTGCAGCTGTAGGTTTTTAAATGAAGGTCGTTGAACAGTGGTCGTCCATGGTGAGAGAAGATGCTTGAAATTTGGTATTCTTTGAACACTCTTGTCACTGTGAATCTCGCAATATCTGATTACTTAACGATTACCGAAGTGGAATCACCCTTACGTCTAGCTCCAACCACCATCCCGCTTCCAAAGTCTGTTTATGTCCGTCGTGTGGCCATGAAGACGTCGGAAAATTTTTCACATGAATCTCCTGGGTAAATCTGACGGCTCCATCAAAGTGCTGCCGTTTTATACCTGTTGTACGCGATACTACCACGAACTATTTTGGTGCCTATAACCATCCCAGGCTTTTGTCAGGGGCCCGTAACTTAACGTTTCGTATTAATAACCTTAGACCGACAAATTAAACCGTTCTGTTACGAGTTCCACTTCAGTACTGCCGCAGTTGTCTGCGGTACCAGAGTAACGTCATTATCGGTTAAACCTTATGCCGTGTAACGTTATTGCAGTAACGAAAGGAATTCCGGTACAGAACAAAATGCAGCGTGGTAACACAAAAGGAATAACGTTATGGGCTTCAACAACGGTATTGTCCTGCGGTGCAGGGAGAACAATACTCTACCCATAACTAATTATCACGGGCCCATAGTGTAACAAAATGTGTTGCAACCGTTATTCGGGACATGTAACGAATTAATCCGGTTTTTTATGTGTTTCGTTTGAATTGAACACTGTTGAAAAAAATAAATAACACCAATTGCAGGACATTTCTAGAGAAGCGTTATCAGAGGCAATTCGCTGATGAATATAGTTAAAAAAAAGTGTGCACAAACAATGCACATACCTTGTACTTAGTTTAATACGGCAGTGACTAGTGGCAAAATCTTTCTAATGTTTGTTTGTTCATATTTAGATAACTAATGTTTTAATGAAGTTGAAAGTGTTTGCAGACAATGTTAAGAACACTATGTAAAGTACATTTGGAAAATATAGCGAAAAACGTTTTCGAACCTTTTTCTAGGAAATCAATGTACCTTCGAAACTGTAAACACCTTTGAAAAATGTTATTTAAATAACAGATATTAGATGATTAAATGATTTGCAAAACAAATGCGCCTTGCAAATTATATTCATTACGGAACGAACAGTGAAGATATTTTGAACTTTTTTATTTCCTCAAGAACTAACATTGCAATATAAATTGGATCTTAAGGGTTAAGATCCAGAAGGTGATTGATACCGAAACTGGGATGGAAGAAGTGCGACAATGTCGTGCGGCGAATGATGAGTCAAATAAATAGGATGACAATTTTCAGCTACTACTGGCGGAGAAGAATGCACAGTGATACAAAGCTCCGAGCGAGTCTAATCGAACGGCTTTATATTTTAAGACAAAACTCCGAAGTTATTTTGAAGGTACGAGGCAACTCAAAATGAACGCAAATGTTCTCCAATACTGGGAGGAGCAACGTTTAGTGCAGCTTGCCTGTGTCATTCTTGCTATCCCAGCAACACAAATGAGCGTGAAGCAGCTATTCCCCTCTCTTCGATACGTGCTGAACCCAGTAAGGTACAACATTTGCGAATAGCACGTGAACAACATTTTGTTACTCCGCAGTAACAAGGATATTGCGTGGGAAAACTTCCACGACTCACCATCCTCATTAACTACCTCATATTTGTCTTCTGGGGAAAAGTAATGATCTTCTCTATTCTTGGATTTGGAATCTGAGTCGTCGATGGTGGAGACAACGACCGGTAATACCACCACCTAAGTAAAGCCATATATGTTTATATTTTTTACTAAGTGCCAATGTGTTTGAAATTTAAATTCATGTTTCATCACGAAATTTTTACTGTATTTTTTATTGCTATATATGTCATTTTTGGTTCCATATTTTTAAAACCATGAAGTATCCTCTCATTGTCCAGACTTCCGAAAATTCTACGAAAAAAACAAGTGGTACACATACTTTCTCGTACGGTACTATTCGAGTGACCTAGTAGCAAATTCTTATGTAAATTTTCTTTAAACCAATATTTCAGTTAAATTTAAAATTACATACGAAGTTCATCACAGTTTTTAGAGTAGATTTTGAAATTTTCGAAAGAGAATAGAAGTTTTCTAGGATATCGACTTAGAGTAAATTTTGAGTATTTCAAAATTGGATTCAATGTATTTTGGAAACGATAAATAATTTTGAAACACGTAGCACAGTGAATGACATACTTTCACTTTGCTACATGTGAATTATATGTAGTGAAATTCGAAGTGGCAAAACGAACAGATCAGAATCTACTAGTCTAGTAAATGTTTCTGCGCTGTCTTCTCCCGATTCCACTTTCTCTTCCGTTTTCTATCTATCCCGTTTTTTTTTGTCTTTTATTTCCTCTGTTCCAACTACATAATTGCATACATCCAGTCAATATAATTACGACTAACAGGAAATTGAGTTCAGATAGTGCTTATAAATACATAACATATAAGTACATTTAGATGCATGTAAATGTATAATACGTTCAATGAAGATTAAAGAAGTAGCTTTCAGACTTGTAAAAACATTAGTACGACGGAATTTCCTTAGTACATCGTCAAATTAAAATAACCAATAAACTTGCCACACTTTTGGTCAACACTTTAAAGTTAAAAACTTAAATAAATTCATAATAATAAATAAAATAATCAATAGAATAAGAGCTTAAATCAAACGGTAAATATACTTGCGACGAAGCACAACAATGAGGTTTGAAATGATACACTTCTGGAGCAGCGCAGCTTTCTGACCCAAAGCAACGAGTTTGTCCGTAATACGGAGAGTTGGGCCCAGGGCGGCGAGCTGATCAGCATAAAAAAGGATTCAAATGGCACCGAGCATTATGGGACTTAACATCTAAGGCCATCAGTCCACTAGAACCTAGAACTATACTGCTGGCCATTAAAATTGCTACATCAAGATGAAAAGCTGGTGAAAAACGGGTATTCACTGGACAAATATATTACACTAGGACTGATATGTGATTACATTTTCACGCAATTTGGGTGCATATATCCTGAGAAATCAGTACCCAGAACAACCACATCTGGCTGTAATTACGGCCTTGATACGCCTGGGCATTGGATCAAACAGATCTTGGATGGCATGTACAGGTACAGCTGCCCATGCAGCTTCAACACGATACCACAGTTCATCAAGAGTAGTGACTGGCGTATTGTAACGAGTCAGTTTCTGGGCCACCATTGACCAGACGTTTTCAATTGCTGAGAGATCCTGAGAATGTGCTGGCCAGGGCAGCAGTCGAAGATGATCTGTATCCACGAAGGCCTGTACAGGACCTGCAATATTCGGTTGTGCATTATCCTGCTGAAATGTAGGGTTTCGCAGGGATCGAATGAAGGGAAGAGACTGGTGTCGTAACACATTTTAAATGTAGCGTCCACTGTTCAGAGTGCTGTGAATGTGAAAAAGAGGTAACCGAGACGTGGAACCAATGACACCCCATGCCATCACGATGGGGGATACGCCAGTATGGCGATAACGAATACACGCTTCCGATGTGCGTTCACCGCGATGTTACCAAACACGGATACGACCATCATGATGCTCTAAACAGAAGATGGATTCATCTGAAAAAATGACGTTTTGTTATTCGTGCACCCAGGTTCATCGTTGAGTATACCATCGCAGGCGCTCCTGACTGTGATGCAGCGTCAGGCGTAACCGCAGCCATGGTCTCCGAGCTGATAGTCCATGCTGCTGCCAACGCCGTCGAACTGTTCGTGCAGATGGCTGTTGTCTTGCAAACGTCCCCATCTGTCGACTCAGGAATCGAGACGTGGCTGCACGATCCGTTACAGCCATGCGGATAAGATGCCTGTCATCTTCACTGCTGGTGATACGAGGCCGTTGGGATCCAGCACGGCGTTCCGTTTTACCCTCCTGAACCCACCGATTCCATATTCTGCTATCAGTCATTGGATCTCGACCGACACGAGCAGCAATGTCGGGATACGATAAACAACAATCGCGACAGGCTACAATCCGACCTTCATCAAAGTCGGAAACGTGATGGTGCGCGTTTCTCCTCCTTACACGAGGTATCACAACAACGCCGGTCAACTGCTGATTGTGTATGAGAAATCGGTTGGGAAATTTCCTCAAGACAGCACGTTGTTGGTGTCACCACCGGCGCCAACCTTGTGTGCCTGCTCTGAAAAGCTAATCATTTGCATATCACAGCATCTTCTTCCTGTCGGTTAAATTTCGGGTCTATAGCACGTCTTTTTCGTGGTGAAGCAATTTTAATGGCCAGTAGTGTACTTAAACCTAACTAACCTAAGGACATCACACACATCCATGCAGAGGCAGGATTCGAACCGTAGCAGTCGCGTGGTTCCAGATTGAACCGCCTAGAACCGCTCGGCCTCCGCGGCCTGCTGATCAGCAGAGAACGAGCCGGTCAGATTGAGCGCGTCATGAACACACTAGTCCCACTCAAAGCCAATCGTCGCACAGCTCTAGGCAGCAGCCTAGACGGCAGCTTAGTGTATGCAAACGGTCCCCTATTTGTTACATATCGCCATTTATGAATTTTGCTACTATAAGCACGAGAAAGTATGTGCAATGTTCCTGCACCACTTGCTTTGTTATATTTTGTTTTTATAGAATGTAATTCCATTCAGTTACAAAAAGGAGAATACACAGCGCAACGTTACCAACGATGACATTACTTCTGCTTCAGAGGCCAGTAACGGTATTTGGGCGAATTAACGTCAGCTCTTTTGGTTATCCATTTGCGTTACGTCGTGGAACGTCATTCCATTAAGTTACAACAAGAACGGCATATGGCGTAATTTTATCAATGATTATGTTATTTCCGTACCACAGTCCAGTAACGTTATTCACGTTAACTAACGTGAGTAACGGAGAAAGAAACACCACTCAGAGGCCCAACGATCGAGAATCGATCGGGAATACCGTCGCCACGTTACACCAGGTTTTCTTCGCTGTACTTAGTGTATCAGTTACGTGCACCCTTATGTTTCTTGCAGACTTCACGGCGTTGGAGAATTACAAAATTACGGGAAGACCTAACCAACGAAAATGGCAGGGCGTTTCCCTGTAATGGCCCCTTCGGAGTTCTGCAGAGGATAGTTATTAAGAATTCAAAGGGAGAAAATCGTGTTGGTATATGGGAGGAAATAGAAAGCAGGGCATTACCTAGGGAAACATGGATGAAGCGTGTGAAGCTTATGAGGAGGTGGCGGTAGAAGAAACGTGCCAGAGATATTTCTTACCGCATTAGTAAATAACCAGTCTATTGACGCAAAGGAAAAACATTTAACAATTATTAGACGAGTTCGCTTCAGTCGAAAAAAGTGAGGCTCTCACGTGTAACGGAGAAGAAAATAGCAGACTTTTGTATAGTATGCTGGAGAGGAAAACGCAACAATAGAGCTCTCATATCAGACTTCAGACTCCTCTTGTGCTCTTCGCTGCAGTGTCGCATATCTCTACCTCGAAGCGGTATGGCGCAGGAGACTATGTTTCATGTTTCGCCCAGCTAGTCAACAAGTTCCCACTCAGCCCGTATTGCCCTCGACGCCAGACGAGTACAGTTTATCTGACAAGGGACCGTGCGGGATAGCCGTGCGGCCTTGGGCGCCTTGTCAGGGTTCCTCCTCCCCCTCTCTCTACCCATCTCCTCTCTCCTTTCTTTGTCCATCTCCTCTTCAACCCCTCTCGCTGTCAGTCGCCATCTCTTCCCTTTCTCGGTCCACATCTGCCTTCTCCTCTGTCTTTGTCGAACAGTGATATAATTTTGGAGGTACATTCAGCAGCACATGTGTATACACCTGATAAGTGTGTTGCGAATAGAGTTAGTGGCAAAGAAGTAATAAATCTAAACTCAATGATGTCACGCCTGGTGCTATAATTTTACTCCATGAAAAGCAGGTTTCAAGAGCAGTAATAGTCCAGCAATAGTGGCTAAAGTACTTGCAATTAGAAGTCACCGGAAGCCGCTACATAGAGAAAAGTTATGTATATTTTCTGTTTTACAAATAAAGTCTTCAGTTAATCTTCACTTGTAACGTACAGAACATCTTGAATTTCTACCACCAGCCATAACAACTTGTTCGTGTCTGACCTGATCCGCACAGTAGCCGATAAAACAGAAATTATATGAAAAGTTTGTTACAAGTCAGTAAGTGCTCTCATTCTCAAATACTGTATAAATAAAATCTGGGTATTTGCACGTCGTGGCTCACATTTTCTTTTCCAGGCCACTCTCGCCCCTTTGATAGGTAGGTGATTCATAACACCACAGCGAATCTTTACCCACAGTAAGAGACATGTGTACCTGGTTTGGTTGAAATATCTCCAGTGGATTCGGAGGACATGTGGAACATACACGCATTCATTTTTATAATATATGTGGACATCATTTTTTAGTTTTCGTGATGCTATTTTGACGGATTAATGCCTGTATGGTGCCGAAAGCTGTTTTCAAATAAAACCGGCGAAAATCCTGTTAATATTCGTATAATAGTTATGTATATTAGCGTGTTGAAGTAGACAGACAATAAAATGTTAATGAAACTTGAAATTAGGATACATTTTTCTTCGTCATCCGATTTCGATGAAGTAAATCTTATACTTTAAGCTACTGAAAATCTCACGGAAATCCATGTAGTGGTTTTGGAGACTACCATGTTCAAAGACAAATAAACACCAACCTTAACAATTTAATAATGCTAGAGATCCTCCCCCCATGAACCATGGACCTTGCTGTTGGTGGGGAGGCTTGCGTGCCTCAGCGATACAGATGGCCGTACCGTAGGTGCAACCACAACGGAGGGGTATCTGTTGAGAGGCCAGACAAACATGTGGTTCCTGAAGAGGGGCAGCAGCCTTTTCAGTAGTTGCAGGGGCAACAGTCTGGATGATTGACTGATCTGGCCTTGCAACATTAACCAAAACGGCCTTGCTGTGCTGGTACTGCGAACGGCTGAAAGCAAGGGGAAACTACAGCCGTAATTTTTCCCGAGGACATGCAGCTTTACTGTATGATTAAATGATGATGGCATCCTCTTGGGTAAAATATTCCGGAGGTAAAATAGTCCCCCATTCGGATCTCCGGGCAGGGACTACTCAGGAGGATGTCGTTATCAGTAGAAAGAAAACTGGCATTCTACGGATCGGAGCGTGGAATGTCAGATCCCTTAATCGGGCAGGTAGGTTAGAAAATTTAAAAAGGGAAATGGATAGGTTAAAGTTAGATATAGTGGGAATTAGTGAAGTTCGGTGGCAGGAGGAACAAGACTTCTGGTCAGGTGACTACAGGGTTATAAACACAAAATCAAATAGGGGTACTGCAGAAGTAGGTTTAATAATGAATAGGAAAATAGGAATGCGGGTAAGCTACTACAAACAGCATAGTGAACGCATTATTGTGGCCAAGATAGATACGAAGCCCACACCTACTACAGTAGTACAAGTTTATATGCCAACTAGCTCTGCAGATGATGAAGAAATTGAAGAAATGTACGATGAAATAAAAGAAATTATTCAGATAGTGAAGGGAGACGAAAATTTAATAGTAATGGGTGACTGGAATTCGAGTGTAGGAAAAGGGAGAGAAGGAAACATAGTAGGTGAATATGGATTGGGGCTAAGAAATGAAAGAGGAAGCCGCCTAGTAGAATTTTGCACAGAGCACAACTTAATCATAGCTAACACTTGGTTTAAGAATCATGAAAGAAGGTTGTATACGTGGAAGAACCCTGGAGATACTAAAAGGTATCAGATAGATTATATAATGGTAAGACAGAGATTTAGGAACCAGGTTTTAAGTTGTAAGACATTTCCAGGGGCAGATGTGGACTCCGACCACAATCTATTGGTTATGACCTGTAGATTCAAACTGAAAAAACTGCAAAAATGTGGGAAATTAAGGAGATGGGACCTGGATAAACTGAAAGAACCAGAGGTTGTACAGAGTTCAGGGAGAGCATAAGGGAACAATTGACAGGAATAGGGGAAAGAAATACAGTAGAAGAAGAATGGGTAGCTCTGAGGGATGTAGTAGTGAAGGCAGCAGAGGATAAAGTAGGTACAAAGACGAGGGCTGCTAGAAATCCTTGGGTAACAGAAGAAATATTGAAATTAATTGATGAAAGGAGAAAATATAAAAATGCAGTAAGTGAAGCAGGCAAAAAGGAATACAAACGTCTCAAAAATGAGATCGACAGGAAGTGCAAAATGGCTAAACAGGGATGGCTAGAGGACAAATGTAAGGATGTAGAAGCTTATCTCACTAGGGGTAAGATAGATACTGCCTACAGGAAAATTAAAGAGACCTTTGGAGAGAAGAGAACCACGTGTATGAATATCAAGAGCTCAGATGGCAGCCCAGTTCTAAGCAAAGAAGGGAAGGCAGAAAGGTGGAAGGAGTATATAGAAGGTTTATACAAGGGCGATGTACTTGAGGACAATATTATGGAAATGGAAGAGGATGTAGATGAAGACGAAATGGGAGATACGATACTGCGTGAAGAGTTTGACAGAGCACTGAAAGACCTGAGTCGAAACAAGTCCCCCGGAGTAGACAACATTCCATTAGAACTACTGACGGCCTTGTGACAACCAGTCCTGATAAAACTCTACCAGCTGGTGAGCAAGATGTATGAGACAGGCGAAATACCCTCAGACTTCAAGAAGAATATAATAATTCCAATCCCAAAGAAAGCAGGTGCTGACAGATGTGAAAATTACCGAACTATCAGTTTAATAAGCCACAGCTGCAAAATACTAACGCGAATTCTTTACAGACGAATGGAAAAACTGGTAGATGCGGACCTCGGGGAGGATCAGTTTGGATTCCGTAGAAATACTGGAACACGTGAGGCAATACTGACCTTACGACTTATCTTAGAACAAAGATTAAGGAAAGGCAAACCTACGTTTCTGGCATTTGTAGACCTAGAGAAAGCTTTTGACAATGTTGACTGGAATACTCTTTTTAAAATTCTAAAGGTGGCAGGGGTAAAATACAGGGAGCGAAAGGCTATTTATAATTTGTACAGAAACCAGATGGCAGTCATAAGAGTCGAGGGGCATGAAAGGGAAGCAGTGGTTGGGAAAGGAGTGAGACAGGGTTGTAGCCTCTCCCCGATGTTATTCAATCTGTATATTGAGCAAGCAGTAAAGTAAACAAAAGAAAAATTTGGAGTAGGTATTAAAATTCATGGAGACGAAGTAAAAACTTTGAGGTTCGCCGATGACATTGTAATTCTGTCAGAGACGGCAAAGGACTTGGAAGAGCAGTTGAACGGAATGGACAGTGTCTTGAAAGGAGGATATAAGATGAACATTAACAAAAGCAAAACGAGGATAATGGAATGTAGTCAAATTAAATCGGGTGATGCTGAGGGAATTAGATTAGGAAATGAGACACTTAAAGTAGTAAAGGAGTTTTGCTATTTAGGAAGTAAAATAACTGATGATGGTCGAAGTAGAGAGGATATAAAATGTAGACTGGCAATGGCAAGGAAAGCGTTTCTGAAGAAGAGAAATTTGTTAACATCGAATATAGATTTATGTATTAGGAAGTCGTTTCTGAAAGTATTTGTTTGGAGTGTAGCCATGTATGGAAGTGAAACATGGACGATAACTAGTTTGGACAAGAAGAGAATAGAAGCTTTCGAAATGTGGTGCTACAGAAGAATACTGAAAATAAGGTGGATAGATCACGTAACTAATGAGGAGGTATTGAATAGGATTGGGGAGAAGAGAAGTTTGTGGCACAACTTGACTAGAAGAAGGGATCGGTTGGTAGGACATGTCTTGAGGCATCAAGGGATCACAAATTTAGCATTGGAGGGCAGCGTGGAGGGTAAAAATCGTAGAGGGAGACCGAGAGATGAGTACACTAAGCAGATTCAGAAGGACGTAGGTTGCAGTAGGTACTGGGAGATGAAGCAGCTTGCACAGGATAGAGTAGCATGGAGAGCTGCATCAAACCAGTCTCAGGACTGAAGACAACAACAACAACAATGCTAGAGATATTAAGATTTTACATTAGTCACGCCGCAAATAAAGAATACACAATTATGCACAATATGCTGTATGTATAAATGTTTTCATAAAAGGCATGAAAATGAATAGAAAAAAAGAAAATATCAGACTGCAAATAATTTCCATGAAATCAATGCACTGTCTTTGAGGACACTGCAAACAATTTTTCCGAGAAGAGACTATAATTAAAGCAAACAGAATTGCCGTTGGTTTCATTGTTATTTTAAGCAGCCGTAGGTAGCAGCGTGGGAACAGTAGATTCCGTGTTTTTACGATTTATCTCACCCCAGCGTTTGTAAATCATTAACTGCACACTTAAATAAGAGTATGATTCTATATTACAAGTTCTCATGTACACCGTACAGTCCCTTCCTGGAAACTTATACGATATTTCCCTTTGTGTGTACTTCAATGCATTTAATGAATCATTAGTGAATACAGTATACTGAGCATTATATTCCTCTTTTAGCAGTATAAGTAAGGTAAAAATTGAAAATAAAAAACGAAGTTTCCCCACAGTGACTGGACCTCAGGAACTTGAAATTAACGGCCTCAAGTCTTCCGTTGCGTCAGCAGCTTTCTGGAAGCACATCGATTTATAAGAACAAATAAAATAAAAATAATGCTTGACCATCCGTAGCTCCCATTTCAGTCAGTTTCATTTGTGCCCATGCCTTGCATACACCATAATATTGGACGAAATCTGTGATTCTAAGTAGGCACGATTCCGGTGCTGGACGAGAAAGTTCAATGCTCAGTTAAATTTAATAGGTTGTACGAAGGTTTCATTTGACACACTCCAGTCTAAGTTGGGGTAGTTCTGTCTGGGATATTTTCAAACAAATAGTTCTTTCTTATCACTGAGAATTAACGTCATTGGCTGTCATTTCAGTGATATGTGTAAGCCACTACTACAGTGTTAGCCAGGGGTACATGTCCGAAAGAACAGACACCACGGATATATGCAGCCGTCTAGAACCTGCCTACGGCCGTTGATATATATCAACGGGGACAGATGAAAATGTGTGCCCAGGCCGTGATTCGAACCCGGGATCCCCTGTTTATATGGCAGACGCTCTATCCATCTGAGCCAGCGACAGCACCGAAGAGAGTGCGACTTCAGGGACTATCTCACGCACGCCTCCCGCGACACTCACATTCTCACCTTACATGTCCACACACTACATTCGTAGTGTCCCTATCTTACACACTCATTACTCGTGGAAGACATTCTTACCAAGTCCCGTAAGAGAAAGAATAGACGTCATATGCATATAAATATATAGTTCTGGCAATACCGAATTCTTACGGGACTTGGTAAAAATGTCTACCACGAGTTATGAGCGTGTTGTGTAGGAACACTACGAATGTAGTGTGTGGACATCTAAGGAGAGAATGTGGATATCGCAGGAGGCGTGCGCGAGATAGTCCCTGCAGTCGCACGATCCTCTGTGCCCTCGCCGGCTTAGATGGATAGAGCGTCTCACATGTAAGCATGAGATCCCGGTTTCGAATCCCGCTCGGGACACGCATTTCCACCTGTCCCCGTTGATATACACTCCTGGAAATTTAAATAAGAACACCGTGAATTCATTGTCCCAGGAAGGGGAAACTTTATTGACACATTCCTGGGGTCAGATACATCACATGATCACACTGACAGAACCACAGGCACATAGACACAGCCAACAGAGCATGCACAATGTCGGCACTAGTACAGTGTATATCCACCTTTCGCAGCAATGCAGGCTGCTATTCTCCCATGGAGACGATCGTAGAGATGCTGGATGTAGTCCTGTGGAACGGCTTGCCATGCCACTTCCACCTGCTGCCTCAGTTGGACCAGCATTCGTACTGGACGTGCAGACCGCGTGAGACGACGCTTCATCCAGTCCCAAACATGCTCAATAGGGGACAGATCCGGAGATCTTGCTGGCCAGGGTAGTTGACTTACACCTTTTAGAGCACGTTGGGTGGCACGGGATACATGCAGACGTGTATTGTCCTGTTGAAACAGAAAGTTCCCTTGTTGGTCTAGGAATGGTAGAACGATGGGTTCGATGACGGTTTGGATGTATCGTGCACTATTCAGTGTCCCCTCGACGATCACCAGAGGTGTACGGCCAGTGTAGGAAATCGCTCCCCACACCACGATGCCGAGTGTTGGCCCTGTGTGCCTCGGTCGTATGCAGTACTGATTGTGGCGTTCACCTGCACGGCGCCAAACACCCATACGACCATCATTGGCACCAAGGCAGAAGCGACTCTCATCGCTGAAGACGACACGTCTCCATTCGTCCCTCCATTCACGCCTGTCGCGACACCACTGGAGGCTAGCTGCACGATGTTGGGGCGTGAGCGGAAGACGGCCTAACGGTGTGCGGGACCGTAGCCCAGCTTCACGGAGACGGTTGCGAATGGTCCTCGCCGATACCCCAGGAGCAACAGTGTCCCTAATTTGCTGGGAAGTGGCGGTTCGGTCCCCTACGGCACTGCGTAGGATCCTACGGTCTTGGAGTGCATCCGTGCGTCGCTGCGATCCGGTCCCAGGCCGACGGGCACGTCCACCTTCCGCCGACCACTGGCGACAACATCGATGTACTGTGGAGACCTCACGCCCCACGTGTTGAGCAATTCGGCGGTACGTCCACCCGGCCTCCCGCATGCCCACTATACGCCCTCGCTCAAAGTCTGTCAACTGTACATACGGTTCACGTCCACGCTGTCGCGGCATGCTACCAGTGTTAAAGACTGAGATGGAGCTCCATATGCCACGGCAAAGTGGCTGACACTGACGGCGGCGGTGCACAAATGCTGCGGAGCTAGCGCCATTCGACGGCCAACACCGCGGTTCCTGGTGTGTCCGCTGTGCCGTGCGTGTGATCATTGCTTGTACAGCCCTCTCGCAGTGTCCGGAGCAAGTATGGTGGGTCTGACACACCGGTGTCAATGTGTTCTTTTTTCCATTTCCTGGAGTGTATATCAACACCCGTCACCAGGTGAAAGTGTTAATATATAAAAAAGTTTTCTATGTCCAGTTACATAATAATTTGAAAAGGGAGTCGTACGTTTATGTCCACTCTTCTTATACACAGTCTAGTGATATTAATATCCCCACGGTTGCGTTCGACATCAAGGTGCAATAACCATTCATAGACGACGGGTTGCAGCACTACATGTATAGGGTAAACACACTCAACAAAAAAGTTCGGCCTCACTACGGTTCCGAGATTTCGGGAACCTGTACAGAAAATTGGAATTGAGGTCGACATAAACATAATTTCCTCCCTTTTTATTGCTAATGAAAACCACACATTGCATGTTGTACCACCTTCAGAGTAGGTTGTCCAGATAGCTGTACACACCGGTACCTCTAATGCCCAGTAGCACGCCCTCTTCCATTGATGCATGCCTGTATTCGTCGCGGCACACAAGTTCATCAAGGCGCTGTTGGTCCCGATTATCCCACTCCTCAACGGCGATTCGACGTAGATCCCTCAGAGGGGTTGGCTGGTTACGTCGTCCATACACAGCAGTCCATCCCAGGCATGTTCGATAGGGTTCATGTCTGGACAACATGCTGGCCACTCTAGTCGAGCAATGTCCTGAAGGAGTCACTCACAAGATGTGAATCATAGGAGCGAGAATTGTCGTCCATGAAGACGAATGCCTCGGCAATTTGCTACAAATATGATTGCACTATCTGTTGGAGGATGGCATTCACGTACCGTACTGCCGTTAGGTCGCCTTCCCGACCACCAGCGGCGTATGTCGGCCCCACATAATGGCACCCCAAAACAGCACGGAACCTCCATCTTGCTCCACTCGCTGGACAGTCTAAGGCGATCAGTCTGTCGAGGTTGCCTCCAAACTCATCGACACGACTGTCTAGTTGAAGGTGTTTTTGGTTCCATCTGTACTGCGCTGCATGATGTCGTGGTTGCGAAGATGGATCTCGCCATGGACGTCAGGAGTGAAGTTGCTCATCATGCAACCTATTACGCACAGTTTGAGTCGTAACACGATGTCCTGTGGCTGCACATAAAACATTATTGAACACGGTGGCGTTGCTGTCAGCGTTCCTCCGATCCATAGTCTGTAGGTACCGCTCATCCACTGCCGTAGTAGCCCTTGGGAAGCCTGGGCGAGTCATGTCATCGACAATTCATGTCTCTCTGTACCTCCTCCATCGAAAGACATCGCTTTTGTTCACTCTGAGATCCCTGAACACCTCCCTTGTTGAGAGCCCTTCCTGGCTCTTAGTAACAACGGGGACGAAATGGAACCGCGGTATTGACCGTCTAGACGTTGCTGAACAACAGACAACACAAGCCGTGTACCTCCTTCACGGTGGAATGACTGGAACAGTGTGGCTGTCGGACTTACTCCGTCTAATAGGCGTTACTCATGCATGTTTTTTTTTTTTTTTTTTACATCTTTGGGCGGCTTTAGTGACATCTCTGAACAGTAAAAATGACTGTGTCTGTGAAACAATATCCACAGTCAACACCTATCTTCAGGAGTTTTGGGAACTGGGGTGACGTCAAACTTTTTTTATGTGTGTATGTAACAGTTGGGTAGGTTAACGCTCATGTGAGGCACAGAGCTAACAGCTTATGGGCCCTTGTTACATGCACCCATGCTGATCCTTTTCATCGACGACAAGAGATGGAATTTGCACGCCAACACCGCAACTAGACGTCCACTGAGTGGAGACAGGTGGCTTTTTCGGATGAATCACGTGTCGTGCTCAATCGGTCAGATGGCCGTTGGCTTGTACAGCTTGAACGTCTGAAGGTAAACACCTTCAACAGTTGTGTTCCAAGGAATCGTTTAGTAGCGTAACCTGGGAGATCTCGTCACTCTAGAAGCAGAATGCATCAACATACGTAGGCATCTATCCTTGGAAATCCTGTCCACCCCTACATGTAGTTTGATTTTCCTCGGAACGATGGTATTTACAAGTAGGATAATGCAACTCTTCACACCGATCACAGTGTAAGTGCGTTCCTAGCACTCTTCCGGCCACCGAACTCCGCAGAAGTTCATTGTCGAGGATCTGTCGGACAACCTCTACCAGGCTGCTCGCGTCATGAACCTTGAACCGCGAAACCTTGCGGCTCTAGCCACGGCTGAGGAGTTGGAATGGTTCTACATCACTGTAGGGAGCTTCCAGAACCTCACTGAGTCTCTTTCTGAATGACTCACAACGGCCCGTCCTGCACAAGGTGGTTATTCAGGTTTCTGACAGGTAGTCACATTGAAGCGACACAACCGTATAGTTTTTAGTGGTGCGCTAAAACTATAAAATATGATACCATTCTTCTACTCATCACCTATTTTATACTGTCTAGGATCAGTATGAAGCTAAATATATCAGTATTACGGATGATGGTTCGACCATATTGCCAGATGTAAATTTATAACACATAATAAATTTTGACAATATAAGAGTGTTTACAGAAAGCAGTTATTTGTTTTTATTGAAAATATGAGTAATACATCTTATTTACCAAAGGAACTACCCGCCCAGTTTCAGCAATGGACCACTACAGGTATATTATTTTCGTTTCCGCTTCTATCTTGCACCACAGTTCAGAAAAATTACTTCATTATTTTAAAGTTCTAAGACAGTGAGGTAGGATGCTGTATTCAATAGAATAAATGATTATTGACAGTAATTTCAAGCTGAGGTAGTTACAGAAAACAATATTTGTATCCTGTGGCTTACGATTAGTGCCAAGGGGGGGATGCTAATTGCAGATGCGAATTCTTAGTCATATGTTACACCTTAAAGAAATAATCTCTTCTACTCGTTACGGAATTACTTCACAAATCGAGACTCATTATAGCAGCCAAAAATTTAATATTTAGGCACATTTTCAGCCAATAAAAGCTATTGTTGTCTTCTGGCACGACAAAGTTTCTATGTAAAAGAGCAATTTGATGATAGAAAAAGTCGCAATGCCAAGGTAGAGTCGTGTGACTTAAATGAAAGTTGGTACGTGTGTTTATACTACTGGAAAATGACGTCGCTGTGCGCGATTAGCAAAGCGGTCTTAGGCGCTGCAGTCATGGACTGTGCGGCTGGTCCCGGCGGAGGTTCGAGTCCTTCGTCGGGCATGGATGTGTGTATTTGCCCTTAGGATAATTTAGGTTAAGTAGTGTGTAAGCTTAGGGACTGATGACCTTAGCTGTTAAGTCCCATAAGATTTCACACACATTTGAACATTTTGAAAATGACGTCTGTTCAAATTTGACGCAAGTAGCGTAGGATGAAAATCACGTTCGCCTTAAATACACGCTGTAACGGTCGTGACTGTTAGTTACTTTTAAGGATGGGTGTAGTGTGTCGATATTAGTCAATAATGCCTTCAAGGCGACAAAGCTGGCATTACCAATACCTCACGGATGTAGACGAGATATGGCTACGAGAAACTGGACGTTTATTCGGTTACATTGGAGAAATATTTGGCAGGAATGCAGCCACAGTACATAATGTACCGTCGCAAGAACGCCGGGCTCCGGATGGCCATGTGGCACTGCCGAGAGGGAAGATCATGGTGTTAGGCATGTGGCACTGGCGCATGGTACTGCATCACCAGTAGAAATATGAGCACCAATCCACAGAACAATGATACAGCAAACTGTTACAAAAGGACAGCTCCGAGCCACAGGCTCTGAAGCGTGCATTCCCTAGACGTTAAACCTCCGCCTTTATCGACACCTGGACTCATGTGAGAGCTCATTGGAAGGAGGGTGGAGGTCTATTGCGTTCTTCGATGAAAACTGGTTCTGCTTCGGTTAGAGTAATGGCCGTGTGTTGGTTAGCAGCAGGCCAGTTGGAGGCCTACAATCAGCCTGGCCGCGTGCTTTACACACTGGACCTATGCCTAGAGTTGTGGTCCGGGGTGCGACTTCGTGTGACAGCAGAAGCACTCTTGTGGTTATCCTACGCGTCCTGACTGCAAATTTGTACGTGAGTGTGGTGATTCGACATGGTATGCTGCCACTCATGTGCAGCACTCCAGGGTGTGGTTTACGACAGGATAACGCTCGCCCACATTCCGCTGTTGTAACCCAACATGCCGTACAGAGTGTCGGCATGTTTCCTTGGTCGGCCCGACCACCGGAACTGTTTGCAAACGAGAACATATGGGATATCATCGGGACTCCACTGTCATCCACAACCAGCACTAGACGCCCTTGCATAGACCGAGCAAGTGCAACAGTCATGGAACTCCATCAAGTGTCACTTATACAACACGATACGTGCACATTTGACTGCTTTCATTCAATATTCTTGGGGTTACACCCGTTTATTGATGTATCAGCATTACTCATTTTCAAAGGCTTCTCTCACGTCTACATTAAACTGTGATCTTACAATGTTAATCATTTAAATGTGTTAGCTAGACAAATGTAATTTCATTGTTACACATTAATTACCTTTTCGCGTTGTGATTTTTGTTCTTTGATGTATTCATGAAATGTGTACTTAACACGCATACGATTGACATTTCAAGCGATTCATTATCATTCGTGTCCGATTTTTCTACCGTAACGTGTATTGCTCAAGTCGCCTACCTCGTGAACAACTGTACCCCAGCCACGATTTTCTCGCTACGCTGCACCATTGCACCTGCCAGGCTCACGATGAGAGACAGAGCTTGATAAGCATGCTGATCTCGTCTACTCTACAACTCAAACGTGTTTCCAGTGGTGGGATGGAGTTCGTAAGTGTGTCGAAAATTTGATTTGGTTCACTCCACGAGGAATCCGGTGGCCCTTAAGTAAATAAAACTTGTTTTGTAGGACTATTTCAACCCACGTGTTTCCTACGCAGTCCTTAGTCCCTGCTTTACATCCTTTTAGCCTGTGGGTGGGCCTGTTTTTCGAAAATTGTCTACATTGAACTATTGGGCGCTAGAATTAATTCCCGTTGTTGAAGAAGACTGGATATTATTTGTACTAGCACAGCGGACAAGGACACGTGACATGTTTAACAATAGATCTGTGTGTGGCCTTCGAGTGGGAAGAAAAGAACTTATCTATTCAGCTGCTTGTCATGTTGGGTTCTATACCTACAAAACAGCATTTGAAGGAAGTGGTATTCTTTTGCTTTCATCCCAAGAAATCTACTGCCGAAATTCTAGTGGAAGAGTATGGAGAACATGCACAATGTGCGCAGATAGGTTCCCATGATTCAGAGGCAATATTTTCGAGGTGAGTGGCAAAGTTCGTCCTTGTCAGTGTGTGATGCCACGACCTACTGCAAGAGGGTCAAACGGTGAATGATGAACGCTACCAAGCAAAATTACTCGGCCTGAATCATGCACTTAAACTGAAACGACCGCAATATGTAAATCACATGTCGCAAACCAAGGGAACGTAACACTCAAAATACATGGATGTGTTATTCCACCCGCCACATTCACGACATACCACCCGTTCCGACAACTACTTGTTACCGAGCGAGGTGGCGCAGTGGTTAGCACACTGGACTCGCATTCGGGAGGACGACGGTTCAATCCCGTCTCCAGCCATCCTGATTTAGGTTTTCCGTGATTTCCCTAAATCGTTTCAGGCAAATGCCGGGATGGTTCCTTTGAAAGGGCACGGCCGATTTCCTTCCCAGCCCTTCCCTAACCCGAGCTTGCGCTCCGTCTCTAATGACCTCGTTTTCGACGGGACGTTAAACACTAACCACCACCACCAACTACTTGTTACAGTCCATGCAGCATCGACTTTCTGAACAGCACTCCAAATCTTTTAACTATCTCGAAAACTGGCTACAATAGTAGGTCACCTCAAAATATACTTGCTTTTTTTTATCATCGAATCCATTAATTACCCAGTAATTGGACAAAGGATGCAGTTGTCTAAGAACAACAACAACCTACGAGGATTAAGTATGGATAATCACAGCGTCTAAGTGGCTCTGACAGGTTCTAGCCTCTTGCGTCACGAAGTTTGAATTTAAAATGAAGTTCGTCAAATAACAATCTATGAGGTCGGAATGCGACAACGATGTGTACGACACTAGTGAGACCTGTAAAGGGTATTTAATGAAAGCTGCTGTTGTTTATAAAGAATACGAGGCCAGGAACAGACCGACATGAAATTCATCGCTAAACGTTCTATGCGCGCACTGAAGCCGGCGCTAGAGACACTTGCGGCAGATTGTAGTTCTTGGTCAATGCGTCACGTTATGCGCTCGCTATCCCTAGAAAGGGTTTCGCTACATATTCAAAGCATACAAATTGTTATCATAGCACCATACTGTGTTCTGGCCAATGGCAGATTCCTGACAGCATCTGATCCTGTTAAAAGCCAACCGCATCATAGTCTCGTATATTAATTTTTTTGTTTCATGAAGCACCTTATTTATCTCCTATTTTCTTTGGACCTTCCAATATGTCTTTTTTAGCTTATGCAGTGTTCCTTATAGTCGGTGTATATGTCCATCTACGAGTACATCGATATCTATGCCTCCTTGACTGCTCTGCACATCCTTTTTTTAGCCGTCAGTCTTCGGACTGTTTTGATTCGGTCCGCTATGAATTCCTCGCCTCTGCCAATTTCAGAGTACGTGGAAGTTATTCCGTGATGTCTTATCAGACGTCCCACCATCTGCTCATTTAATCTTGGCAGTGCTTTCCATGGATTCCATCCCTCACCGATCTTCGAGAGTACCTCCTCATTGCTTACCCTATCAGTTCACCAAATTTTTTAACATTCTTCTGGAACACCACATCTCAAACGTTCCGATTCTCAACTGTTCTGGTCCTCCCGCAGTCGACGTTTCGCTATCATACAGTGCTGTACTCCAAAAGTACATTCGCAGAAATTTCTCTCTCAAATTAAGGGTACTATTTGGTACTAGTAGGCTTTTCTTAGCCAGGCAAGCCATTTTCGCCACTGCTTGTCTGCTTTTTATGTTCTCTTTCCTCTGACCGTCGTGATTATGTTGACTACGTCGCAGAATTCCCTCACTTCATCTGCTTCGTGATCACCGATTATCTTGTTAAGCTTCTCGCTGATCTCATTTCTGTTATTTCTCATTTCTTTCGTATTCCTCCGATTTCCTCTCAGCCAATATTCAATAATTGATAGACTATTCATTTCATCAGCAGATACAGTAAGTCTTCTTCACTTTCACTGAGGATAGCAATGCCATCACCGAATTCTGCCATTGATATCATTTCACCTTGAATTTTAATTCAACTGTTAACCTATTTTTATTTCCGTAATTGCTTCTTCAACGTTTAGGATGAACAGTAGGGACGACAAACTACATCGTGTCTTATACCATTTTTAATTCGAGCACTTGGTTGTTGGTTTCCCAATCTTATTGCTCCCTCTTGGTTCTCGTATATATTGTATATTGACAGCCTTCCCCCATAGCTTGCATTGTGTGCGCATTGTGTATTGCATCGGTGACCTAGAAACGACGGAGAGGCTTCGTCCCCGCCGTAGCCCTCAGTAGTTCACAGCCTCACAACAAGCACAGTAGTTGACTCACCCCACCGCCGTCCCACACCAAACACATGGTTATTGTGCTTTTCGGTGCCCAGTGGAACCCCTCCCCCCATCCCTCCCCCCCGTGAACTTTGCACACCATAAGAGTGCAACACTAATGTCTGTGTGGTAGAATAATTACGATGTACGCGTATTTGAAGACAGTGTTTGCGCAGCAATTGCCGACATAGTGTCACTGAGGCAGAATATGGGGAACCAGCCCGCATTCGACGAGGCAGATGGATAACCGCCTTAAAAACCATCCACAGACTGGCCGGCACACCGGACCTCGACACAAATCAGCCGGGTGGATTCTTGCCGCGGACCGGCACGCTTTCTCGTTCGGGACGCAGGGCGTTAGATTGCGCGCTAGACGGTCGGGCTCCTATTGCTTATGCCTATTTTTCTCAGAACTTCCAACATGTTATCTCATTTTGACGTCGTCCAATGTTTTTTCCACTCGACAAACCCTATGAATGCATTTTTTTTTTTTTTTTTTTTTTTTTTAGTCTTGCTCCCATTATCAACCGCAATGTGAGAATTGCCCTCTGGTACCTCTACCTTTCCTAATGCAAAATTGATCCTCTTTTAGCAATTCCTGAATTTCATTTTCCACTATTTTTGTCAGCAACATAGATGGATGAGCTATTAAGCTGATTGTACGATAGTTGTCGCACTTGTAGGCTCTTGCAGTCCTTGTAACCGCGTGGATGACGTTTTTACGAAAGTCAGATGGTACACTACGTGGTCAAAAGTATCCGGACACCTGACTGAAAATGACTTACAAGTTCGTGACGCCCTTCACCGGTAATGTTGGAAGTCTACATGGTGTTGCCCCACCCGTAGCCTTGATGACAGCTTCCACTCTCGCAGCCATACGTTCAACCAGGCGCTGGAATGTTTGTTGGAGAATGGTGGCCTATACTTCAAGGTGTGCTGCACTGAGGAGAGGTATCGTTGTCGGTCGGTGAGGCCTGGGACGAAGTCAGCGTTCCAAAACATCCCAAGTTGTTCTGTAGGATTCAGGTCAAGACTCTGTGCAGACCAGTCCATTACAGGGATCTTATGGTCGTGTAACCACTGCGCCACATGCTGTGCATTATGAACAAGTGCTCGATCGTGTTGAAAGATGCTATCTCCATCCCCGAATTGCTCTTTCACAGTGTGAAGCAAAAAGGTGCTTAAAATATCATTTCAGGGCCGTGCTGTGATAGTGCCACGTAAAACAACAAGGGGTGCAAGCCCCCTGCATGAAAAACACGACCACCGCCTCCGAAATGTATTGTTTGCACTACACACGCTGGCAGATGACGTTCACCGTGCATTCGCCATACCTACACCCTACCTTCGAATTTCCACATTTTGTCCCTGATTCGTCACTGAACTCAACGTTTTACCACTGTTCAATCGTCCAATGTTCACGCTCCTTACACCAAGCGAGGAGTCGTTTGCCATTTACCGGCGTGGTGTGTGGCTTATGAGCAGTCGCTCGACAATGAAATCCAATTTTTCTCACCTCTCGCCTTATTGTCATAGTTCTTGCAGTGGAACCTGATGCAGTTTGAAATTCCTGTGTGATGGTCTGGGTAGATGTCTACCTAATACACATTACGACCCTCTGCAACTGTCGGCGGTCTCTGTCAGTTGACAGACGAGGTCAGCCTGTACGCTTTTGTGCTGAACGTGTCGCTTCACGTTTCCTCTTCATTACCACACAGGAGTGGACCTATGGACGTTTAGGAGTGTTGAGATCTCGCGTACAGACGTATGACACAAGTTACACTCAATCACCCGACCACTTTCAAAGTCCGTGAGTTGTGCAGAGTGCCCCATTCTGCTCTAACACTATGTCTAGTGACTACTGAGGTCCCTCATATGGAGTCCGTTTCAGTAGGTGGTAGCAAAATGCACCTAATATGAAAAACGTATGTTTTGGGCGCGTCCGGATGATTTTTATCACATAGTTTATGTCGCCAGTTTCATACGTACTACAAACGCACTTGAGTAGTCGCTTTGTTTCCACTTTCCACTAAGATTACAGGCATTGTGATGGGATGTTACCTATTCCTTCTGCCTTATTCGATCGCAAGTCTTTTGTCTGTGTGTGTGTGTGTGTGTGTGTGTGTGTGTGTGTGTGTGTGTGTGAAAACTTATGGGACTTAACTGCTAAGGTCATCAGTCCCTAAGCTTACACACTACTTAACCTAAATTATCCTAAGGACAAACACACGCACCCATGCCCGAAGGAGGACTCGAACCTCCGCTGGGACCGGCTGCACAGTCCAAGACTGCAGCCCTAGACCGCTCGGCTAATCCCGCGTGGCGATCGTAAGTCTTCGAAAGTTGTTTTCAATTCTGATTCTAACACTAGATACCCTACCTCTTCTATGTGGACTCCTACTTCTTCTCCTATCACGTCATTAGACACGTCTTGTCCCTCATTGAGTCCTTTAATATACTCTTTCCAGCTATGCGCTATCTCCACTGTATTTAACAGAGCAATTCCCAATTATCTCTTACTGTTACCACCCTTGCCTGTAATTTCACCGAAGATGGTCTTGACTTTTCTATATATTGAGTCAGCCTGACCATCATTTCTTTTTCGATTTCTTCACATTTTTCGCGCAGGCATTTCAATTTAGCTTTAGTGAATTTCCTATTTATTTCATTTCCAAGTGATTTGTATTTCTGTATTCATGAATTTCCTTTATAATTTGTTACTTCCTTCTTTTGCGGATCAACGTGTTTATTTCTTGTGTTTCCCACGGTTTTTTCGCAATTCTATTCGTTGTACCTATGTTTTTCTTTCGAATTTCTGTAATTGCGTTTCCCAGAGGTGTCCATTCCTCTTCAAGTGAACCACCTACTAAGCTAATCCTTACTGCTGTGTCTATAGCCTTAGACTTCTTCAATCGTATCTCGTCATTCTTTAGTATTTCCGTGTCCAACTTCTTTGCGCATTGATTCTCCCTGGCTAATCTCCTACACTTCGGCCTACTCTTCGTCACTACTACATAGGAGTATGAGTCTATATCTCGTTCAGTATTCGATTCCGAAATCATTGTCTAGCCGTGATGTAATCTAATTGAAATCTTTCCGTAAGTTCCGCACTTTTCGAAGTATACTTCTTTCTCTTGTGATGCTTGAACAGAGAATCGTTATTACTATCTGAAATTTTATTGTAGAATTCAATTAGTCTTTCTCGTCTCTCATTCCTAGTAGCAAACCAACATTCTCCTGCAACCCTTTCTTCTACTCCTTCCCGCACAACCGTCTTTCAGTCGTCTATGATTATTAGAATCTCATTTCACTGTACGTACTGAATTACCCGATCAGTATCCTCATATAGTTCCTCTACCTTTACATGTTCCACTTGCGACGTCGGCATGTGTGCCTGAACTATCGTTCTCGGTGTCGGTTTGCTGTCGATTCTGACATGAACAAACCTACTACTGAACAGTTCTCAATAACACAGTCTCTGCACTGCTTTCCTATTCATAACGTCTCCTACTCCCGTTATACCATTTCCTGCCGCTGTTGACATTACGCTATACTCATCAGGCCGAAAACCTTTATTATAATTTCAATTCACAGAACTCCACTAGATCTAGATTGAGCCTTAGCATTTTTCCTTTCGGGTTTTCTAGCTTTCCTACCACGTTCAAACTACTGATATTACTCGTCCCGACTCATAGGAAGTTATCCTTTCGTTGGTTGTTCAGTCTTTTTCTTATAGTCACTTCCTTCCTGAAAATCCACTCTCAGTGATCCGAATGGGGGCTAGTTTGGAATTTTTTGCTACTCTAGAGGTCATCATGACACTTTTCCAACTGCGGTTTACGTGTCCTACGGTTACACATTATGAGTCTTTAGAGCAGTGGTTTCCACTGCCTTCTGCATATACACTCCTGGAAATTGAAATACGAACACCGTGAATTCATTGTCCCAAGAAGGGGAAACTTTATTGACACATTCCTGGGGTCAGATACATCACATGATCACACTGACAGAACCACAGGCACATAGACACAGGCAACAGAGCATGCACAATGTCGGCACTAGCACAGTGTATATCTACCTTTCGCAGCAATACAGGCTGCTATTCTCCCATGGAGACGATCGTAGAGATGCTGGATGTAGTCCTGTGGAACGGCTTGCCATGCCATTTCCACCTGGCTCCACAGTTGGACCAGCGTTCGTGCTGGACGTGCAGACCGCGTGAGACGACGCTTCATCCAGTCCCAAACATTGCTCAATGGGGGACAGATCCGGAGATCTTGCTGGCCAAGGTAGTTGACTTACACTTTCTAGAGCACGTTGGGTGGCACGGGATACATGCGGACGTGCATTGTCCTGTTGGAACAGAAAGATCCCTTGCCGGTCTAGGAATGGTAGAACGATAGGTTCGATGACGGTTTGGATGTACCGTGCACTATTCAGTGTCCCCTCGACGATCACCAGAGGTGTACGGCCAGAGTAGGAGATCGCTCCCCACACCATGATGCCGGGTGTTGGCCCTGTGTGCCTCGGTCGTATGCAGTCCTGATTGTGGCGCTCACCTGCACGGCGCCAAACACGCATACGACCATCATTGGCACCAAGGCAGAAGCGACTCTCATCGCTGAAGACGACACGTCTCCTTTCGTCCCTCCATTCACGCCTGTCGCGACATCACTGGAGGCGGGCTGCACGATGTTGGGGCGTGAGCGGAAGACGGCCTAACGGTGTGCGGGACCGTAGCCCAGCTTCATGGAGACGGTGTCCCTAATTTGCTGGGAAGTGGCGGTGCGGTCCCCTACGGCACTGCGTAGGATCCTACGGTCTTGGCGTGCATCCGTGCGTCGCTGCGGTCCGGTCCCAGGTCGACGGGCACGTGCACCTTTCGCCGACCACTGGCGACAACATCGATGTACTGTGGAGGCCTCATGCCCCACGTGTTGAGCAATTCGTCGGTACGTCCACCCGGCCTCCAGCATGCCCACTATACGCCCTCGTTCAAAGTCCGTCAACTGCACATACGGTTCACGTCGACGCTGTCGCAGCATGCTACCAGTGTTAAAGACTGCGATGGAGCTCCATATGCCACGGCAAACTGGCTGACACTGACGGCGGCGGTGCACAAATGCTGCGCAGCTAGCGCCATTCGACGGCCAACACCACGGTTCCTAGTGTGTCCGCTGTGCCGTGCGTGTGATCATTGCTTGTACAGCCCTCTCGCAGTGTCCGGAGCAAGTATGGTGGGTCTGACACACCGGTGTCAATGTGTTCTTTTTTCCATTTCCAGGAATGTATATCTCCCATTTCTGTTCATATATATATATATATATATATATATATATATATATATATGTGTGTGTGTGTGTGTGTGTGTGTGTGTGTGTGTGTGTGTGTGTGTGTGTGTATGTGTGTCAGCATTTCGTCCTCCCATTTCTGAAAATGCCTTCCATCTGTTCAGCGTTACAGAGAACTGCTTTTTGTTGGAGAAAATGTTATGGTTTCGTCGCATTCATCTGCGATACACTTGTCACTAACACTGGCGACAGTTGAAAACCTTAGCGTAGGGTTCATTGTAGCAAGTCTGTAGCGAAGGATGAAACCGTTGACGATTGTAGTGCCGTTTCTAGTCTCTTCCTACTTTACCATATGGTGTAATGAACATCAACATTCCAGAATTTTATTCTGTCTGCTAAGAGGAACAGAGCTGATCCAGGAGCATGTACCACGTTTTCTTCGAATCCAAACGAATATTTTATAAGCAGTTCACGCCAGAAGGCGGAGGAAAGAACGCCGACTACTACTTTTGTGTGTTGAATCTTTTATGGACCAGAAATCGTCGAGGCACGCCAGGCTGTCGGAGGTATGGGAGCGTGGGTGCTAGAGGACGGCAAAATAGCGGTAAAGCGAGACGCGGGGAAAGTCACGAAAAGTATTCTGACTGTCGAAATGGCGGCGTGTAGTTTGATGTTGGATATTGTCAAAAGTAATACTCAGGAGGAGACAAAAGTTTAAAGTGGAGGAGGTATGAATTGTATGGATCCTTTCGTATCATTTTACATCACACAGGTTTCTCTCTACACGTACTTCGTCAAGCACGAGTTTCCCGACTTTCAAACAGTGTATTCATGCACAAATTAGTATTATTCAACGCTTATACGCATAAACATTAATGTGTAGGAAGCTTGTTCCGTCACTTCTGCCGACATGGGGGTGGGCTAGTGGCAGACTTCGCCACCTGTAACTCCGACGTGTACTCTGTAGCATAAGTAGATATGTTTCTAAAAATGGGGCACTATCCTCAATTTATGCCTCAAAACACTTCCTGGAACCCATCGTACTTTGCCGAAACATTTCTTTGACACTCCGTACATATAAAGAAAGCTACATGTTTCGCCAGCCGGGGCGGCCGTGCGGCTCTAGGCGCTACAGTCTGGAACCGCGAGACCGCTACGGTCGCAGACTCGAATCCTGCCTCGGGCATGGCTGTGTGTGTTGTCCTTAGGTTAGTTAGGTTTAAGTATATATTTATTATTATTACAACGATTGTTCCCCTTTAGGAGAGCGATTGAACTTGTATTCATAATTTCATCTTCGGATGTTTTTCTTCTCTGCTTCCCAAAACCTCCTTATCCTCTCAGAATGCTCCTTCTACCGTTCCTCTGTCCATTTTTTACCAGGCTGGCGCGATGTTCTTTATGTGCGATCTTCGAGATTTTTTATGTTGATCTGCCGTAAATCCCTCTGGACTTTTTTCAGCCATTCTGTGCACATTTACTGCTTGTTATAGTATTCAATAATTTCTTTGCTGTTCTGGAGTCTTCCATTCTGTAGATGTGTGTATAAAATTTGGCTCGGCGCTTTCTGGTTTCATCTGTTACTATGTTGATCTTTCTATAGAGTTCGTTTTGCGGTCTCTTCATCCAAGTGCCATTTTTGTTGATTGGACCGTAAATCTTCCTGAGAATTTTTCTTTCCTGCTTTTCTATTCCCTTAATTTTTGAATGACCATCAATCACCATTGTTTCAGCTGCATAGATTGCTTCTGGAAGAAACAATGTTGTGTAGTGCCTTAATTTTGCGTCTGTCGAAATGCACTTCTTGTTATATATATTTATATATGTGTGTGTGTGTCATATATAATGCAGAGTTTATGAATGTGTCTATGTCCAGGATCATTCAATCAGGTGAATCAATGTCAACCAAATTTGGCACAGAAACAACAGGCCTCATAAGTATCAGCTCAGTGGAATTTGTAACACCCTATCTGTAATGTTGTTGTTGTTGTCTTCAGTCTTGGTTTGATGCAGCTCTCCATGCTACTCTGTGCCGTGCAAGCTTCTTCATCTCCCAGTGCTTACTGGAAACTACATCCTTCTGAATCTGCTTAGTGTATTCATCCCTTGGTCTCCCTCTACGATTTTTACTCTGCACACTGCCATCCAATGCTAAATTTGTGATCCCTTGATGCCTCAGTACATGTCCTACCAACCGGTCCCTTCTTCTCGTCAAGTTGTGCCACAAGCTCCTCTTCTCTCCAATTCTATTAATACCTCCTCATTAGTTATGTGATCTAATAGCAGAGGAGACAAGTACAGAAATGTATTTTTCCAGCTTTTTTATATATAGGTTGCCCTGCCCAACAGGAATGTTGTGTAAGAACTGTATCCACCAACCAAATCAATCTGCTGTCAGAACAGCATACATGTCAGCGGCCATTAACGATTTCTTTTTTTTTGTGTCCTGACATGTTGCCTGTCCTCCATGATAGGCATATTGAGTTCGAGCAGTATTGGCCTGCTTTATGAATTTTCTTTCCATGGCGGCCTGTGCATTCGGAGGAAATAAATGATTTTCAAACATCTGATGTGTAGCTTGTTTCCTATGGTATGTGTGTTGGTAGAGTAATATTGCGCTGCTTTAAAGAACTGTACTGCTGGGGCTACATGTTTCGCCGACCGGCGTGGCCGTGCGGTTCTAGGCGTTACAGCCTGTAACCGCGAGACCACTACGGTCGCAGCCTGCCTCGGGCATGGCTGTTTGTGTTTTCCTTAGGTTAGTTACGTTTAAGCAGTTCTAAGTTCTAGGCGACTGATGACCTTAGAAGTTAAATCCCATAGTGCTAAGAGCCATTTGAACCATTTTGCTACATGTTTCAATGAGAATGTCTAGGGACAGTTTGAGCCAGATCCAGAACGGAATGGACAGAGTGAGGGTGAAGGAAAGGTATTTTCGATAAGTGTGTGGAACATATACGTAGGTGAAGCCACACAGAAAATTCTATATATACGGGATGAATCACCTGAAATTATCACTGAAAAGGAAGGTGCTACTGACATGGGGGTTTCACAGAAGGGATTGATAGACAGGGACTCGTACTTTTAGCCAATAAAGATAATGTTATAAGATTTAGAACACGAATTTTTGGTGATAAAGATATTATTTTTTAAAAAGAAGAATGCCTATTGATATTTTACAGATTTAAAGTACGGCAAATCAGAAAGAGTCGTTTACGAGATAGCGTATTTTGAAAAGTTTCCACACTGACACTTGTTTGTGCTATTCAACCTGCGTAGTTGCTAGGTAAAACGTTGTTGTGTTTGATTATAGTGTGCTTATGTGTTCCTTGAATACATTGGGACCTGCTGGTCGGTTAGTCTGTGATAGTACAAGGAGTAGGTCGTTAGTGGTGGATGGGATTTACCAGTGCAGGAAAGCTGAAATGCACATGGGACATGGAGAATGTAGGAAGAATCTGTTCGTTTCTATACTATGTATATGGCAAGATAACCAAATAGACATCAACCATCTTCGCAGTTACTTATCACCCTCTTCAGTCAGTTACATCAAAATTTTAGTGTAACACCCAGACAGTATAACAGGGGGAAAGAAGTGATGAAAGAAGTGGGAGAAATTAATGTTCTTTCTGCTGCCTGCAGCTGAGCCTGATATTAAACCCTGCACAATCACACATGGATGCGGCACGAGTCAGGCAAGTGTCCTGCAAATTCTCCATCGACATAAATTCGATACGTAGCATATCTCCCTCGATCAATAGCTGCAGAGCCTCGATGATGAGGATTGTGTTATTTCTGTACAAGAGCGTTGCTTAGCGACGAGGCCACATTTAGAAGTCATGGACAGGTAAACCGCCGAAATATGCGCTATTGGTATGTAGATGATCCATATTGATTTCCTTAGGTGAAACAACAGCATATATGGAGGGTGAATGTGTGGCGTGGGATAGTGAACCATCAGACCACAGGTCCGATTTTCATAGATGGAATACTGAACGTGCACAAGTATCGCAGCCTCCTAACAGACCATCTTCCACAGATCCACAGATGCTAGAAGATGTTCCTCTGCAGTCTAGGAGGAACCTGTGGATCAAAATGAGGCTGTCGAGACTATATTACAGCATGTCTTCACGAACTGTTTCCAAATTGTGGGATTTAGCATATAGGACCCAATCCCCAGATATGACGCCTGTGCCATAGCTGGCTTGCTTCCAGGTTTTGACGCCTGTAGACTTTTCTTCTGTGAGAAAAACTGAAGGATGCTATCTACAAGGACATAACATCGACACCCAATGAAGTGGTCTTTACTGTATTACTGCAGTCTGCTCAGACATCTCCACTAAAATGCTAGCACGAGTGCAGCAGTTCTTCCATACCGGACTGGAAGTGTGTATTGCCGCTGCTGGTGATCATTTTGATGACAATCTGTGGTGGTCAATTGTCTCGATACTTGTCAGAATCCACATACTTAATGTCTACAGTTACGTTGTTCTTTATTGTGAGTTACTACAGGTATTATACAAGTGCCGGTGTGGGAACGTTTAAAAGTACGATAACTCGTAAATGAATAGCTCTAGAATCCTGCCACAAAGAACAGTGACATTCTAATCAACCCTATTTTAAATTTTTTAATCTGAAAAGGTATTGTTCCGTTTAAAACAGTGTACGTCGGCACAAAAATATAGTTTATAAGTCTCATTACAGTCTATTGATTGGCTAGCAGTACGAAAACCGCACATCAATAGAACTTTTCATTTCCGTATGTTTTCGGTGCAAGTTTTAGGTGACTTCATTTATATATCTAATTGCGTTTTGTCGATTAAAAACAATCGTAAACTGTTTTCACCGAAACAGTGACAAGCAACACTTCCCGTAACCAAGTTCATAACAACCAATATTGTTCCATCTTTATTTTTTTATTTTCGAAACCATGCAACTTCTTGCCACCGGAATAAAAATTCCTGATGTGATAAATACCGTTATACATGGTGAATCTGCTGCCTGAAGTCATGTGTTTTGTGCGACCTGTATCTTCAAATATCATGCGCACGACTTTGATATTCTCTCGCCCAGTAAGTCTTAAGTTTTAGTGGTACAGGAAAAATGAACAGGAACTTTCGCAGGAAATTAAATGCAGTTAAATTTGGTGCTGGGATACGTTTGGTGGTGTAAGCCTTAGTTTACGAATTATTCAAGGAAAACGTACAAAAATGACCGTTAAAATTCGTACTAGGAGGTCGTGTTCATTTTTTTCTGTCGGACTAATAGAGTTTGAGCACTAAGACCTTGTGAATATGATGATATCACACGTGGTTTTTGAAAGTGCTAAGAGTTGGATAAAACCTATCGGAAGGCGAAGCAAAATAGTTCCGTATAACGGCTCTTCTGCAGCTCAACCAAAAAGTTACGGGGTAAGAATAAGCTGAATGCAGGAATTTTTGGAGCTGCTATTGTGGCCGATGAATGACCCATCACCTGGTCGTTTACTCCACCCTCGACCTACCTCTCAATTGTAGCACACTTCTGGGATATTTTTGCGGAAAGTTTCTATGCCTGCTGTAACAGAGGTTATATAGCATAACTCGACGCACAAGAGTTTCAGGAATACCTTTAAAAAGTGCATGGTATCATTAAAATAATCCGTACGTGCTTGTGGTGTGCGTACTGTCAGACCTTCTGTACATACACCATCAGATTAGTTGACTTGTCGCTCTAACGAAGTAGGCGAGAGTCAGCAATATGCCTCGTGGTCTTATCGTGGCGTGTTTATCTTTTGCCGTTAGGTCAGATGATAGAAATGCCATTTGCACGCTTAGAGTAGCAGATTGACGGTGACCAATTTTAAACAGAACTCGATTAATTTTCAAACACATTTATTAAAATAATAACAAGCATAAAAATAACTTAACTTGGTTCTGGATGCTATTTACAATTGACATTCTGAAGTTCCTTTGGTCTTGGTACGTTAATCATATTCTCACATATCTCGGATACTTGACAAAGTGTCTATTCATTTATATTCATAGGTATGTACAGGAATATGGTAATCTTTTTAGGCGCAGACTGAAACTTGACTATAGACTGTTACAGACAAACGCAGACTAATGCAGACTGGTGTACACAAATGCAGTCTGACTGATCGGAGGTCTGTACACACGTTATAATACCTCGCACGTTCAGGTGTCACTGCGCGAGTGTGATCCGCGAGTAGTAAAGGTTCTACGTTAGCAGCAATCTCATTGGCTACGTTACATATTAATACGCGGATCGGCGGAAGTAGAATTTGGTCCGTGTCTAAGACAGCGCCATCTCGTAGTTCAGAGACGGACGAGCGCTGCGTCTGCGCTTTTGTGCTTAGGAGGGGCGCGATCTAGTGGGAAAGTTGTGAACGCGCTGACTACGCGGAACTATGTACACAGCAGTGCTGTAACATCCCAGTTGATACAAGAGCTAAGTGGTTTAAATTTGCAAAAAAATTATGCGACTCTAAGCACACTATCATATGTCAAAAGAGTGATCTTAATTTTATGAACCCTTCATGAAATGAAACGGGTGTGACTTTCCGGCGATTGACCATGCACGAAGTTATGAAAGAGTGTACTTTCAGGGATTCAGGAAACTAATGCATCAAAACAAAAAAGCAAAAAACGTGCACCTATCAGTAGACAGAGCATGTGTCGTAGTTCTTAATTCACATTACATGTGCTCAGTGCAGACATTGTTTGTGATCTGACAAACTTCTACAAGTCAACGTAATTCACTCATCGACAGAAACAGCCCGGAAAGGAACGACAGCACCACACGTTGGGAATCTATTCTTTAGGGTTCCTATCATCAGGCGCGAACTCATTCAATGTGACAATACGGAGCGAACTATTAGTCTACCGAGACGGCTACTCCCTAGTTATGATACGCCAAGGCGCAAAATGGAGAGATGTCTGCCCACTGGTTTCGATATTTTTCTCTACTGATGGAAAAAGAATTCGCATCACATAAACGAAAGTTAAGAGGTGTGTGTCACCAACTGAAAGATTCTCCTCAAATTTCGTGCTAGTTGCATAAGAGGATGCAAATCAGGTTTGCTATAAACAAGTGCTTTAACGATAGTGAGTGTTAGTTTCCATTGAGACTGGACATTGTGAGTTTATCTCAGTCAAAAATACCTTAAAGGCGACAAAGGAGCCATTATCAACATCATTGAGTGAACGATGTCGTGTAATATGATTCCAAGAAGCTAGAAGTTCTCTCTGCGATATTGCGGAAAGACTTGGTAGGAATGTAGCCACTGCACACGATTGCTGGCAGCGGCGGTCACTAGATGTACGGTTCCAAAAATACCGTACTGCTGACAGCCATGTGGTAGTACCGAGACGGAGTATCATCGTATTCGGCTTATTTTACGTGAGGGGTCCACCTTTACGTGAAGTCCGATTTTGCAATATATATCGTGAAAAATGACACGAAATGGTTATCAAATGTAGAGATTGTATCTTTGGCACCACTGAACCAAAGATGTTGCCTGAGTGATTGTAAGTAGGGGCCGCAGAGCGCAGTGTAAGTTACCGTTGCACTCTGTTAAAGGTACAATGTAAGACTTAAAGCTAGTGTCTAGCTGTGAGAATATCGCTGTTGGTCTACAGACGCAGCATAATACAGTTTTGTAAGGTAAAGTAATTTTGTATATTTATTTTTAAGTACGCATCAACGCATTGTGTATTTTGATTATTCCAAAAGCACCGTCCTTGAATGTAGGAACAAAGTAGCTTCCATCAGATTATATGGATAGGTTGATTAGGTATGCCCGATTTGTAATTTTGTGTATTTTGTAAACCTGATACAAGGAAGTTAAATTTTGGAATCTGTTTTGTCAAACGATGTCAGATTTTTTGTCATATAACAATCCAAGTATTGTTAACTACGTCAGTAAGTCAGAACTGTAGAAAAGTTGAGAGGTTCCCTGATATTGAAGTTAACGTAAAATGTTTCATATTAACTTTAGTGAAGGAGAAACTTCAGTTTGAATACAATTTTCGAACAGAAGAATTCGGTCTTAGCATATCCTGTAATCAATACTTCATATTCCATCATGTTGTGTGACATTATTTGCATTAAGGTATTTTACGGCCGGCATTGCAGTTCGCTAAGCCAAGATTGAGTATTTAGTATGCCTATCGTGGAGACAACAGAATACCAATATTTACTTCGATTGTGACTCAAGAGCTAAAAATAATATACTTCATTGTTTATTTGCATAGGGAATTTTATAAGTATATTGCACAGGGCCATAGAACTGGGTGCTCACGAGCCTGAGTAAATTTCAGAGTGATTGATTTCAATACAGGCATTAAATACTGGTTTTCCGGATTAAGTTCTTTAATCTTTCTTTGGATTACAATAAAACTGATTAATCACACCATTAGCTCAACAACACATCACACAGTAAATTTGGATAACACAAAGTTACTTTTAAGGAACATTACACTTGTAACAAACACAGTTCTGTTTATAAAGAATTTTACAATCTATACAGTACATAAATTTGAGTTTCGTTCACCCAGTACTGAATCACTATTTTTGGTCCTTTCTAGATGCTATCACTGGCAGTATCATTAACCTACGAAAGTTCGCTCTGTTTGACTAGTGTCATCTTTCATCAAGAACAGTAAACAGTGCGAATATCAATAGCGATATATCTGATTAACTCCTCTACTTCTTTGAGCGTCTGTATTCTGATCTGATCTGATCATCACGAGATGCGACGTCACGACTTCCAGTGAACAAAGAGCGTTTCGGTGTTTTAATGACAGCGGTTGGTTCCAGGATAGGCAGACAAACGTGTATTCAGATAACAGTTTACTTGGGATGCATTGAGCTGTGCATGCCCACTTTCCCTCTACATCTGTGAAGTATTTGTTGCTGGCTGCTGTGTAGCTGGGTAATTTTTAAATATCTATTTTCTATTTTCTCTTCCACACATTATTCCATGCGGGTTTCTTTTAGGTCATTTATGGTAAGCAAATATGTTGTAGATGCTTCGTTAGCCACTCGGTTTTAGAACTTTTCTGTAGATTGTCTTTTGCAGCACGTGCCGCTCGCAAATGGTGCGTAAGTCCCTCACGTGAAATGCCACTACACCCTTCTACATTTGCTTGATAGGGCGTGGTCCTACCTGTGTTGTATGTTAAGTATTGCATTTGCCTTTCAATGTTTCGTAGCTTCAGTTCAGACAAGAATACTGCGAATTATTGGAATTCCGATTAAGTCAGCTCTTTTGATGGTTAAGTGATGTTCTTTGCTTTTGCAAATTTATCATGTGGGTCCCGTGACTATATGGTTAGTACAGTTTATCATGCTACTGTCTTTCTTTAAGACTTTGGAGTTTTTTGTGAGGATCCTGGCATAATTATGAATATCGGATAAAATGTGACTGTGCGAACACGTCTTGCTCTATAAAACTAGCTGAAGGGTTTTCTCTCACGCGGCAGAGCAATACCAAGGAACCTGTTGTAGGTAATTTGTCCATTTTATAAGTTAATGTCCGCATTCCGCTTCTAGTCGTGACTGTCACGCATTTCCACGCTAGCCCGTGATTGCAAAATAAATCATGCACCTTGATAGTTAGTCTGAGTTTTCAAAAATTGTCTTCTGGATAAGTGGTGGGAGGGACTCTTACAAGATAATAAAAGATACCTTAAATTTAAAGTACACACATTCTCCTTAAGAAAGCTATGTCCTCTAATAGCACCCTCTCAGGACATTCTCTGGAAGATTGAGCTTTATTATTTACCACGTGTCCCGCACATGGTTTCATCAACTTGCAACTCACTTCGAGGCGTAGCAGCGCCGTTGTGGGCAGAGGAGCGATTAAGCACTTACATTTCTAAGTCCTTTTGTTTCTCCTTGTGCAGACAACGCTTAAAACTTACATTTGTGTAAAACACGAAGGCAATCAATCCTTTCATAGTTCTCTATGCTTTTATGATTGGTTGAAAAGTATCAAGAAGGGTAGTTCAAGTCACTGTATTTTGTCGTTACGTCCATAATGTCTACACATAGATGTAGCTAACCGGACATGACAAGTGTCAGTCATCTTTTCAACTGGTCACCTTACTTAGGATACTCTACGACTGTATCTATAGACATACTCAGAAGACAACAGTAAATTGCATAACAGAAGCTACTTAAAGTGGCAGCACATGTTATGTTTCATTGGTGTTTAAACAGAGTATTGAGCACAGGCAGAACGACTGCTTTAGTGCCTTTATTCGTCTGTAATTAGTCTTACGGGAAAAATATATACGGCTTGATAACATCCCGAGATTCTTAATTTAATACTAGTTCCAGGAATATTGTAAGTAGGTTTTTCCTGTTTAATTTTCATCTATCTCCACGCGTCTACAGACTACGATTCCAGTGAGATGTTCCTACGAGATAAACAACTCTGTGAACTTGCGTGCTGCCCTTCACAGTACTCATTGAATATCACCTGTTTGTGTTACTTGTTACTGATCCCACACACTTGAGCTGTACTCTAGGATCTGAGGAGCAAGTAATACCTACGGTCTGTTACATCCAGGTATTCGTACAAGTCGACAGATTCTAATGGTGACAAATTTATGTCGTTCAATTGTCCAAAGAATGTTATCTTCCTTTATTCTTTCAGCTGCTCATGTTGTCCGCAGCGACCTTTTCTTTTGAATATAGAACAGGCAAATGTCTTACCTCAGCACGTCTACACAGTCGTCTCCCAAAGCATCAGGCGGAGTGGCGGCCGTTATCCTCCGTTCGAGAACTGCCGTTTTAATCACCGTGAAAGCAAGTAAAGCACTGAAATATCCGTTACAGTAGCCTCTAATTTGACCTCTAAAATTAACGGAAAATACAGTGCCTATCAATCCAGAATGTCGGATTAAAATACTAGCTCGAGGTGTAGAACGTTTTTACTTGAATTCCGTGTCACGTTTTTCCCGTTTGGTACTGATTCCAGAACGGTTCCATTTCACTGAGTGATTAAAAACATTGCACTGCTACAGCTTGTAACAGACCTTCGAAACATGGCGGGTAAAAGCATGCAATTTAGGGCTTAGCCTTTCTCGGTCGCTATAGAAGTTCGTTTCCCTCTTGCTCACCGTAGAGCATATGGCTCACTGTAATCAGTATATTGTGGCCACGATAGTGATGCATTACGGTACAGGCGTCAGCTGATAAACAATCCATGGAGAAAAATATTTTTTATAATATTTTTCCCCTCTTTAGCCTTCACTTTTGTTTCTGATCTATACTTACTTACATATGATTCACAGTCTATTGATTTCCGAGTCAAATAGCTCTATAGTCAGGGACTTTACAACGGTGAAGAAATCAGTCAAAGTCCTTCATCAATGTAACGCACATTTTTCCACTGTGAACTGAAAAGTCGGAACACTTTCACGCTTCTCTCCAAGCTATAGGGAATTATAAAAGTATATCAGTTTGGTTTCTTCATCTACGACTAAATGATTTCATCCGTCTAATATTCAGGTACCTTGCTAGATTACTTCATGGTACTTATATATATATATATATATATATATATATATATATATATATATATATATATATATATATATCGAACACCACCTGTTGATATAAAATGCCAGGATACGATATTCATTAATTTCTCTTGATTACCTGATTGGCACCTCGAAAATACTTTGATTATTTTCTAAAAATGATCAATGTGTGTGCTAAAATTAAGTAAAACAAAAAAAATTAAATATTGATTTTAGCAGTCTCTGTCCAACATACGTTGGATACCTTGTATGCTGTTCCAAGTCTGGTACAGAGTTATTTTTCACAATATTTTGACTTTCCACAACTTATGCTTTATCAGATCAGATGATTGAAACCAGTTTTAGTGTGTGACAAGCTGCAACACAAGCTGATAAAAAATACTGTATGTGGTATACAGTTGCAGTATCACTCACTGTAATGTCATCCGTCATGAATAAAAATTTCCTAGTCACGATCTTTCATTCGCCATAAATGGCATTATTTCAAGGACAAAAAGCTCACGTCAGGAGTTTTCCAGTGTTGCCAACCATTGGATACCATAAACTTTGTGCTATGAGTCAATGTAAATGAAGAATTTTGTTGTTACGTTTTTTTTTTTAATTTTTCAGGGGAGAGAATGAAACAAGTATCGGAAATTTAATCGCAATAAGGCTAAAGAGAAATTATGAAGGTTGTGAAAGAATGAGCTGTTCGTATCACAGCACAATTAAGCCGACGACGGTCAGCAACCAGCTGACGAAAACAGGCAATACTCTTCCGGTCTCTAAAAAGCGCCCCCAGCACGTGACGTTGTCACATCAAATACAAACTCGGTGTAGTATCCCGCGGCATGGAACTATGAATGAACTGCCGTTACTTTGCAAAATTATTCACAATTTTCATCTGACAGCGGACATTATTTCTCGAATCTCATCGCTTCTACCTGTCAGTGCAGGTGGCCTGCTTCGACCACGTTAACGGACGTTAGCACTTTGGAATCATAGTTCGGCACCAAAGTTCGCGACCAGGAACTTACTAATTAGTAGAACTCATGGAATTATGGAAACAGCAGCTGAATTTGCTGCAATAGAAGGAGGTGATCCAATTACCGGTGTTGCAACGACAGGATCCGGCTGCCACAATGAGGCAGCCGCCCTCATTCCCTACCTTCAAAGTGTATGAGGAATAATGGACAAATTTTCTTCCACACTGTAAAGGGAAACATGGATCCAATTCTAAAAAGTACTCTCAAAGTAGCCTGCCATTATCTGGAATTCGTAATTAGCTGGCTAACCACTACGGACAGCAAATTCTCGCAGCAACCCAAGAATAAAATTTAACAAATGTATCAAGCTGTGTGGTAGTTTGAATGAAGCTTTGGCAGCAGGTTCACATGGTTTATCTGTTTATTCATGTTGATAATTTAAACAGCTGAACGAATCCTTTGCCGATGTGATTACTCGCTTTGTTCACGTTCAAGAATTATGATCAAAAGGAATTTATAGGTATAATGCTCCACTCAGTGAAGAGTTACATTGAGCTAAATCAAGTTAAAACTCCTTAGTTCGACAGCAATATTGTGAGAAGAAGAGTGCGCTCGCTACTATGTCTATTTTCCGACTTCGTAGTCGACAATCAACAGTAGATCGAACTATATATTTCTTCGCTCAGAGTCCATTCTAGCGACACCTGTAAGAATTAGAGGCAGCTTACTTCCCACTAGTCTCTTCATTTCGTTGTTACCAGACTTGATTTTCAAAGCCACTGTCGGCCTATAGCGACATCCTATAAAAATCACACTTCCACCACAACATAGTCAGTATAAACAACAAATTACGTCTACGTATGTCTTTTGTAAAGTGCTACAATAAAGACGTATGAGATCTCTGCTCGCTGTGGCGTCTATGTTCTACGTGGCTTCACAAACAAGCGTTAAGTTCGGTGTGCAACACCTCTGCACGCTATCACACCGGTGCTTCCAGCAAACGGAAATGCAAACGAGTTGATCGCATTACGCATATAGAACCAGCAAGTGAAGTTCCATGTTTACTCTGCAGCCACTGTGTTCCGAGTAAATCTGGACACAAGTCATGGTATCTCATCACCGCCACTTCAGCGACTACTAAAGAAAGTAGGAGCTTACGGCGGCCGGAAAAATGCTATATGAGATGAACTCAGTCACGTTAACTACGTCTATGTAAGTTGAATGTAGGCTAAAGTTTCTGGTTTTACACACTTTGTAGCCATATCAAGAAGAATATCATTCCATTTGTAAGCTTGGATAAAATGTGTGAGCAAAATGAGTAATTAACTGAACTGTAATTCGGCTGTGCCACAGACTTTCAGGTAAATATCGCGAAGCAGAAAGAACACTGACACAGCTCAAAAACGCACTACTTGAGAAAAATCGACTTATGGAAGTCTGCAAGACATACATAGAAATATTGGGAGCCTCCTTTGAATTTCAAGTAGTAATTATGGCAGTAAATTACATTATACTATGTACAATACTAATATGGACGTAACTACATACTCGTTGAATATGAGGAATTATCCGATAATTAATAATTAATTATTTGTGTTGCATCGCCTTTCTTAAATTTTACAAAACATTTTTGATAAAACAAAAAATCAATTTGACCTTGCCGTATTAGAAAGATAGGAAATGCAAAATTATAATTTATGAAAATTAATAGAGTTTCATAAGGAAATCATTTGGGTGCAACGTAATCATCGCTATTTGTATCACCTACTTTGACCTATTTTGCATCAGTATCAATATTTCTGTGCTAATTTGTAATATTGCTACTTTGTGTACATATTTCAGTTATGTGAACTTTTGAATGTTGTTGTTTAAATTAAACTTGTGAATTTAAATAACTACTGAAATGATCGTTCTGTAATGTACAGTAAATGACTTGGTCCATAGTTAGGGAACTTAGGGTTGAATGTAAAAGATGTGGGGAAGCCCCACAGCTACGGAAGTAGCATGGCGGCGTGGGAAAGGTGTGGTTGGCACGCAAGTGGCCACTCGTCCTTTGTGACGGGTAAGGAGTCTGGGGTGAGCACTGTTGTGGGCAGCAGATCATTGCAGCTCATATTCCTGGATTTTTGAGGCCAGAAGGGCTTAAGGTTAGCATTTATGGGCCTCTGATGCTGCATTTGGTGATACCATTTTCATGTCATGGTTTTAGGCCCTATGAATATAATACCGACGCCAAGAACATGTAACAGCACGAGGCCAACAGTATTGCTATGTCTGTGTCGCCGTCAGGTTAATAGTCACTGCAAATTGCCCCACAGTTCCACCAGCCTTCCACTAAAGTGTTTATATTTGGCACCCTATAAA
Organism: Schistocerca gregaria; assembly: GCF_023897955.1. NCBI lineage: Eukaryota > Metazoa > Arthropoda > Insecta > Orthoptera > Acrididae > Schistocerca > Schistocerca gregaria. Next base: position 213,076,913 of record NC_064927.1, read on the forward strand.
TGGACCAGGTATTTCTAAAATTAGGTTGATTTTATTATAATAATTGTCGTGCTGCTAAAAACTGTATCTTACATCGTGATTATCGCAAGTCACAAACCTGGACAGGAATCCTATCCTAGTGAATTTTATTCCGATTGTCCTAATTTATTACGAGAAAGTGGATGAGCTTGAATTTAATGTCGTGTTGTGATTTGCACAACCAATGATAATTTGAGTAAGTCAAAAGGCAGCTTATAATTGCGCATTTGTTACTTAAACAGTTATAGTTTGTTGTACTTAATTAATAATTAATGGTAAGAATACTTACAATTTCGCGTACATATTGGTGTAGTTTTGTTAATGAGCATGGTTCTTCAATCCATGGAAGTCTAAGCGTCCTCATGTATTGTACTAGCTAGTTAATGAAGGATTGCAAAGGCTCCTTCACGCCCAGTGTAGTTAGATTTGCATTCTGTTTAGTTGCTTAAAACTGACTCTAAGTAAGTACCATGTACTGTGTTATCTGTTTTAATGGAAGTTGATTAACGCAGAGGCATAGAGACCCTTGTACTAAGCAATGAAGTTACAGATCATAATAATTAGCAGACCCCCTGGTTTAAATTCAGAAACATTGGAAGCATTACCCTCCCTGTTCAGTATTGCTACTAGTTTCATGTGTGTCGGTAAATGGTTTTATAAACTGTTGCACCTTGTTCATTTAAAGTACCTGTTGTTGAGAACCACTGTGTTGTAGTTTGAACAGATATAAGGAAAGAGTTCAGTGTGTGTGTGTCAAAGAAGGTTAGGTTAGCCTTAGCACTGCCTTCTGCTTTATCATTTAGCTTGACATAATAATGCCTAATTAGGCTGCCACGCCGTTTAGCGCCAGGAAACCTCAAACCACACACAATTAGATTGGTGGTCGATCTTATTATGTTATGTTACAACTTACTTTTGTGCTGGGAGAGCGTCTGTTCCTGCCCCAACTCTTGTTTATACTCTGCTGGAGTGTTTCGGAAACGATTTCCAGTTCGATTGTTCTGTTTCCATTAGGTCATATCACGGTCACCACTACTTATGAATTTCTCGCAAAGTATAACGTTAACATCCATTGCCTTGTAAGGTGGTCAGTGGCACCGTTACAAGTTTACAAAAACACAGAGTCATAAAGACGCTTATGTAATGTAGGTATCCTCTTCGCAGAGGAAATAGATTCAATATGAACTTCCTTTATTGGAGAAATTTTCATTTTTCGTACTCTGCACGATATTTAGTTATATTTACAACAGCTGCAACCGTCTAAACTGTACCTGTCCCTTCGGACATGCATACATACACTGACATAGACATAAAGACTGATCCAGACGCTGTAACACAGGCATTGTAATAATCAGGAATTTAAAAAAATATATGCAACTTACCTCATACATGTGATGTTCCAAACTCTGAATGCACCTTTGTTATTGAATGACCTATTTGCAACTGCCAGAGGCAGCGGTGAAGTGACGCTATTCTCGCCGTGGCGAATCATGAAGTAGCCCACAGCAAGACTGACACAACTGCTCTACAGTGCACATATTGCAAGATGAAGATGTGATTTTTTCGTGCTCACTGAGGTACTTTACATGTATTTTTCGGGAACATAAACTAAAAATTGCCGTTGAGTCACTTTTCTAGCCGAGATACGATATACTGTTCAAACATTGTACCTGAACTTGATTCGATCGTGCTTCACCAGTTTTATTCACTTTTCGAGATAAACGGGGTTGTTATTCATAAGCACCTCGGGTTTCATGAGACGACTATGAGGCAACTAAAAGGTAAACAGAAAGTAGACATATACGAATATTGATCAAGTATTTTACTCAGATAACAGATGCTCAGTGTGCGTAATGACAGCAGCCAGTGTTGGACCATTCTCTATTGAGTTGCCTATCAGCATGCTTGAAGTAATACGATGGGGCAGTACAGAGGTGGTGACTTGCCTAAATGCTCTGACACGCCCGCACCCTGGTGGGGCACTCTGCAACTAAGCTACGACCCGTATTACGAATCGATATTTGAAGAAACGCTCTACGCACTTGAAAGCTGTCATGAATTAGCCACTTTCAAATTGTCAATAATTTTCTTTCAGTAACTAGTGAACTTACCTTTTGTTATCACACGCAAAGACTTCTCTGTAACCACCATCGATATACACAGAACACATTCTTTGACCTTGACTCCATGAAATGTTGTGGCAGAAGCATGATAATATCTGATGGCTTCCTGACACTTTCAGCCAACCGGCGCATTGGTTGTTGGGAGTACAAAAATGGCTCTGAGCACTATGGGACTTAATATCTTAGGTCATCAGTCGCCTAGAACTTAGAACTACTTAAACTTAACTAACCTAAGGACAGCACACACATCCATGCTCGAGGCAGGATTCGAACCTGCGACCGTAGCAGTCACACGGCTCCGGACTGAGCGGCTAGAACCGCGAGACCACCGCGGCCGGCCTGTTGGGAGTACAGGCTTGCAGTTTGTTTCGATATTTTCGGTCTTGTATGGCTGATGTTTAGATCCCGCGCGGTGTGTTTGCCTTAACGTATAAGAATGTTTCATTTATCAGAGGTTATTCGAAGTGGCAGCTCGCAGGTACGACCTCGCTATTAATTCATTCATGTGGCGTTCGTATCCCACGGCTTAATTTCTCTGATTTCGTGTATTACTCTGGGGGGTGAGTGTTTATCCACTGTACGCACTGTTACGATATTTCCGTGCCTTTATGAGTTCGTTAAGATGAAAGCTGGTTACACAATCACAAGCCCATCATCCAATCTGAAATGTTATGTAATAAACTGAATTGTTCTGATTTTATATTTTTCTTACAGTTGTTCATACATATAACTGTCTTTGTAATTTTTAGTACTTCCAGTTCAGTGTGCCCGTGTTTTTCGCAAGCCAAATAGCTGGTGTCGGATGCTAACTTGATTTAGGAACCAACTGTTTATTTACATACGGTGTTTCTCTTTTCCACTTAGTCGTTTACTAAATTATTTACGTATGGTGTTGAGGTGTACTTTATCTGCCGCCTTATCGTATTTACCGGTGGCAAGCTGCCACATTTACCTGTCTTACTGTTGCACTTGACAAAACTCGTGAAGCATTTCGGTTTTCAAATGGTTTCACTCAGTTTCTAGCGATATATAACCCGTTCTTTGAATGTAATTCCAACTGTAACGATAGGTTTTAACGGCGATCGCTGAAAAAAGAAAAGCTGTGATTGATGCTGTAAGGTATGTATGCTCATATCCCACGAACGAGATTAAAGAGTGTGTTTCGTTGGTGCGACAAGGATCATCACTTAATAGGTCATGCATTTTCTAATCTTTCGAACTGCACATTATTTAATCTATTTGGAGACGCATTGCCATCAGTTTTTCAACTTCATATATGATTACTGTAATTACACACAGGGAACTCAACCACCAGGGCACATTGGTCGAACGTAATTAGGTCACCATTACAGTCTGTAATTGTAGTAGGAGTTTCCTATTGATTCATGTTCATATATTCATCCCATGCCTTTTCTCTATTTTAGTCGTCAGTCTTCTTACTGGTTTGATGCTGCCCGCCACGAACTCCTGTCCTGTGATAATCTCTTCATCACGGAGTGCCATTTTCCTCCTACGTCTTCAATTATTTGTTGGATTTATTCCAGTCTCTGTCTGCATCTACAGTTTTTGCCCTCTTTAGCGCCCTCTAGTACCATGGAAATCATTCCAGGTGTCCTATCATCCTATCCCTTCTCCTGGTCAGTGTCTTCCACATATTCCCTTCCTCTCGATTCTGTGCGGAACCTCCTCATTTCGTACGTCATCGGTCGACCTAATTTTCAATATTCGTCTGTAGTGCCGTTTCGGACGCTTTCTATCTCTTCTGCTCTGGTTTTCCCACAGTCCATGTTTCACTGAATATAATGCTGTGCTCTAAACATTACAAAAATAATTAATGGACCATGAACCTAAAGCATTGCAGAGTTCCACTGAATCTGGACTTCATCGTTTTACTTCCATCAGCAGTTCAGTTGCTAAACAGAGTAATGAACTTCCACACCGATATATGTCATTTTTCAGTGTGTTTTGGAGTTTTCAGGCAGTCGCCATCTGAAATGCGAGAGGTGCTCATAAGCAAACTTGTAGATAAGGGGCATCAATACATTTGAGTGTCATATAATAAAGATGTCGACTGAGACGATAAATCGGAGATTCTAGAGGTATTAAAGTTATACATTTGAATTTTTATGATACGATAGTATTTGCTGTTATAATTGCATAAATTCCAGTAGCCTGAGTCGGTTGACATAAAAGTTTTCTGTACAAGGCACCGCGTCACAGTGTAAAAAGCTATCAGTGACGAAACTAACGTTTCGGTCAAAGGTGCACAGGGCTTCTTCTGGTTTGGATAATGTATTTTATTGCAGCCTACTGTAACTTACATTCTATCATCACTGCTGTACTGAGCACAACATTAAGCCATAATTTTAAAAAGCTCATGTAGTTGGTCTTTTACAGTGGAACGGATGGGCAACCTTACTGTAATAGGGTACTGTAGTTGAGGGAGTAGCGATTTGCTGTTTTCTGTTGCTTCATACAGTGTGTGCCTTGACTGGTAGTCACCGGCGGATGGAGTGTGGAATCTTGATTCCGCCAAGCTGGACAAACGTCGCACGGCGGCAGTTACTCGCCGATAAGGCTCGCTTTGGTGTTGCATTAATTCCAAAAAGTGCACAGAGCTGTTTATATAAGAAACTGTTTTACCGACTAGAAGTCTTCGTTTGCAGACTAAATACTTCGCCAGACTTTATGTAAGCGAATCTATCCCATTCAAAATTGGCCTAAAAGATAGCTTTCTCCTTGTATTTCTGGCCCTCCATAAATTCTGATTGAAGCTGGTATTCTGGGAATGAGACCTTTGTGCCATTCTCTGCCCTTCAGTCCTTCATTAAGAACTACAACTTTTGAACAGTCTCCGCTGTAGGGTCCGGCCTCCGTTGTAGATAGGGTCATTCCGTAACTCACATTATCTTTATACTGCGAAGTGCTCGGGATGGCTGTAGTGTTGCCAATTTTCCTTTCCTGGTGTGGCCCCTCCACGAATTCCTCTCCTGTGCCAAACTCTTCATCTAAAATTAGCACTTGCTACCTACACCCTCAACTGTTTGCTGGATGTATTCCAATCTGTGTTTTCATCTACAGTTTTTATACCCTCTACGGCTCCCTTTATTTCGTGATGGCTTGAGACAGACCTAACATCCTGTCCAATCGTCTTGTCACTCTTTTTCATATATTTCCTCGTCAATTCTCTGGAGAACCTCCACATTCCTTACATAACAGTGCACAACATTTCGAACATTCTTCTGTAACACCACATCTCCAATGGATCGATTATGTTCTATTCGAGATTCCCTAAAGTACATGTGTCACTACCATACAAAGCTGTGCCCCAATCGTACATTCTATGAAATTTATTCCTTAGATTAAGGCCTATGTTTGATGCTAGTACCTTTCTGTTGGACAGGAATGCCCTTTCCGCCAATGCAAGTCTGCTTTTTATGTCGACCTTGCTACGTCTATCGTGGTTCATTTTGCAGCTTAGATAGCAGAATTCGTTAATATTACTTACTTCGAGATCACGCATCCTGCTGTTATGCTTCTCGCTGGTCTTGTTTCTGATACGCCTCATAACTTTCGTATTCGTTCGATTTACTCTCAGTGCACATTCTGTAGTCATTCGATTGTTCTTTCCATAGAGCAAATACTGTAATTCTTCTTCAGTTTCAGTGAGGATAGTAATATCACCTGCAAATCTCATCATTGATATTGCCTTTATCTCCCTGCAATATCATAGTTCGGTTGTTTTTTTTTTAAACTATGGTAAGTGTCCTTTCCACATGGCCAAGGTCATGCTTCTGTGGCTTGGCATTCAGTACTTTTTGAGTAGTTTTTGAATGACTTCTCAACGTCCAGGATGCTGCTTTCACGAGCTCGACGTTTACTTCTGTATGGATCTGCTCTAGTGTGACACCAAAGTTTTGTCTCATAGCTCCGTGGCCAAGTGGTTGAGGGAATGAGATCAGAGAATTATCAGAGTTCGATACGCGTCCAGTAGAAGCTTTGTGTTTCGTGCTATCTTTGCGAGCTGCTCATATTTCTTCTTCTGGCAACTGGCGACAGTTCCATTCGTAGTAAACGCTTCAGGTGAGTAATTCTGTCAACGTTGCCCCAATTGGTCGACGATAACGTCTCCGATCCCAAAAGATATACCTGCAACAATCTGCGAGTGTGAAAGTCAAGTTCTCATCGCGCCTGCTGAATGCACTGTTTTAATGTATGACGCTGAAGCGTAGCCAACAATGAATAATTGTTTTGTGTTGTAGTCCTGTGCAACACTTTACGTGCTTTCAGTCTTCCTTGTTGGTTGATTAAAGGTTTGAAGTCGTCGATTGAGGAGGTGGCGACAATCACTTATTGTCGGCCGTTGGTGTTGCAGAAGCTGGATGTTGGCGCGAATTCTTCTCGACACGGTCACCAGGCGAAACGGGCTATTGATGTGTGCCAGCTAATGTTTCCCGTTCGCGACACCGTGTGAGAAACTATTATAGCAAGTCGAGCGCAATTACATGCTGCCAAATCCCGAAAGCGCAGCAACTCGCGGAAGCGTCACACAACACACCTGCTCCACCGCCCTATTCCAGCCAGACCCCCTCTGCCCGCGCTCCATGCGGCAGAGTTAACACTACCATCTTTGCGAGCTGCTCATATTTCTTCTTCTGGCAACTGGCGACAGTTCCATTCGTAGTAAACGCTTCAGGTGAGTAATTCTGTCAACGTTGCCCCAATTGGTCGACGATAACGTCTCCGATCCCAAAAGATATACCTGCAACAATCTGCGAGTGTGAAAGTCAAGTTCTCATCGCGCCTGCTGAATGCACTGTTTTAATGTATGACGCTGAAGCGTAGCCAACAATGAATAATTGTTTTGTGTTGTAGTCCTGTGCAACACTTGGTCTATTTTTGAATCCAGGTAATGGAATAAAGGACATTAGCAAATAAATAAATGTCCGAAATTACAGCATTCGATCGTTCCCATGAAAGGAGATAGCATTGCATCAGGTGATCCTACGGCACTGTTTCTCCTGGTAACGGCGTTAAGTCCCACAGAACGGTGTACTGACGCACACAATCCAGTACTGCACGAAGCTACACGTCTCGAGCCATTAGCTATACTGGAACCGATCTGGCAGCATCTCGGTGTCTTATGTTGGACTTGCCTCTCGGATATTGTACATGAGACTGACGACTCGTGCTCTGTACTGATTTTAGAATTCTATGTTATTGTTTTTGACGAATCAGCACGGGGCTGGGAGTTGATTACTTCGTCGTGTAACACCCTAAAACACTAAACAACAACCAATACCAACACAGCGACCTCGTAGTAGCCTACACCGGCTGCAAGCTTTCTGGTAGCCAGCGTACTCTGCACTTCCCCGCTCACTCCAGAAGCCCGCCTCCTCAAAGCCATGCTTCTGACATTGTGATCTTATTCTTCCACATACCGTAGATGGATTTAGTGAGTTGGGTGTCTTATTCGCACTGCCAACTTTGCTAGTGTAGTGTTTCTGAGCACAGTATTAGATACGTACCGTCTATGCAACTAAATTATAGGCAGCTTTTTTCTTGCCATACGCGATTCACTTTTCTAAATTAACCGTGTAAGGACCTGCGAGCACCCAGAATTTCCGCAACATGACGCGGCATGGACTCGACTAATTTTCTGAATTGGTAATGGAGGGAACTGAGACCATTGATCCTGCAGGGCTGTCCATAAATCAGTAAGAGTACGATGGGGTGGAGATCTCTTCTGAACAGCACGATGCAATACATCCCAGATATGTTCAATAATGTTCATGTCTCAGGGGTTAGGGGAAGTGTTTAAACTCAGTAGAGCACCTGGAGCCACTCTGTAGCGATTCTGGACGTGCGGGTTGTGTCATTGTCCTGCTGGAATTGCCCAAGTTTGGCATAATTCCCAATGGACATGAATAGATTCAGGTGATCAGACAGGATGTTTACGTACGCCTCACCTGGCAGAGTGGTAACTAGACTTTTCAGGGGTCCCATATCACTCAAACTCCACACGCCTCAGACCATTATGGAGCCTCCACCAGTTTCAACAGTCCCCTGCTGATGTGCAGGGTCTATGGGTTCATGAGGTTGTCTCCCTACCTGTACACGACCATCCTCTCGATACAATTTGAAACGAGAATAGTCTGACCAAGCAACGTGTTTGCATTTATCAGTAGTCCAATGTCGCTGTTGACGGGCCCAGGGTAGTCGCAAAGCTATGTGCAGTCATCAAGGGTATACGAGTGGGGCTTTGGCTGCAAAAGATCATATCAACGATGTACTGCTGAATGGTTCGTATGCAGAGACTTCTAGATGCCCCAAAATTGATATCTGCAGCAATTTGCTGAAGGGCTGCACTTCTGTTACTTTGAACGATTCTCTTCAGTGGCCGTTGGTCCCGTTATTGCAGGATCTTTCCCCGGCCGCAGCGATGTCGGAGATTTGACTTTTTACCGGATTCCTGATGTTCATACGTTCATGAAATGGTCGCACGGGAATACACCCACATAATCGCAACCTCTGAGATTCTGTGTCTCATCGCTCGTGCACCGACTATAACATCACGTTCAAACTCAAGTAAATCATTATAACCTGTCATTGTAGCAGCAGTACCCGACGTAACAACTGCGGCAGACATTTGTTGTCTTATGTAAACGTTGGCTACCGCAGTGTCTTATTCAGCCTGTGCACAAATCTCTCTATTTGAATAAGCGTGCCTATACCATTCTCTTCGTCGCTTCTGTGTATTACGTATGATTTATCACATTTTTCTCATCTTTTTAAGACCGGAAACTACTTTTGTTGCAAACATTTCGTGAGGTTGAAGTATCGTATTGTGTTACTCATGATTTGCAATGCTGTTAGTCTTTATGTGTGGTCCAGGAGATGTGTTAATTCGGCCCCCATGGTCCATCTGCCCGATTTCCTGCGTCTTTTCACCCACATTTATTACAACAGATGACGAGCACTTTTCCTTTCGTGATCAAGATATGTTTACAGTATGTAGTGTTGCCAGTTACCGCTGTCTATTTATCTTTCGTCTTTTGTTTGCTTCGGGTGCGTAGTTTGATATATTTCATTTATTCTGTATATGTATTTTGCTTCGTGTGTATGTGTTTTTCCTTGTTAGAGCTTTTTTTTTATAATGGATGATTGTTTGTGTGTGTGTGTGTGTGTGTGTGTGTGTGCGTGTGTTTGTGTGCGCGTGTGTGTGTGTGTGTGTGTGTGTTTGTGTGTGTGTGTGTCAGAGAGAGAGCGGGGGGGGGGGGGCGTGAAGGAGAAAGAGCGAGAGAGAGAGAGAGAGAGAGAGAGAGAGAGAGAGAGAGAGAGAGAGAGAGAGATGCCTCCATGAATATTGGAGCAACTAAATGGGAAAAACTTATGACACAGATCATGCTTTGAGCCTATGTCGGATCACAGGGAAGCTGTAAGTCAATTATCTAAAATGGCTCTGAGCACTATGGGACTTAACATCTGAGGTCATCAGTCCCCTAGAACGTAGAACTACTTAAACCTAACTAACCTAAGAACATGACACACATTTACGTCCGAGGCAGAATTGGAAACTGCGACCGTAGCGGTCGCGCGGTTCCAGACTGAAATTTCTATAACTACTCGGCCACAGCGGCCATCTAATGAATTATCTGTGTCTGAAACTAAATAATCTTCAACGTATTTGAAGACAAAAAGATGAGTTTAACATCCCGCCGACCGCACGGTTATTAAAATCAGGGCATAAGCTCGGTTTAAGAAAGAATGAGGAAGGAAATTAGCCTTGACCACCAACAGGCAATAAAATTTCAAAAGTTACAGGAAGCGTAAATCTGGATGACCAGACGGTTATTAGAAATTTCGTTCACTGGAATGCAAGTCCAGGACGCTAAGTACTATGCCACCTATCACGGGTTAAATGTTTTGGGGGAAATAAATTATTGTGTTACTTAAATTGGAGGCTGTAGTCATAACGCTTGGACCTAACTGGTACCTGTCAATACGCAATTGGTAGTGTGCTGTCCTATGAGCTTTCCAGTGACACGTAACATCCGAATGGCAATTGACATCCCTCTCTTACCCCTGTACCCTGTAGTAGCACTAGCTTCAGTAACCATGCTTCAATTATGCGTCGTTATGTACCAATGAACTGTGTTGTTTCCAAACTGCTGCACGTTCTGCATCGGAATTAATTTTCTTTGTTAGCAGTATGGGGAAGTTATAAGCCGAATGTTGTTTGAACCCAGTTTCTGACAATACGCTGTAGCTTCGTAGGGGTGTACCAGAGTGTTTCATTTCTGCATGGGGAAATGGGAGGGGGGGTGGGGGTACTTTTGAAACAACTCGACACCAAGTCTAAACCGTTATTTGTTAAAGCATGTCTTCCATGTGTCAGTGTCATAACAGTTAAACAGCTGGCCTGTTTTCCAACTTACCAGATCAGTTATAACTCTCATCTAATAGTAGTATCAGTAATTTGAAATGAAATAACAAATTTCTTTTGTACAAGCTGATACCTGATCAGACGAAATTTTTAATTTTCTTTTTCCTTTTCTCCTAATTTTTTAATATCTTTCTAATCCAACAGTTGAATTTTATTTTTAGTCTTATGGTGGAACCGGCAGTCTGAATGATCTTGTTGTTACAGCCTTCAGTCAGAAGAGGGGTTGATGCAGTGTCCTACGCGTCAGTCTTGTGAAGGCTCCATAGCTGAATACTGCACCCTAGATGCCACGTCATGATCGCCCTCTGTTGTTTCACCGCAGCACCCTCCTTTTCCCACGCCCCTCCCCCCCCCCCCCCCTCTCCACCGCCACACGTGCACTCACTCACAGACTCACGCTTCCTTCCGTTACAATACTTGTGATTATTGACGTCTTAGGATGTTCGCTGTGAACCAATCCCTCCTGTTACTTACGTTGTACCTAAAAATTTCTTTTTTTTCCGTAACTTGATTCAATATCTCCACAATTGATCAACTAATCTGATTTGCAGCATTATTCTACATCACCACAAGTCAAAAGCTTATGTTGTCTTCTTGTCTGAACTGTTGGTGTCATATTACAGTTCTCCATAAGCCTACACTCCTGGAAAGACTTACCAATTTATATTTGAAGTTAACAAATTTCTTTGTTTTAAAAATGCATTCCTTGCTGTTTGCTAATCTGCTTTTTATATCTTCCCTGCCGCGGCCGTCATATTGCTGCTCCAATATGAAAACTCATCTACTGTTTTCCATGTGTCATTTTTGACAATTTTAAGCCAAAGCATTATTGCCACTGCCCGCCGCCACATTGGATGCAGCCTGGGAGTTTTGCGGACACGTGACGCGGTAACAAAAGTATATAAACGCAGCAGATACGGACGGCGATCACCCTAGTGAAATTATGGGATGGAAATGGGGAAATCCAGTGAGATAGACCACTTTGACGAAAGGGAGCCCATGGAAGAGTAGGTCAAAATTGGCGAAGCTGGTCAAATATTCACGTGCCACTACCGCGAGCATCTGCGCATAGAGGTAGAAGGACAGTGAAACTACTATTATGCTCTAAAAGGTTGGACGTTCCCGACTCTTCACAGAATGTGGGGTTCGGTGGCTTTTCCGCTATCTGAAGAATAGATGCTCATATGTGGCTCCACTGCCGAAAGAGCACGATGGCGGTGCACGCACAAGTGTTTCGGAACACGCCGTTCATCGCGCATTGGTGAAGATGGAGCTCCGCAGCAGACTAGCGATACGTGTTCACAAAAAAGTCGTCAGGTACAACTGCAGTGGACACGGGACCACCGGGATTCGACAGTCGATGATTGGGAACGCGTCGGCTCTTCGGATGACTCACGTTTTTACTACAGTAGGTCGATGGTCGTCTCCACAAAAGCTGACATCTAGGTGAACTGCGGCTGGAAACGTGTCGTGTGCCACGACACAGACCTCAGGCTGGTGGGAGCTGTATTATGCTATGGCAGACATTCTCTTGCGTTTGCATGGGACCTGTGGTAGTAATCGAAGGCACGATGAAAGCTGCGAACCACCTGCATCCCATTATACTTGCTGTCACCCCCGACAGCGATGTGGTCCTTGGAATGGTCATACGGGAAAATCTCCACTTCATCGCTACCTCGGAGATGCTGTGCCCATCGCTCCCCAGTGATGACTATAACACCACATTCGAACTCACTCAAATCTCGATAATCTGCCATTGTAGCAGCAGTAACCCATCTAACAACTGCGCCAGAGACTTGTTGTCCGCTATAGGATTTACCGACCGCACCACTGTATCCTGCCTGTTTACATATCTCTGTATTTCAATACGCATGCCTATACCAGTTTCTTTGGCACTTCAGTATGTAAGTGTGGACTGGCAAAAACTGTGCTAGCTAAGTTTAGTTAATGGACGGTTTCTGTGATGTACAGTCTGTGTCAGTTCATTTAGTGAATATACCTTGTCTCTGAGGCAGAACCGTACTACAGTGGTTTGAGGAGCATTATACTGAACTGGCGTTGATGTCTCGGTGATCAAATTCACGTGATGTGAATCCTATGGAACCAATTTAGGTCGCCTTGGGAAGCCATCAATGCATTAATCAGCGATCCATTATTTATGCGAGTTACATGACCTCTGCGAAGAAATCTAATGCCACATGCCTCCACAAACCTATCAACAAACTGTCGGATATCTACTACGCAGAATCTGTGATGTATTTCTTCCCAAAGACGAAAAAACAAGCAATTAAAGACGTGATCATAATCTTTTGGCTTATCAATGTAATCTAATACCCGCAGCATGGACTCATTTGACTGGACTACATTCCACTGCCTTTGTTTTAGTTTTGTTAATTCTCATCCTCAATCCGATTTTCAATTTGCAGTACGTGACATTCAACTGCTATTCCTAATCCTTTGTTCTCTCTGACAGAAAATAATGTCATCGGCGAATGTCGAAGTCTTAATTACAATAACCAATACCTGTTGTCCAATGTTGGGGAAAGAAAATCATGTATGTGTCACGGACGGAAACCACCTACATAATAAACTATGAAAAGAAGTCACTGAACGGGTCGTGGCCTCTCGGTGAACAGGTTGCGGCCACTGGATCGCTTTATTTATGAACGAGTGCGCTTAGATCCTGAAGTGATTCTGCGATTGTCGCCTAAAGCTGACGAGACCGTACGTTTCAGTATCTGTAGGTCTGGCTGGGGTATGGAGGAAGGGCGAGAGAGAGAGCGACCTCTTGAGACGCTGCCGGCGGAGGGCGAGAAATTGGCTGCATTCGGAGCAAACCCGCCTCGCTCGCTCCAGCACTGCCTGCAGCTCGCTTCTGCTGCCGGTATGCAGAGAATCCTCCATAATTAGAAATGTGGGCATCTGCCGATTCACGCTCTTGGCAGATAATTCCGAGTCTCGGAGCACAAGCTAGTCCAGAGCTCGACAGCGTCTCAAACCTCGGTTTCAGTATGTGATTTGCCTTGTATCCGCAAACAGTGTACGTTGGCGTAAGACCATCCATATGAGCACCATAGTTCCTGAAGTGCTTTTGTGAGATACTCTGACAGACTCTGTGATAAAAAACGTAGAGTGCCTTACATGAAAAATGTACATAAATGTGGAATGTTTCCATTTATTTTTTTGCACAGCAATCATTTTTATGTGTGCGACGGTATACGAAAGTAGAAGATACAATTCTAATTCCTCAAGAGCAAAAGATACTGATGTAATTACGTCTCTATACGCGAAACGTGCACAACACGTGGGTCTAGTGGTTAGTGTTGCCGCGTCTAGAACATGGGGTTCTTGGTTTGATTCCCGGCCGGATTTTCTTCGTTCGGGGAGTGATTGTTTGTGTTGTTTTAATCTATATATGTCGTTTTCATCGACGTGCAAGGAACCGAAGTAGCTTCAAATACACGCAAGGACACATAAAAAAAGACGCACTGCGATGAAATCATCCAAGTGGGCAGGTAATAGGTATATGTAATTAACTTATATAGACAAATAAATCATTAACATTTCAAAAATGTTGCATGATTTGTACAAGAGAAAGAGCTTCACAAATTAAAGAAGTCAATAACGCGTTGGTCTACATCTCGTTCTCATGCCCTTCCGCCTGGAATCTCATTGACTGGGTAGAAATGTCTTCAGTGAAGTGGCCCGCTTCGAATTGAGTCCCGATGATAAGCTAAGACCTATCTAGAGACTATTAATTTTAATTTCAATAATTGACAGCCTCAGTTGCACCGCTTGCCTAGAATTTACCTACTTACCAGTCGGGATAACCCAACTTTCTTCAAAATAACAGTAACCAATTTTTGTGCATAGTGTCGACATCTTCAAGCTTGACGACACGGCCTCGAAATGCTGTAGATATCTATCTAGAGACGGCCGAAACGTTAGTTGGGGCAGCACTTGACTGGCGCTCGTCATGTGGCTTGACGAAGAGGAGTGATGGTCTCGGTTGTCACTTTTTTCAAAAGCTGCACCTTTCGATTGTCGTCCGCGGCACCCTTACAGCATAGCGTAGATCCCACAGTATTCAACGCCCTGTTTCCTTGTCCTCCATGGGAAGCCATCCAGGGCTTACATTTCAGCAAGGTAATACCATCCCCGAGCACGGCGAGAGTTTTTACTGTTAGTGTCCGTTTTTACCAAACCCTACCTTCTACATTTACATCTACATCCATACTCCGCAAGCCACCTGACGGTGTGTCACCATAGTCGCCGCATCTCTGCCCAACTGAGAACACCTGGAGCATTACGGGCAGGGCGCTGCCATCATCTCGGAATTTTGGCGATATAAAGCGCCAGTTGGACAAATTCTTCACGATATCCCTCAGGTGGACATCCAACAACTCTATCAATCAGTGCTAAGCAGAATAACTACTTGCATAAGGGCCAGACATGAATCAACGTCTTATTGACGTGCACAATTTGTGAAGCTCTTTTTCCTGAATAAATCACCAGCTTTCCTGCAATTTTAATCATGTGCTTCTCTGTCCATCTACATCACGCCTATCAATGTCTGTCCCATTCAGACAATTTCTTCGTGATGCCCCAGATTTAGTTCTTCCTTAGAGTGTAGAATCAAATGCCCTACAAACAGATGAAACTGGTCTCCCAGTAGCACCGTTTAAGAACAAGGCAGGAAGTAAGCCAAGATCCCGTGCCAAGCCTTCCTCTATGTGCCATATTACTCTGTAATCTGTTGCAGTTTTCATCCTCAGCGATTTAACGATGTAAAATGATAATCGTGTTACATACGTGTCTTTCAGCGCAAAATAGTGTTCTCTCATTATTTATTCTCTCCAGGTCTGTCAGATGATGCCTTTCTGTTGAAACTAGACGCAGAGCAATGGTGAATTATGGTAGCTATACGTTGAAATCAGAATGAAATGTTAACTATTCAGCGGAGTATGCGCTGATTTGAAACTTCCTGACAGATTAAACCTGTGTGGTGGAGCGAGACTCGAACTCAGGATCTTTGACTTTTCGCGGGCAAGTGCTCTATTATCTGAGCTTCCCAGGCCCGACTTACGACCAGAAGCAAAGCTGTAATCACGGGTCGTGTGTTCTGCTTGGGTAGCTCAGAAGGTACAGCACTTGCTGACGAAGCAGGGGTCCCGAGTTCGAGTCTCAGTCCGGAAAACAGTTTTAGTCTGCCAGGAAATTTCAAATATGCATAAAAATGATTGACAGCAAAAAAAAAAAAAAAAAAAAAAAAAAACAACAGAAAAACAAGAAAAAAAACAGCAACTGCTGTCTGTGATGTCACCATGGAGTTGTATGTGGCTCTTTCGATAAGCAACAAAGAAGGTAACAAAATTAAGGCGCCACCACCAACTCTTGAAGGAGAAGGTGTGGAGGTTTCAGCGACTGCATCAAGAAGCACAAACGTCTTTCTGACCGAAGTATTGTAATCTGAACTCATTCCATGATGACAATTCCTCCAACACCAGGTCGCGGGTGTATGGCGTAGCCAGACAAATGTGACCAAATCACGCTATTCGACAATATGTTACTGTAATATTCATATATTTGATTATCATGTAAAAATGTCTCAGCGTGATTTCTTAATCCAAAAGGTCAATTTTCTCTATACAGCAACCATTCGAATAAAGAAACACTTTTTCCTTGCGTTTTGTTAGGAGAGTCTGCAAATCTTAAGCCGTCGAATGTTTTGTAGTAATATATGCAAATTGCTTTTCAACACACGATACACAATCACTCAGATTAAATACTTTATTCTTATGACTATATAGAAATTAACCAGCTGTACTTAATCCCCACGGTATTTTCTTAATAGAACTGCTACTGCGAACTCGTGCTATGATATACCCCAGTGACATTTCACTGTGGGCCACAGAACAGTTTGGAAAGACAGATATAAAGGCGAGATGTGGTAAGAGGGAACAGCCGAGGTGGTCTGAGCTCATGTGTTCTCTGGACAGATGATTTGCCGCTTCTCTTTAATTCTGTGTGACCTGGGTGACCACTTTTCCTGGCTTGGTTATATCGTGTATGGTATTCCGCGTTTGAAGAGAGATTACAAGGGCTCCAGACAACACAGCCGCTTCTATTTGTCAAGCGTTACGTGCGTTTAGTCTGTACTAAGCTATTAGATTGATCTGAAAGAAATAGAATACTGTGGCTTATAACGAAATGCTAAGATAAGTGCTGGAGGAATGTTATTTTATGACTGTAGAGTGTAAAAAGCGAATAGCTTAATTGATAATGCTGTTTGCATACGTAATGTGTGGACGTAACTGATTTTATGGAATGGATGCTCTCCCATTAGTGTACTTACTGTATTGGGATGATTAGCTGTTCTTCGGAGATGTATTCAGTGGAAAACGTATGAGACATGAATACATTTTATTCTAAAAAACGTATGTTATTTTTTTTATTTATAATTTTCCTGTTATCCCAGTTATCAACCGTTCCTATTGATATTTCATTAACAATGATCAACAAACTATTTTCTGTAGTTACGTATGGGTTTTCTCTGTTTTCAATTATGGTGATTTATTGGAAAGTTAAACGTGTTTCCTTATGTGATAGATCAGAAACTGATGCTGTATGAAGAGAGACTATTATAGGTACAAGAACTTATGTTTCAGGACAGACTGCAAAGGCAGACATATTTTTACAATATGGGAACTGTTCCTAAATTACAGCTTATTGTAAACTGATGATTACTGTCTCCACTTTCTTCACAACTAAAGAACGATTACAAAGATAAGCCGTACCTTGGAAAGAGTAGTGTTGTAATCACGTAAGTACGATGTGGTTATCCAATACTAAGTGAAATAATGTATGGCTGTAACTTTGTCTTAGGAGTCTTCCATTTGCTCCCTGATTGCATAAGAACAACAATATAGGAATTGTGAGTGCTCCTTGATGTAAAACACTTTTTGTTGCTTATTTACTTATTTATTCCACAAACACGTTTCAGCGACAAATATAGCAACAGTCAGTGGGTTCTCCAAGTCGTATCTATAGTACGGTGCAGCATGGTTTAGATAATTCTTGTCGCTGTTTGCGGTATTTTTCAGTGTTTTTTCTGTTGCCGTTTTTCTCTGCAGATATCGTGTGATCAATAAGTTCGGTGGGCGGCTAGCAGTTAATTTTATACACTGAAAAGTATAACGTTGGCACTTCGTTTATGATCCAAAACATTAAATAAGCAAATATCTAACCAAAAGCGCTTTGCCTTAAGACGGACTCACAATTCCCATATAGTTGTTTTGCTATGCCAACCCTGTCGAAATGGAAGAGTTCTAAGATAAAGGTACAAATATATTCCACTGTGTGTCGGACAACCACATTGTCAGCATGTGTTTGCGACACGACTGTTTTCAAAGTACGGCATAGCTTTGTGATAGTCTTTTAGCTGTAAATAAAGTAGAGATAGTAATCATCAGATTCCTATGAGCTGCAATTTTCTTGTTTTGACAGTATGGTTCAAGATTTTTTTACTGTCACGATACACTATACAGTGGGCCCATTGTATGTTTCTTTTAGAAAAAAAATCAGAAGTGTAACTACTTACAGAAGTGGTTGTCTCGTAGTGCTACTAATTTCAACATTAATGTGAATTGCAGACTTTGTGGACAGTAGATTAAGTTGATACCTTTCAAACTTATCTCTCATAAAATAATCTGTTCCTCTTTTTTAATTTGCTTATTCACTCGTGTGTCCAATATACATTTTACGGATTATATCCAGATCTAAGTGTCAGTGTAACCAATGCTAATCCTGTTTTGGATACATATCTGTCGGCTACTGGGTTGCTGTCGACCTTACTGTTTACATTCATTACTGTCGTTACGCAGAACAATTTTGGAAATTTGTGGTAAGTTCCTACGGGACCAAAGTGCCGAGGTCATCGGCCCTAGGCATACACACTACTTAATGTAACAGAACTAACTTACGGTACGCTGAAGGAAACACACAAACCCATGCCCGACGGAGGAGTCGAACCTAACACGGGGAGCGCCGCGCGGACCACGTCAGGGCGCCTCAGACCGCGAGGCTACGCAGAACAGCACTTTTTTTTCTTCATGGACGAAGCATGACCGTACGTGGTTACCGCTCTGAGATTACAATTTACGAAGCATAACAGCTGCCTTTCGCGAGTTAATAGCTTTGCTAAACGGTTTCTTTTTGTTCCATGTCGCTTTTTGCCAGAGGTAGCTCAGATGTGCCAAGAAAATGTAGCCTCTACGTGGTATTAGGCGAGAGCCGACAGCTTCCAGACATCGTAACGTTATAACTGTACGAGTAGTTCGCGAAGCCGTGAGGTGTGCAGGGAGAGGCTCCAGTAGGCGAGTCTTATTGAGAGTGAATGAAAGGGCGACGGTCGAAAAAACTCGAAATCTTGTATTACGGATTCGAATGAATATACATTGTAGAATTATCAACTAAAATATTATGCGAGAACTCCAAAAAGTAACGATTCTGTGAACGTTTGAAGCCGACTGTTCACGGCACATCTCGGCTTTAAAGAAGTGGTTACCACCAGTCGATATCGATGCCATCATCCCTATTTATACCGAGCTGAGTAAACTGGATTTGCTGTGGTGTTTCTTGGGCGGTTTTATTCGGACCGGAAATCGGTATATGTAATTAATGAGAGTTTCCACAGTCTCATTTGGAGATTTCGAAAATAACATTCAGCTGAAGCGAAGTTGTCAACATTGCTTCAAATTTGGTAGTTTGTCTATTCAATGTAGGCCGTACTGCAATAATGCACGTAGCAAATAGCCTTCAAATCAAAATTGGTAATGAAATACTCCGATTCTGTGAAGATATAGACGCCAGCGGCGAAGTGCTCGGCAGCGAAAAGGGCTTCGAGGACGAAAATGAAGACTTATCAAGTCGAAGTAGCAGAAAGCGGCCATCCACTAGTCGGATTGATGGTTGATATGGAGCAGGAATCTATGATATCCTGTAAGTGGGAGAGTCGTCCATTTTTTATGTGAGAAATACTGGTAAAATCTTAAACGCGATTTTCACAAAACCATATTTTTCAGCATGTTTGTCGTCACCCATGGTACAATTTTTATCCGATTTTAATGATTTTTGTTTCCTTCACAGCAAATTGAATTGTCTTTACTTCATCGGATATTTAAGTTGATACTTATTATATCTTTCGACCAAGAACGAGGGGTCCGAAAATGGCCATGTTTTTAAATATTTAATTTCGCCATAAACCCTTTCTTCTTTTTGCACGATGAACTAAAATTACCTGCATAAGGATCCCCGGAGCTACAGACATAACCGTCGCTTTACCTCCTTTCAGAGCTGCTTCGGGAGAATTCAAATTACACATTGAAGATGTTAATATTTTTCAATAAAAATACGAATAAAAACTTCAATGTACGCTTTATTCACTGCAGCAAGCCCCATTTGTCCACTACAGTCCTGAATTCGAGCAATGTTTTCGTCCGTCGCTCACCAGCTCGTCATCACAGACATCATCCAAAATTACGCTATACGCAGGGCTTGGCCAGAAACGAAAGTGCCGGAAATAAGGCTGTCAGGTTTAGAAAAAGTACTATTTTTGTAGAGAGTCTGGAAACACATGAGTGTTTTACATTAACACACTTCCACACGATGGTTCGCACAACTGAAAAAGTAATCAGAAGTTCTTTGATAGCATTCCTCTGCGGAAACGTTTTATTTTCAATTTTAGCGATACACACACATAATATAAACGGAAATAATGCTCAATACATATTGTTTATCAATATTTTCATAAGACGAATGAAAATCAAATGCAGAGGAAAATTTGGCGGAAGAGTAAGCGCCAAATTATAAGAGAAATGTCGTCACTACTTCATCAAAATCTGAGAAATTTATAACAGTATTGAAGAAAAAAAATTTTACTGCTTTGATGTAGCATTGCGTGCTGGGTAACAAATTTCTTCTGTAACATGACTAGTGGGAAGAACAAAAGTAAAAATCCACGTTTACGGGATCGGATTTTTCAAGATGAAGAAGGCTTACGTCATGTAGTATTAATGCGATTTCCACCGCAAATCCACTTACTAGTGCAACCGTGCGATCCCTATTTTCCCCATCAAGTAAAGGATTTGATCAAAAAGCCACAAAACTGCTCTTACCTCACCGAGAGAACTAACGAATAGTGCTGTAATTCTGTCTGATACGTGAACTAAGCCAAACCCACCACGATCCCTTGGGTGGCCAAGGATGACGCAATGAAATTTAAATAACATCCCAGTACAGGAAAAACAAACAATCGCCATCAACCTATGGTGGGTGAAGGTAATCGGGACCGGGAACACTTGTGCAGCATTAGGGATGCGAGAGGCGTGGTGGACAGCCACGTATTGTGAACGCTATAGAGTATCGAGGGATTTGAGCCGGTGATCCACAAGACCTGGCCTGATCGTTTGGAGGAGACGTCTGCTGTTTGTTGCCGCCGAAAGACCGAGACGATTTATAAAAGCAATGCCAAAACAGGTGACGCTGGTGGCCCAACTTAGTGGAGCGACACATCACTGAGGAAGTTCTCACCAATGAGTAGAACCTGCCATTTGGAAACATCAAGAGAACTGCCAGATGCCTCCCCACACATCGCCGCCCATATCAATGTGGTACGGACATCATCTTCATTGTACAGGTAAAGGATAAGGTCGTCAGCATAGGCTGTGCAACATAAGTGGCCCACCAGGCATTGGCGAAGTCCACAGGGTACAAATTTTAACGCAGAAGCACAAAATATTGTGGAAATTCGGCAACGCTATCAGATATAACGCCTGATCGTTACAGGCGCGGTAAGGCGACGGAGGACTGTCTTGAAAAAGATGTGGTCGACTCCGTCGAAAGTCTGACTGAAGTCAAGAGACGCCAGAGCACCATGTAAATGTTGCTGTCTGACGGGTGCGCAAATGGCTGTATGATGTCACCACCCAGTGAAATTTGATCAAGGGACGTGACATGTGTTTCTACTTTCTTGAGTCATGATGCCAACAAACAGCGGACAATATTCATGTCGCTTTGAATTGATTGGTGGACCAGTAGTCACAGATCGGGGAATCGCCTATGTAGCTTAGGATCCGGGATGATGACCCCATCGACGAGAGAGGCTGTGACTGCAGTTCTCGGGGACATCAGTTTGCGACGGATGGAAGTCCAAGTAGTTCTACAGATAGCTAAAAGATATGCAAAATTCGAGTGGGAGGCCGTCATTTCCTGGAAACTTATTGGCAGCCCACGACAGTTACGTCTTCCTGAAGTACTTAAGCCACTTCTTCTACCACAGTGTTGACAGTGAGTGCCACTACCTCCTCATTTAAGGCCGGTGTAGCCGTCACTGATGACAGTTATTGCCAACAACTGACACGTCTTGCAGAAGCAGTCCAAGAAAAACGACCTGGAAGACTGGACGAAGCGATGTTCCTCCACGATAACGCCCGCCACCATTCTGCTAGACTGATAAAAAACACCATACAGGACTTGGACTGGGAAGTCACTTTGCACGCACCGGATTAACCTCATCTTGCTATAAGTTTTTCACATTTCCCGCTCTTCAAGGGACTTCCTTTCTGTATGCTAATGTGTTCTGAACAAGAGGGAACGAGTGCTTCACCTCAAAACCACGTGATTTCGGGGAATCGAAAGATTCCCTAGCGTTGACAGACTGTCGTAAATAGTGAAGGAGAATAAATTATTTATGAATAAATGATCTGTTTTGAGTTAATGTTGTACTTATAAAACTTAGAGAAAATAACTACGAACTTATGCACCAACCCAATAATATGCAGTGATTTAATTTAGTCTATTGGATGCGGGGTGGCATATAAAGGCGTACTATGTGAGGGTGTGGGTGCTATTCTGTCATTCTGCGCAACGGATTAGATTAGACTAGATTTGTACTTGTTCCACAGATCACGAATACGACACTTCGTAATGATGTGAAACGTGTCAGGGTAATAAAAGGTGTCTATACAAGATATTACATTACACAAAATATTACGTGACACTTCATATTTTAATTTTTTTGTGAGTGTTGGGGAAATTCGCCCTTACTATATCCAAAAATTCATCTAATGAGTAGAAGGAGTTGCCATTAATAAATTCTTTTAATTTCCTTTTAAATGCTATATGGCTATCTGTCAGACTCTTGATGCTATTAGGTAATCGACCAAAGACTTTCGTGGCAACATAATTTACCCCTTCTGAGCCAAAGTTAGATTTAACCTTGAGTAGTGAAGATCATCCTTTCTCCTATTACTGCTATTACTTTTCAATTTGTTGGGATTGTTAATAACAAATTTCATAAGTGAATATATATATATATTGAGGATACAGTGAAGATCTCTAGCTCTTTAAATAAGTGTCTGCAGGATGATCTTGGATGAGCTTCAGTAATTATTCTGATTAGACCCTTTTGTGCAATGAACAGTCTTTTACTTAATGATGGGTTACCCCAGGATATGATGTCATACGAAAGCAGAGAATGAAAATAGGCATGGTAAGCTAATTTACTCAGACGTATATTGCCAAAATTTCCAATGACCCTAATAGCATAAGTAGCTGAACTCAAACGTTTCAAGAGATCCCCAGTGTGTTTTTTCCGGTTCAACCCCTCATCAATGCATAGACCTAGAAATTTTGAATATTTTACCTTAGCTACCGATTTCTGATCGAAGTCTATATTTATTATTGGCGTCATTCCGTTTACTGTGTGGAACTGTATATACTGTGTTCTGTCAAAGTTTAATGAGAGCCCATTTGCAGAGAACCACTCGATGATTTTCTGCAAAACATCGTTTAAAATCTCACCAGTTAATTCTCGTCTGTTGGGTGTGATAACTATACTAGTATCATCGGCAAAAAGTACCAGCTTTGCATCTTCGTGAATATAGAATGGCAAGTCATTAATATATATTAAGAACAGCAGAGGACCCAAGACCGAACATTGCGGCACCCCATTCTTGATTGTTCCCCAGTTTGAGAAATCACCAGTTTTTTGCATATTATGTGAATTGATTATTTCAAATTTCTCCACTCTTCCAGTTAGGTATGATTTAAACCATTGCACCACTGTCCCATTCATACCACAGTACATGAGCTTATGTAGAAATATTCTATGATTTACACAATCAAAAGCCTTGGATAGATCACAAAATATCCCAACAGGTGACTTCCGGTTACTCAGAGCATTTAATATTTCATTAGTGAAAGTATATATAGCATTTTCTGTTGAAAAACCCTTCTGGAAACCAAACTGACTTTTTGTAAAAACTCTATTTTTTACAAAGGAGTGAAGCTACTCTACAATACATTAATTTTTCAAAAAATTTGGATAAGCAGTCAGAAGAGAGATTGGGTTGTAGTTGTTGACCTCAGGCGTATCCCCTTTTTTATGCAGTGGTTTAACAATGGCATACATCTGTCTGTCTGGGAACATACTCTGCTTCAGAGAGCTATTATATATGTGAATAAGAATCCCACTTATTTCTTGGGAACAAGCTTTTATTATCCAGCTGGAAATTCCATCAGTTCCATGTGAGCTTTTATTCTTGAGAGATTTTATTATCTTCCTAATTTCAGCAGGAGAGATGGGTGGAATTTCAATTGTAACAAATGGTGTGGGTAAGGCCTCTTCCATTAACTGCCTTACTTCTTCTAATCTACATTTAGATCCTATTTTCTCTACAACATTTAAAAAATGATTATTCAAAATGTTCTCGGCTTCTGGCTTGTTGTTTATCGAGTTGCCATTCGCTTTGATGGTGATGCCATCATGCTTTACTATTGGTTGCCCTGTCTCCATTTTAATAATATTCAAAATTGTTTTGATTTTGTTATCAGAGGTTTAATCTCAGATATGATGCACATGCTTCTGTACTTTTTAATAAGCTTTCTTAATGTAGCGCATTGGTTTTTATATTATTTGGCTGTTTCTGAGTCATTACTCTTTCTTTTGTGGTTACAAGATATTTCTATTCCTTTAGTACGCCAAAATTATTTGCATTGTTCCTTATAATTAGATTTGACTACTTTCTAGGGGAAACAGTGATCAAATTCTCTTACAAGTGTATCATGAAATAAGTTATATTTTAAATTAGCCTTGGGTTCCTTGTACTCCTTATCCCAGTTTAACTGCTTAAGATTTTCTCTGAAATTAATAATTTTTGAGTCATTAATTGAATGCACAACTTTTAAGGGCAGTTTTGAATTACTGAATGGAACTATGTCAGCTACTGTAACTAGCTGAGCATCATGATCAGAAAGACATTCTCAACCGGACAAAAATTTGCTTTTTTAATCTGTCTTGGTCTATAAGTGTTTTCTATCAATGTTCAGCTGTCTTTTACTACCCAAGTAGGAAAATTAATGACAGATGCCAAATTGAAAGAACCGAGCAAAACTTCCAGGTCATTCTTCCTATTACACTGTTTCAGCGAATCAACATTGAAGTCTCCAGAAATAATAATTTGCTTTACACTATCCAAATTATACAGGAATAAATGAAAGTTCCCTGAAGGGGACCTATATACTGTTATAATTATAAAAGTGCCCTCCTTCAGTTTAAGTTGACAGGCACATGCCTCTATATGTTGCTCTAGACAAAACATTTTTGTATCTATGCTTTCTACACAGTGATAATTTTTGACATATATGGCAACTCCTCCTTTCACCTTATACTCTCTACTCATATGTGCAGCTAGTTTATAACTACTGATATTTACTTTTTCCATATAGGTCACAATGTGATGATCAGACAGCCATAGTATATCTATTACATTATCAGATACAATGTCATATAAACAAACCTGGCGGTCATCTACTTTATTTTTCAATCCTGGAATATTTTGGTGAAAAATGGTAACATTATCATTTACTTTACTTTTATGAGAATCTATATTTTTCCTTAATCCAGCAATATTTTGGGTAAATATGGTAACATTATTATTTACTTTCCTGTTGTGAGAATTTAGTGAGTTTTGGACCTCTTTAGCACCTGCCTGCCTTAACTTCTCATTGGACACTGATATTAGTGTAAAAAAGAGGTAGATCCATGTATATTAGAATCCCCCTTATGGATTTCGCTAACAACCCAGTTATTTTACGATTTCCTTCCCTGATATTAATCTGAGATGTACCCTTTACCCTGTGGATCCTGCAAGATGCAATTTCGAACCCCACACTATTACAGAAGTCAGACAGACGCTCCTAACGTTCTAAAGAGAAGTGCCTGAAAGTCGTCTGCTGTAAGGAAGTGACAGAAAAATTTGCAAAATTTCTTACGTAACTAGTGGGGTACTTGGGTACTGGAGTAGTGCTAGTTAGTGTAAGAAAAACATCAAACTAGCGAAAATTATTATTTTATTTTGAAAAATTCTGAGAAATCACAATGGCACTTTTAGTTATGAACTGAACCATTTATTTCCAGGTTCTTTTAGGAATGTGAAGTTACATCTTAAGGATAAGATTCGCTAATAAAATTTCTATACAAAGTTTAAGATTGTTATTGACTTGGCAGAATGGCTGAGAGCCGCACCTACTCAACCTGAATAATTATCCGTTAGAATGTTACTAGGTACGTTCGAGGAAATATGGGGCTGGAAAGAACTGTAGCTTACAATACCGTAATCTGTGATGACTGCATTGCTCGCTGCTGACAAATAAGACAACTCTCGTTCTATCCGGATTGACCTTCGCTAATCAAACTCCCCCTGTGCCTTGATGGAGTCAAGGACACCTATTCGCCCCTAACATAACTATTGGCGTGGTACACCAGTCAGATAACCAGTCCAGTGTGATGCAACTCAAAGATTTGCTCGCATGCGTTTAACTATAACTCTGTCCATTCACACCGCACAATAAGTGAGGCGGCCAACTTAGGAAACAACGCTTAATCGCAAGGACTCAATATAGAGTTGCACTCTGATTCGCTCCCGACAGAGGTGCTCTCCCAGTGAAGTACTGAGGAAAGACTTGTTCCTTGCCCTTTGAGTACAGGTACGAGCGCGCAGGCTCTCGTTACGTGTCCTCCTACCAAGAGCGGCAACGAAACGGCGCCTCTCCACGCCAGACACGAAGGGGTATAGCTTTTGGTCTCTCCATTATTCCTTCAGCTCAAGGCGGCAGGAGTATCGTCTGCCAATCAGCATTACTCTTCTAAATCGGGAGAAAGACGTTTCGTTTAAGGTGACCAATCCAGAAATCTGTAAAATCGGCGCTTGGCGTTTGCTGTCTCTATGTTAAATCTCTGAAACTGCGTGATATATTTCTAAAGAATGCGTAGGCTGGGCGCTCCCACACAGTGTAGTGGAATTTGCTTTTAAGCCGAACGCGGGGTCATCCTAACTCTCGGGCAAATGCTGTCTGCTCTATGGGCGGTCGCGCGCCGAGATAGATAGGTTGAGTCGTCCTCTGAAGGGAGCGGCCCTACGACATGAGGTTTACGTCTCCCGAGCTAAAAGCCCCTTCGACCGTCGTGTCAGGAATGTTTGTGGGTACGCCAGCCTTGCATATCGTTTACATGAATTCATATAACATTGACTTTATCTTATCGAGTTTGGGTTCAAATGAAGCGTCTTGATGTGCGGAATATGATGGTGAGGGCGGAATATGTAAGCAATGAAGGTCAGGAGACCACGACATCTTACATACTTCGTTCGTTCGGACTAAAGTTTTTGTCTGGGGTTTGTCAATGCCGAGGAAATCATTGACAACGTGAGGCAAAAATTGTTCTTTTAGATTTTCCGATAAACTTTTCTCAGCCATTCTTAACCATTTTATCTAATGATTTCTTTATAGCTATTGTCTCTATTTTTTAATTATATAATTTATGTTATGTTGTCAGGCAAATATAGACTTTACAGATGTTTTTATTCTTTGTCGTTGCCAGTACATGTCTCTGTTTTTCTTTTTCATTTCCAAAATTTTGTATTTAGAATATTAATTTTTCTAAACTCGTTAGTGTACAGTGTATCACGTTTCAGTTTGGTTATATCTTTCTTTACTTAAGCTTCGCGTGAATGTTCACAAAAGCTCTGTTGTGTGACTTTGTTTTATTTATTTAGGCATTATTTGTGTTATTGTTTTAAGAGTGAAGAAGTGTTTTCCCTTATTCTATCGTCTCTCAACCTATTATTGATCAAAATCTTTTTATATAAAACAATTGTCTTGGCTTTACTGGGATTTTTTGAGATAATCTACTTAGACTAATTAATTTTCTTTCTTAATATTTTAAAGTCTCTATCACATTATGGGATTTACATATATGATAAAATAATTACTTTTACAGTAAAGGAAAAAAAATATTTTTACACATATATAATTTTCTTAACTCTACATTTGTATGTTATTAGTTTTTTCGTTTTGTGCTGAGTCAGTTTCTGAGCTCGTCGATCCCCACTGAAATACTGGAAGGCATCGACTCATTTGTATGGGTGTCACAAATCATGAGAGAAGCACTCTGGCATGTGATGTCAGGTCTAACTTGTTGACATTGTCGTCATGGAGAGGTACTTTTAACCGCTGATGATGACTGTGGTTTACTGCATAAACAATGATGTCTTGGTACTCCTTTGGTGTCACACCTGGGACAGTATGGCTGTTCGATGACTGTCGTTGACTACCGACGATCGTCAGCCAATATTGTGCTGTGACGTCTTGGTACTTGATACCTGCTTCGGTACGGCAATTTGATGATGTGGTAGGGAGAATACTGTTCACTTTGCTGAATTTATTTCTAGATAATATTGGTTGGTACTACTTAACTTTCCGTTTGCCGTTCGCTTCTATTTGACAATTCAAGGTATATTTTTGAAGAGGTGGTTGTAGTAGTTGCCATGCCTTAAAGATCATGGAAAGACGTTTGTAGCAATTTGTTTTGTAGGATAGGAGAGAAAGGTATCTTGCTGTCTTCTGCCCTTCGTCATCTGGCATATTCTGTTCTTCTCTTATTTCTTGCATTCTTCTGTTCATCTTGGGATAGGAATACGTTAATTTTGGTGTAGGAGTGATATAGGATTTGTAGGATCTGACTGCCTTTCCAAATGTTACCTGATGAGTTTGTAGATCTGAGTAATTTTTTGTACCCTCATTGTCGTCTTTTCGTATTGTGATCCTCCCCACGCTCTTATCTTGTTTAGCAGTGTTGTGACATATGAAATGTCTGTGCTGCTTGTTGTCCTCCTGAAGTCCAACCGGGTTGCAACCTGCATTTCCAGTGTAGCGTTGGTCTTCATGTTGTTGTTATTGCCCTAAGTGCTTTCTCATCGTGTCTGTACCCTCTTCGTCGCTATCTCGAAGCATATGGTGTTAATGGAGATGGTGATTGTTGTTGGTGGCGATGTCCATCTGATGCATTAAATTATTTACAATTTTTTTTACATATGTTTGTTATTTACAAAAAATTCTGATTTTATAAAATGCAAGAATTTTCTGATAGTGGCAAGAATTATATGATTTTCTTTATTTTAATTATGTCCTACAACTTCTTCTTACTTTTAATTGTTGCGTACTGTTCATTGTTTGTGTGCATGTTGTAGTGTACTTCATACTGCAACAGATTGTTAGTGTGTATTGTGTCTCTTTTTCTTTTACTTAACATGTTGTTTTGTTGATTCCTAATTTATGTTTTTCATATAGTGGTTAGTACAAGATAGGGTGGACGTTAGTTTGAATAACCTCTCCCACGTCAGTCTATACGTTTTGCAGTATTTGGTGGCCTAATATCTACTTCCGGTTTCCCTTTGCTGTGTTGTTCTTGTCTCTGTGGGCCATTATTTCATCGGTAATTATTCGCGCCCTGGTCCCGCCAGTTGCGGTTTTCAACATCGTGACTTCTTTCAGAGTACCCTTGACCATTGGCGTTTTGACTCGTAAAGCCATATCCGCCACTGTATGAGTGTCCATTACGGATCCCATTTCGGTACTAATTATTCTGGTTATCATTTCTACGCCAATTTTCTCCATTATGCCGTTGTCCTTGTCCGTTAAATTGCCTGAAATTATTGGTGTTAGGATTACGATTATTATTATTGGAATATTCGTTCCTAGTCCTCTCCTTTTGCTCTCACCTTTCCTTTCTTTTTTCTTTCACCTCGCCTTCTTTAAACATAAATTCGTTCCTTTAAAACCTCTTTGAATTCTTCGGTATTTTCCTTTTTTCCTATTGTCGACTGTTGATACTTTACCGGTAATTTCATTCTGCGTAGACGTTTCACCTCTCCGTTACTGTATGGTTTGTCTAGGCATTGTAGGCACTGATTCTTTCTGTGTATGTCATAAAAGAATTTTACCACGCTCTTCTCTCCTGAGTTTTCATATGTTGTCGTCTGAAGTAACTCGTATTTAGTTTTGTTTTGCGCCTCCTTAGACCAATATCTTTCGAGAGATGCTGATCTGTTCTCTAGGTAAGATGTACAGGTAGCCGCAATCTTTTGCATCACCTCTGCTACTGTCCCTGACATGAGTGCACAAATGAAGTCAAGTTTGTGAGCTGGGCTCCAGTGGTTTGGTAAGCCTACTTGAAACTGATCAATGAATGTGCGTGCATGCAAGCTACCGCCTTCTTCCTTGAAATAATCAAATGTTCTAACTGTAAGGAAGTGGTCTGTATCATATCTACTCATAAATCCTGTTTGTGGCTGATTCATGGTCTCAATTAATCTGCCACTGCTTGTGACGTCATGTTTATTCTCTGGTAATCTACTGCCTGTCTGCCTATTCTCAACTACCTGACTCATATCCGCGTCATATCGTATCATTGTTGAACAAAAGTGCTGTTCGTATGTTCCTACTCTCGTCGTTCGCGGTATAGTATCTGTGCTGCCATTATGTTGTGCCACTGGATTTACTGGTTCAGTTGCCTGTCATTCGATTGGTATCGGCTGAATGTATGTATTGCGTTTTTCTTGATACTGTGCCTGGTGCTGTGGCATGTCATGTATTACTTTAATCAGAGTTTTCTGTTTCGACTTCTGCGCGAGTGGTACGTCAACCCTTAGTTTTCCTTGAACTTTATTAGACGGCGCGTGTTCGTGTACTGAATTAATGCTTGACGTGTCAGTTGTTTCGCTGCAGATGTAAGCGGTCTCGATCTTTTCATCGATAGTTTGTATCAACTCTGCTCGAAGCCTTGCAAACTGATCTTTGTTTATAAGTTCTATTTTATTGATCCACTGATAATATTTTTTCAGCCCAACCTTTTCCATCTTGCTTTGAGTTACTTGTTCATCCGAAATTTCTATTGCTGTTCGAGTGGCTTTTTCCGTAAAACGTTCCACCTTCTAGTCAAAGTTTACGGTGTCCAATTGGACCTTGTCCACTTAAGTATCATAATTGCTGCTGACCTTGTGTTAGTACATGAACAAACGCGTTTCCTGTGCTCGTTTCGCTTCTAGCCTTTGCCGTTTCCTACGTAGGCTGCCTATTTCTGGCTCACAATGTGCCCTACCTGGCATTTTATATACTGGAAATTCGATGTTCTCGTCCCCTCGATTCCCATCTATCTGATCCGTCTCAGTTTTAGTCCCAGTCTAACTGAGCCTGATGATTCTGCAGCTCCCCGACTGTCCTATTCTCAGGTTCACCTTCTGTCCTATTCTCAATACGCTCGTTTTCTTGCTGTCTATCTGGTTGATTCTCCACCATCTTGTTTACGTGTTGTCTCTCACGTAACCTTTCGGCTAATGTTCTGTCTGCTCTGCTACAGTCTCCAATCTCCATCTGTGCGCTTCCAAGGGAAAAAAAAATGTTATTTCTTAATTCCAGCTTATATGATGCTACGCCATTTTCTAAACATTGATGGTGGTGTCTGTTTGTACTATATCGTGTCTCTCTACCACTTTCGCGCAACGACGCTCTGAGCGTGTTTTTTAGGGAATTAACTAGTTTGAACCTGGGTCCTGTTGCTAGTAAGGAGACGCCAGACCACACATGACATGTAGAATTCAGAAGAGTTCAGTGAGACTAGCGATGATATAACCAAATACTTAATGATCTCAGCGTCAGCTCCACTGCACTCCCTGTAAAAGAAAATACTAACTAAATTTAGTGGAAAGGGTTCAAGGCTTTCCTATTTTTAGTTAGCTGGTAAAATAACGACGAAAAATCAGTTAAGTTTACCATTGGAAATTTTATTCTACTCACATAACAATGATTATAAATTGCACTATTGATAAAAGGAAATGTTTTAATACACGATGGTAAAAACCAACTGCGTTCAACAAAAATGTGAACGAATATTCCCTAAATGGGTCACACTGCGTCTCTGCGTCACTCTGCGTCACTGCCTATCACCTGAGAATCCTATGCCCTAACAGCTACAAAAAAAACAAAAAAAAACGGAAAAAAATTGCAAAATTTTCCAACACAATAACACTCGCCCTTTTCCCTACAATACTGTTTTCTTCACTACCAGTACCTATTCTAACCCCAATCATTGCAAATAGCTATTTAATACATGAAAGGAAGTTCTTCAAAGTACTACTCCTGCGACCTGTCGTACCTAACTATCCTGACACTTTCCTGTCCTGATAGCTTAACTATTTTACCTCTCCTGGCAGGGTCGCCATTTTATGTGAGCGGCGTGTAGGTGATATTCTGTCATTCTCCTCAACGGATTAATCTGAGATGTACCCTTTATTCTATGGCTCCTGCAAGATGCAATTTCCACCCCCACACTACTACAGAAGTCAGACAGACGCTCCTAACCTTCTAAAGAGAGATGCCTGAAAAACTTTCAGCAATAAATATCTTCTGGAATCGTCCGCTATAGGAGATGACACAAAAATTCACAAAATTTCTTACATATTTAGTAGGATACTTGGGTACTGGAGTAGTGCTAGTTAGTGTAAGAAAAACATCAAACTAACGAAATTATTATTTTAATTTTGCAAAAATTCTGAGAAACCACAATGGCACTTTCAGTTATGAACTGAACAATTTATTTCCAGGTTCTTTTCGGAATACGAGGTTACCTCTTACGGAATGGGATTCACTAATGAAATTTCTATACAAAGTGTAAGATTGTTATTACTTAGCAGTATGGCTGAGAGCTGCACATACTCAACTTGAATAATTATCCGTTAGAATGTTGCTAGGTTCGTTCGAGGTTGTCACATGTGAAATGCAGTGAAGTGTCGTGTTGTGGAGGAAATATGGGGCTGGAAAGAGCTGTAGCTTACAATACCGTAATGTGTGATGACTGCACCGCTCGCTGCTGACAAATAAGATAACTCTCGTTCTATCTAGATTGACCTTCGCAATTCAAACTCTTCCTATGCCTTGAAGAAGTCAAGTACTCGTATTCGACCCTAGTCTATTTATTGGCGAGGTACACAAGTCAGATAACCAGTCCACCGCGATGCCACTCAAAAATTCGCTGGCAGGCGTTTCACTATAACTCTGTCCGTTCACACTGCATAACAAGTGTGGCAGCCAATGCAGTGAACAACGCTTAATCGCAAGAACTCAATATAGAGTTGCACTCCGATTCGCTCCCGATAGAGATGCTCTCCCAGTGAAGTACTGAGGAGAGATTTGTTCCTCACTCTTTGAGTACACGTACAAACGCTCACGCTCTCGTTATGTGTTCTCGTTCCAAGAGCGATAATGGAACGGCGCCTGTCCACACCAGACGTGAAGGGGTATATCTTTCAGCCTGTTCCATTACCCCTTCAGCTCAAGGCGTCAGGAATATCGTCTGCCAGTCAGCATTGTTCTTCTAAAACGGGAGAATGACGTTACGTTTGAAGTGACCAGTCCGGAAACTTGTAGCATTGACGTTTGTCGTTTGCTATCTCTATGTGAAATATCTGAAACTGCGTGCTTTATTTGTAAAGAATGCGTAGGCTGAGCGCTCCCACACAATGTAGTGGAATTTATTTTTCAGCCGAACACGGGGTCGTCTTTTCAGTCGGGCAAACGATGTCTGCTCTATTGGCGGTCGCGCGCCGAGATAGATACGTTGAGTCGTGTTACATCTCCCGAACTAAAAGCCTCTGCGACCGTCGTGTCTTGAGTGTTTGTGTGTACGCCAGACTCGAGTATTTTAATCTTGGTGGGCATTTGCGATTTACTAGTCGTTTTCATGTCATTTACATGAATTCATAAAACATTGACTTTATTTTATCGAGTTTGGGTTCGAATGAAGCGCCATGATGGGCAGAATATGATTGTGAGTGTGGATTATGTAAGCAATGAAGGCCAGGAGACCATGACGTCTTACAACTGCTCGTTGTATTACATTTACACACGAAGTATGTAGAGTGTATCTGGGAAAATAGCAATTTTTTGTCCCTATCTCTATCTTTAGTTTAATGAATCTTCCCTTGGGATCCTTACTCCGAAGTTATGTTTACATAGTATCTAATTTCTCTGAATGCATCCGATTCGTTTTAATAGTGTTCAAAGCTGGGGTGAGTTTGGAAAATTGGAAATTTGTGATGATAAGTTCCTATGGGACCAAACTGCTGATCGGATAGGTCCCTTGTCTTACACATTACTTAATATAACTTAAAGTAGCTTACGATAATGACAACACACACAACCATGCCCGAGGGAGGCCTGAAACCTCTGCCGGGGAGGTGGGGGGGGGGGGAATCTGCGCGAATTGTGGCAAGGCGCGCATCTGACCGCATGGATGCCACGCGCTGTCTGATGTGAATTAACCTGCCTTAAGCAGTAAATACAGATTAGATTTATTGATGAAGAATTTTGTGCCATACGCACGCCCACGCGGTTGTGTGTGTGTGTGTGTGTGTGTGTGTGTGTCACGTTTCGAGACATATGGCAGTGGAGAGGGGGGCATCGACATAGTTTCTTCTGCTACAGTACGTCAAGGGTTTTCTGATTATTAGAAGGCTGTAGGATGTATGCGGTAAAAACATTTGCATCCTATAAATTCTGCCTATAAGGTCAAATTTAGTTACACATACAGCAGCTCTGTGAAGGCTACAGTGAGGATCCGAATTTCCATTTCATCTTGGTTAACTCTGGTTAACCATCCCTTTTTATTCCTCTGGTGTTTTTGAGGGTCTATTCCATTCCGAAGCTTCAAACATCATAGAGAGTCTGCTTGTGAGAGAGACTAGTTACAGAAAGTTACATATCCTGGCCTAAAACCAGCATCATAATCTCTTATAAACCTCTCTTTGGGAGTTAATTAAAGGAAAGCCGGCTTTAAATATCCGATCGCGACTTACATATCGTCTGTGACACCGGTTAATTCATGTTTCAAGGAAACTGCTGAGCCGCGATAGATTCCCTGCATCACCTGGGGCGCGTTCAAGTTTTTGTTTTTGTCATTGTGCAAAAGTTGTCTATCACAGAGAATCGTTGCTGGCAGTCTGTTAACACAACCATAGAATGTAGTTACCCCTGTCATTTGTAGTTACAAGCACTTTCGCAGAATAACTCATAATCATTTCAGGATGTAACTAACTCTTTGCTCGTTCGGCGATCTGAAAATTTGATTATTTAGCGTTTACCTAGTATTACATAAACCAAGAAAAACTTCTTTACGTTAATAATATGCTTAGTACTATTTAACGCACAGGAAAAATAAGGATTAAAAGTAAATTTACAGTACTTGCTAAGCAGAGACGATCGCAGACATATAATGACAGGAAGAAAATTTTCAACGCTAAGAAGTTGCTGTGTAACGTAAACGAAACAGAGTAGGCGTGTTTTACATCTTAAAGATGATATCTATTCAAATTTCACTCCAGTCCGTAAGAAGTGCGCTGGTAGCGTGAATACGAGCATACAAACTAGGTTTACTTTAAATACACCCCGGTTGTGAACATTAGTTAGTTTTGAGTTTGGACGTGGTGAGTTGATGATATTCGGTAATGCCTTTAAAACGATAAGGGCCCTATTATCAACAACTCACTGAGTTTGAACGCTTTCGTGTAATATGGCTACCGGAAGCTGGATGTTCCTTCTACGATACTGCAGAAAGACTTGACAGGAACGTGTGCACTGCACATTACTGCTGGCAACGGTGCTAACGAGGATGTACCGTTGCAAGGAGACCGGGCTCCAGACGGCTACCTGGCCCTTTTGAGAGGGAAGACCAGAGTGTTCGGCGTGAGGCTCTGGCACATTTTACTGCATTCTGCAGCAGCAATTTGAGCAGCGGCTGGCATCACACTGACTCCACAAATCGGTTACTTCAAGGAAGTTGCGAGCCAGACACCCTGTACTGCGCATTACACTGACCACCAACCAGCGCTATTTGCGACTCCAGTGGCGTGACAGCGTGGAAGATGAAATCGGGTACTGCCTCGGGGCCAGTGACGGCAGTGTTTGGCTTAGAAGAAGGCCAGCAATCAACGTGCCTGTGCGCTACACACACTGGACCTGCACGTGGAGTTGTGGTCTTGTGCTCGACTTCGTATGACAGCATGAGTACTCTCGTAGCTATCCCACGCATACTGAACGGAAATTTATGTGTCAGTTTAGTTATTCGACCTGTCGTGCTGCCATTCATAAACAGCATTGCAGGGGGTGTTTTCTGACTGGATAACGCTCGTCCACATGCCGCATTTGTAACCCAACATGCTCTTCAGATTGTCGACACGTTACCTTAGGCTGCTTAGTCATCAAATCTGTCTCCAGTCCAGAATATATTGCCCACAATCTGTCGACAACTCTTGCATCACCCAGAAAAAAACAGTAACTTTTGTTAAACGACCAAGAGCTGGAGGTATGTAATTCCACCCCACAAACTGACATCTGACACCTGTACGTCACAATGCATGCGCTTTTGTACGCTTTCACTCAACATTAAGGCAGATACACCGGTGAGACAGGGTTGTAGCCTCTCCCCGATGTTATTCAAGCTGTATATTGAGCAAGCAGTAAAGGAAACAATAGAAAAATTTGGAGTAGGTATTAAAATTCATGGAGAAGAAATAAAAACTTTGAGGTTCCCCGATGACGTTGTAATTCTGTCAGAGACAGCAAAGGACTTGGAAGAGCAGTTGAACGGAATGGATAGTGTCTTGAAAGGAGGATACAAGACGAACATAAACAGAAGAAAAACGAGGATAATGGAATGTAGTCAGATTAAATCGGGTGATGCTGAGGGAATAAGATTAAGAAATGAGACACTTAAAGTCGTAAAGGAGTTTTGTTATTTAGGGAGTAAAATAACTGATGATTGTTGAAGTAGAGAGGATATAAAATGTAGACTGGCAATGGCAGGGAAAGCGTTTCTGAAGAAGAGAAATTTGTTAACATCGAGTACAGATTTAAGTGTCAGGAAGTCATTTCTGAAAGTATTTGTATGGAGTGTAGCCATGTATCCAAGTGAAACAAGGATGATAAACAGTTTGGACAATAAGAGAATAGAAGCTTTCGAAATGTTGTGCTACAGAAGAATGCTGAAGATTAGATTGGTAGATCACATAACTAATGAGGAGGTATTGAATAGAATTGGAGAGAAGAGGCGTTTCTGGCACAACTTGACAAAAAGAAGGGACCGGTTGCTAGGACATGTTCTGAGGCATCAAGGGATCACCTTTTTAGTATTGGAGGGCAGCGTGGAGGGTAACAGTCGTAGAGCGAGACCAAGAGATGAATATACTAAGCAGATTCAGAAGGATGTAGGTTGCAGTAAGTACTGGGAGATGAAGAAGCTTGCACAAGATAGACAACAACACCGGTTATTAAGATTCCAGCATTTCACATGTGTAATGGGTTATGTCGTGCATACATTAACCTGTGACATTGTAATCTTAATCACTTAAATATGTTACATGGAAAAATGTGCTACCGAGATTTCATTACTCTACATAAATTATTAATTTGGTGACGAAATTTTCTTCCATTAGTTTAAATCCAACTGCTGAATATACTGAATTCGTATCGCTGCCACCAGGAACTCGTCTGGATCGACGGGAAATGATTGCTTTGAGCACGCACATCCGATATGCTGATCAGTGCTAACGCCCACCTGCATTGAACTGCTCCGGCTATTTTCCAACCATAAAATTTAATTCCATGTAGTCACCATAAAACCATACTTCTTTCGTGTCGCTTCCTTTTCATGTAGCTGCACCGTCGATTACAATGTCAGCATAGCCCTTTTGCTGTGTGGCTTCCCCTGATCAAACTTTAGGAGAGCGACTGCGAAGACTCGCGAAATTCCGCCGTCTTTATGGAGGGCGTTATTTCAACTTTCAGCGACTTCCACAGCGGAGCTGACGTAAAGGCCGTTTGTTCCTGCGTCACGAAAAGTTTTCTGTGAAAACTATTTGTGAGGCGTTTCGCGGTAGATGAATTCTCTCTCTAGCGTTACCAGAATTTGCAAACCATTCATTAAGCAATAAATTATTGGCGAAGTATAGCAAAGATCCACAAATTAGTTTTACGTTAATTTATTCAAAAAGTACTGTTAGCGGTTTCGAATTTTTCACAAACCGTTATCAGACGGTGGCTGGTTGCTGTACACCATCAACAATTTTTGTCTAATAAAAGCCACTGTCACCAACCTTGTCTTCATTTGACAAAACTACATATTCCAGTAAATATACTCTTAGCGTCAGCTTTAACTGCTACTGACAGTTGCAGTAGTAGTAAACGAGTCCTTAAGACTGACTTTACGTTACGTGCACACAGTGTTAGCTAACAGACAGTGCAGGGACGATGCGGTGTTTGAGGTTTTCATCAGAGCTACCAATCACAACCAGGTACTAATTTCGTGTGCGTATCTTACAGTGAAATGCGTTTCGAGTATTTTTGCTCGTTCCCAGATGTTAATTATATACTTAGTTAATTATAGATTCCAATTAATAATGAAACTAAATCCTCTGATGTACCAGGAAGTGCTAACATAATTTAGTTGACTCAATATGATTAATTGTCACAATTTGGTTCGATAATTAATAAGCACCTAACGTTTGCTGATGCACCAACACGTGCAGTAGTATAACAACAAATATGAAATGCATATATGATTGTGACTGGCAAAATGAATAAGTGTTTGGCGTATTTCAATAAAAGACGCGGTTTATCTGTTCAGCCAGCACAGTCATAATTAAACACGTGTGGTGTTTGCAGTTGCTAAATTCGACGGTCGTAGAATATCTGTTGAAGCTGTTCTTCATAGTAATTTTATAGGCACGCTATTACCGTCGTGGTATACTACCTCCACTTCCGGAAAACACAAACATTTCTACTTCTTTTTGTGGCCCAGACGAGTTACGGCACCTATGCACCATCTTCAGGCGGTCTTGCTTTATGTTTCTCAAAATACAGTAAAACTTCAATTGCTTCTGTGTTATTATTTTAGAAATAAAATTTATGACGCTATAAAGAAGACAACAACATGTCACTTTGCTAAATCCAAGTATTAAACGATTTACCTGAATATGAACAATCACACCATAAGCAGGTTTTATGTCTATTATACTAACACAGAAAACAAGTACATATTGAACTACATTTTCTAAGAAATAAACTAATACAAACAACATAATAGAGGACTAAGCCATGTATATGACTAAGCCAAGTAGTCAGTGAGGGATGCAGAAGCTTAGCTGGAATGCATTTGAGAACATACACATGTGCCAAAGAGAAAGAAATATCAATAAATATAGTTCCGCGAAAACACGCATGCTCTTTGTTTAAAAAATGTTACGAGGTCCACCTTTGTCCTCAATTCTGCTGAAGATAAACATAACATGACACATACCGCACACAACCAACAAACGCTGCCTCCTGACCAAGAAAGACTAGTAAATTAACATATTCGAAGACATTTATTCCCACATTTGTACAGCTCTTAAATGATCAGTTAACCAACAGAGTAGTTTACAAGGAATTTTCGTAAACAGCTTATAAATTCTACACATTAGATTCAAACCAGGTACAAACATTATAGTAATAACAAAGAAGGTTGTAAATTACTGTTCCCCTTCGCAAAATGACAATTTAGTGACTGTGTTTAATGTAAGTCATTTACTTCTTTCCTTATACATACTAAAATATTATCTCAAAGTGTCAGCCTAGAAAGAAAAGACACGCGATACCATTTAATTAATGTGCAATATAATTTAGTTATCATTCTGTTATACTACACGGTCAGTGCTCCACTACACAAATAATCTTTTATGTCGATTGTTAATACAATCATTTAATCTGAAGAAAGCTAGTGCTACTGATTAAAGTATTTCCTGCTTTATTTTTCCGCAAATCACGTTCGGTATGAAGGGGAATCAGGAAGCGACAGAATACTTTTGAATTCCTCGACGCTGCTTATTTATTTCTCCTTTCCGCTTAAAATTTACCACGTGTTTAACGGCTTTTGTTGCCAAACATGCATAATGTGTAGTTTCAGCTTACGTAACACTGATTCACGCGACAAATTTAATTTTGATGGTACCTGTGACTGAAGTATGTACACTCTCTTGAAAAAGAGTTTGTGATTCATTGTGCCTTAAAGCAGACAACAGAAAACGTCCATTAGGTAATACATTAGCAAATAGGTATGCGGAAAACGGGAGGGAAAACGATTTTAATGATTTAAAAAATATCTGATCTGACACCACGAATTCCAGAGTACTTACACCATTACCTGCCTCCTCTTCCTACTGTTTCACATTAATGAGCTTGCCATGTTTCAGTTTTCAGGCTGTACGTAACCGTTGAACTTCTGTATATTGTTACGCATACTGGACAATTTCAAAGTCACTAAAAAGAGTCCAGTAGGTAATAACCAGCCTAATTCCATCGGATTAAAGAAGTTAAGGACTTGTCTGTTCTTTCACGATCTGGGATACATGTACTGTTGATAATTTTCTGAAATAGGTAATGTTTTACGGGGACACTCTGACGAAGTTCTGCGAAATTCCTGACGTGGAACGACTCAGGAGTTAACGTTACTCTGTACATGTTAATTCAAACATTTTGACATGTTTCCCTCGCGTAATATGCATACAAGCTGTCCGGGAGGTAAAAATAAATAAATAAATAAATAAATAAAACTGACACATTCCACCAGTGATTATATAAATACACAAGGGCAGTTCTTGGCCTCGAAGCCTCAGAAGCACCAAAATGTATTTATAACGTAAACTGGACATCCCAAAAATAGTGGTACGAGCTATTCCTATACAAAACGAGGCTTCATACCACAAGAGGCATTTGAACGATCATCTATTCTAGGTGCAAGGAAGGAACTTCGGTAACGTGGAAAAACGGAAAACAAAATATCAGCATAATAGGGCAAAAGATGCGACAAAGACAACAAATGTTTGCATGTTTCTTAATGTGAATCAGCTCAATGTGAAAAAGATAATTCATTCTGCAACCGCAAGTAAAGTTAAACGATTATCATTTTATCGTCAGACTCCACTCTATGTGATACAGTCAACTTGAAGCACCGAAATACAAACCTATGTCATAACATTCTTGGCGACAGGCAGACTGTGACACTGAGGTACCAGTGTCATCGTTAGAAAATGTCATCAGTGTGGCGTTTGTTATTGGACTGCTTGAAAGCAGGAAAAATGTTGAGTGTGGAAAAGTTGCCTCTGTCGGACATGAATACTGCTTTGACCACGTTGTTGAAATCCCATATCTGCACTTTTAAAATCGAATAGCCGTGAAACACAATCAGATCAGTATATAAAGATTTCTGTTAGGTTGGCGTACCTATTTTAAGCAGAGAGAAGCATAGCAATAAAGCACGACACATTAATATGGGTGATTTGGGTCCTGTTGAACCAATATTTTGTTTCTTCGCGTTTGCAAATTTGCTCTCTTGGACCCTGAATGGAAGATAATTCAAAATTTCTCTCGTGGCAAGACACCCAGGTTTGCTCGTATCACTGTTCTTCAAATCTGAGATTCACATCCTAAACACGTTTTCGTGCAGTTCTGAGACATCGAGATCACGCATTTCCCTTGTCAGTGGCTGTACAGGTTGATTTTTTCCATCGTGTACGAACTGTGGGGTCAAATCAATGAGAGGATACGGAATAAAAAATTCTAATGAACTTATGTCCGGAAAAGCATGGTTTATTCAATCATACATCGTTACAAAGACTGCGGTCTAATACGCGGGGTACCATGCAGCCACAGTTGCAGTACGTATTGAAAAAGGTTTCCATATGTCTCAACGAGTGCGTGTACGCACCGTAGCATGTTGTGTCTCATACGTCCACCTGAAGAATGTCAAAGGCAGCGAGAATGCGCTGCTTGAGTATCTCCATATCTGCTATGTTCTTTGCATGCATGATACTTCTGAAATGGCACCACAACCATAAATCGCACTGGTTGAGATCCAGTGAATGAGTAGGACAGTCAACTAGACCCCTTCGTCCGATTCATCGACCAGGGAAGACATGATTGAGATGGATGCGGACGTTAACGGCAACGTGGGCTGGAGCACCAGATACACTTCGAAAAATCAAAACCACCTCCTCCAACAGGGGAGTAAAAGTCACCCGCAAATAACGCTGATTGCTTTGGTCTGGCAGGCGAGGTGGAAGGAAGGCTGGTTCCGAAATACGGTCGCCTATTACCCCGGGCCACACATTCCGGCTGGACATATGCTGATGATTCGCTGTCACTGGACCATTGGGGTTATGCATATTATCCCACTGATGATTGTTCAGAAACTTGAAGATATCACTCCACGTAAAGGTGGGCTCATCTGTGAATAGTATGGATGACACAAATCGCGGAATCGTGGTTGCCTGGTGAAGAAATAAGTGACAAAACTGCTCACAATGTGGAAAGTCTGTCTTTAGTAGGTCCTGCACACGCTGTAAGTAATAAGGGTAGTAACAATTGTCATGGAGAATGCTCCACCCCGTCTTCTGGCTCACACTGTATCGACGGATCAACTGCCTGGCACTGACTCGGCGGTCCCCTTTCACAGCTTTAATAACATTTTCCTTCAAGAAGAAGAGATAGAGAGGATCCAACGGAGAGCACCGCGCTTCGTTACAGGATCATTTAGTAATTGCGAAAGCGTTACGGAGATGATAGATAAACTCCAGTGGAAGACTCTGCAGGAGAGACGCTCAGTAGCTCGGTACGGGCTTTTGTTAAAGT
This sequence comes from Schistocerca gregaria, assembly GCF_023897955.1. Taxonomy (NCBI): domain Eukaryota; kingdom Metazoa; phylum Arthropoda; class Insecta; order Orthoptera; family Acrididae; genus Schistocerca; species Schistocerca gregaria. The sequence goes on from NC_064927.1 coordinate 213,119,612, forward strand.
TTCGAGAACATACCTTCACCGAAGATTCAAGCAGTATATTGCTCCCTCCTACGTATATCTCGCGAAGAGACCATGAGGATAAAATCAGAGAGATTAGAGCCCACACAGAAGCATACCGACAATCCTTCTTTCCACGTACAATACGAGACTGGAATAGAAGGGAGAACCGATAGAGGTACTCAGGGTACCCTCCGCCACACACCGTCAGGTGGCTTGCGGAGTATGGATGTAGATGTAGAGATGTAGAAGCCGGGGTCTGAAGGTTTTGGGTATGTCATTCACTATTTCCTGCTTCCTGAAACGACTCTGGCTCAGACGAACTGTGAAACACAGTTGCAAACATTGAATGCTGTGGTTGTTGTCGAAGGGGCATGTCTACTGATAAAACCTTGCTGCCCTCCGTCCGTTGCCGTTTGCCTTTCAGTGAGTAAACACGAATACGGAACCATTGTGTATGATGCTATATCACATCCACTACAAGGTGAGTCAGTAAGAGAAGTGAATCGGACATACCATTACGTATTACCATTGCAGGAGAGAGCGACAAGGTACGACGAATGAGGAACAGGACCACCCTCTAGGAGGAACCATAAGCACGCTATAAATGTGGCTGCATGATACAGTGCGTATTAGTCCGCAGTCTCTGTAACAATGTATGACTAAATGGTCTCTAGTATGGAAACCATGCATTTCCGGACGTAAGTTAATTACAGCGTTTTGATACATATCCTGTCATTGAAGAACCCCTGGAAATTGTACACGCTGGAAAAAAATCACCCTGTACATCATACCCACAACATTTATTTCAGTCAGGAAGATAACATGATGAACTTTCACTGATCAAAGACCGCATAACTGCTTCTAGACTTCATTTACTGTTTGAGGCTCGGAGAATTTATTTTAACGTTCTTAAGGCTAATTTCGAGGCAAGGCCAGAGCTTTTTTCCTGTCTAGACGTCGGTCGTCAAGGGTACGTTCCATGAAGAATTTGGGACATTGTAGAAAATGTTCCATGTCATCGGCTTTTCCACTTTTTGGAAAACCTGCAATCATTATTTTATGAAAGGAAACAGGATCTCTCCGCTCCTATAGATGACGCCAAAGCAAAGCGCCCCCGGTAGCATTTACATCTTCCTTCCCCCTGTAGCTTGTGCACATCTCGGGCGTATTCCGGGCCCGCCCCTGAGCCCTTGGCCTCGGCCTCGCCACACAGACGTAAGCCACTTGAGACGTCTGAGTCGTGCAGGGCACCACTGCTGCCGAGACAGCTTGTTATTGCATCTGCACTGGCAGCGGCCTACTGCACCGTGCGTCGTACATGCGTCACTGGCGCACTACCCTATTCGCTGTAAACGTGGAGAGCGCCGTCTTCATTTCTATTCAGAGGGTTCGACGAAGCCGGAGAGGCAGCGCTTGTAATCCAATAGAAGAAGAAGCAGCTGTACTCAACCGTGGAACCGTCGCTTCCATGCCCATACGAGTAGAGTAATGGTGAAGCAACAGGACGCATGAGAGTGAAGATGACAGAGTGTAAGGCGGTAGCATTTTCCGACCTATCTAGATATTTGTGACTTAGCAAGTTAAGCTATTAAATATAATGAAATGAGACCATACGTCATGAACATTATGTAGGAACAAAGTAACGACTGTGCTGAGCAATTTCTGAGCCACACATTGTGAAACTAATCAAGTGAGGACAGTTTAGGACAGATTATTTACAAACACATCAAAAAAAAGTTTTGAATCACCCCAGTTCCCAGAACTCCTGAAGATAGACGTTGACTGTAGATATTGTATCATAGACACAGTCCCTTTGACTGTTCAGAGATGTCACTAAACCCGCCCAAAGATGTATACAACCATGAATGAGCAGCGCCTATTAGAAGGTTGGGATCCGACAGCCGATCAGTTTCAGTTATTCCACCAGGAAGGAGGTACATGGCTCGTCTTGTCTGTAGTTCATGCATCTGTAGATGGTCAATATCACGATTCGATCGCGTCCGCATTGTTACTTACTGCCAGGAAGGGCTCTCATCAAGTGTCCAGGCGCCTCAGTGTGAACCAAAGCGATGTAGTTCCGACATGGAGAAGGGACTGGAACTGTCGATGACATGCCTCGCTCAGGGCGCCCATGGAATGCTACTGCAGCGCATGACCGCTACCTACGGATTATGGCCCAGAGAACTCTTACAGCAGCGCCACCATTTTGAATAATGCTTTTCGTGCAGCCACAGGACGTCAATTACGACTTGAACTGTGGGCAGTAGGCTGAATGATGCGCAACTTAACTCCTGACGTCCATGGCTAGGTCCATCTTTGCAACCACGACATCATGAAGCGCGGCAAAGACGGGCCACCTAAATGCCGAATGGACCCCTCAGGATTGGCTTCACGTTCTCTTCACCGATGAGTACCGCATATGTCTTCAAGCAATCGTCCAATACGTGTTTGGAGGCAATCCGGTAAGTCTGTACGCCTTAGACACACTGTCCAGCGAGTGCAGCGAGGTAGAGGTTCCCCACTCTTTTGGGGTGGCATTTTGTGGGGCCGACGTACGCCGCTGGTGGTCATGAAAGGCACCGTAACGGCTATACGACATTGAATGCCATCCTCTAACCGGTAGTGCAACCATATCGGCAGGATGCTGACGAGGCATTCGTCTTCGTGGATGACAATATGCGCCACCATCGTGCACACCTTGTGAATGACTTCCTTCGCAATAACGACATCGCTCGACTAGAGTGGCCAGCATATTCTCCAGACATGAACCCCATCTAACATGCCAGGGACAGTTTAAAAAGGGCTGTTTATGCAGAACGTGACCCAACAACCACTCTGAGGGATCTACGGCGAATTGCCGTTGAGAATTGGGACAATCTGGACAAACAGTGGCTTTATGATCTTGTGGATAGTACGCCACCACGAATACAGGCATGAAGCAATGCAAGACGACGTGCTAGTGGATATCAGAGTTACCACTGTATACTGCAATCGGGAGCACCATCGCTGAAGGTCTCGCTGTATGTTGGTGCAACATGTAACATGTAGTTTCCATGAGAAATAAAAAGGGTGGAAATGATATTTATGTTGATCTTTATTCCAGTTTTCTGTATTGGTTCTGAAACTCTCGGAACCGTAGCGATGCAAATTTTTTTTTTGATGTGTGTACTATCCACGTTCGGGGCGTGCTATTTTGCATTGTGTTTTACAGTAAATCATGCAATGTCTCAAGGAACATCCACTACAACTTATAGCTGTATGAAAGAAAGAATTGAATTCGTATTTGCGAATATGATTTAACATCAGCTGCTCAATTTATTAGTTACATACGAAAATTTGTGCCGGAACGGAATTCGAATCCGGATTTTCTGATTTCGCGCTATCGTGCTCAGATAGCCGAGGTCTTTTAGGTGACCGCTTTTGTAAGGCAGGAAATCCGGTGTCGACTCCATATCTGGCACAAATATTCATACGTCAGTAATAAAATGAGGGAGTGCATTTACTGTCTTTAACGTTTGTAGCTGAGTACAGAGACCCGCAGAATTCGAGGAAGTTTCTATCTACATAATTATTCAAATAAATAAATAATTTAAAAAAATTATTGCTAACAAATTATTCGCAGCACTTCTACAAGAACCTTAGCTAACGAATAACGTAGATAGCCGCTACAGTTCCTTTGTTTATTTCTCGATCAGTCCACAATTGAGTATGAGTTCTGTTTTCTCCTGTCACTCTGTCAGTTTTCTGTTTCATAATTACTTTACGAATGCTTTAAACGAGAAAGCTTGGTAGCTGGCGATGAGACTTTATGTCAGTGACGTGAGATCGTGTCTCACACAAGATGAATATTTTCATTTCCTCGGTTCGTCCTAAACATTAACGCCGAAATTCCCACTTTCTAGAAGTTATGCGTAAAGAAAAAGGATAAATTATTTTCATGAGAAAATGAAGCTGAAACAAGCAATAAACGTAAATAAAGTCCAGCCTTAAAAATTAAATAGGGAGTCAGATTTGTGAACGTACTGGAAGGACGATGCTAAAGGATGAAACATATGAAAAAGACAAAACAGAAATTTATTTTTCAAGACCTTTACGCAGCCAGCTTTAATTGTTCAGACTCCACGAGGGAGAATCAAGAGATGTAGAATAGTTATCAACTGGGTGGATGCTCATGAAAGGGGCAACCTCAGAACGTGCAAGAACAGAACAAAGATATAGAATTACAACCACTTTAGACTAACACTGAAGAGACACTAATTAGTAGAAGTTGAATTAAATTTTCTTTCCCTCTGTAATTATCAAAGAAAGTCCTTACCTCATGAATTTTGCTATTGCCAACTCTAATTAGCCAACTTGTTACATTTGGATTTTCACTGAAAGCAACACATTTCTTTTGCTGCATACCGGTAGTGTAAATATTTCACTATATAATAATGATTTCATTATTGTGAAAATTACTATTGGATCTAAATAAAAAAGTGTGTGATTTCCAGATTACAAAGTCGACGGCTTTGATTCCCAGTCCATCATAGAACCTTTTTTTCTGTTAATTATCTGTTACTTATTCTGTGAAAATTATTTGTTAATGTGAAAAACGCGACGTTGCACTGTCGATGAGAGCTTATGTTAATATGAATGTCCTTTTATAACTGCCTGGGTAAATTAGACCAGACTTTGAATGATGACAGTGTCATACTACTTCCAAGAGGGCCATTCCGAGAAAACCAGCAGTCCTGTGGAGTACGGCTTTACTTACTTTACAGCGTCATAAATGTACTCGTACACACGCTCGTACAAATTCTTTCTAAACGACTGGCTTCAGCAGCTGCGCTACCGACGCAGGCCCATTCAGCTGATTCTGTAGTCCGCAGCTCTCCTCCCACCATCACACTACAACACAACAGAGTAAGGTTTCGGTGGTTAGCAGTAGTCAACAATAAGTCATACAAGGCGGCGATATCGAGCAGCATAGATGAAAACGGCTCACCACCACCACTCATCCTGGTCGCCGCTAAGTTTTTCGCACTTCATATTGAATGTTCGAACGGAAAATATGTTGTGGATACGTGTTTGAGTCACCCACTTCATATTAATTGATGTAAGGGAAGTGTTAACCGAAAACTGATCTCTTATGAGCCACATAAAACGAATACATGGTGAAAAAACTGCTGAAGAATGACGAGCTTAAGCGAAGCAAATGAAACGATGTCAAAGCAGACTTAAAATTATCACAGTAACAAATAGCACTGTGTGTTTCACAATACTGATAAATGTTTCACAACATTGAAAAATGTCTCCATGCCTTGGCATTCAGTTTCTATGTAAGTGATCACACTGCACGTGACTATCGTCCTGTGTGTTTATATTCTCTTCCCAAACTACATTCGAAGAGCTGAGTTACGTTTTTTCACATTGTGCGTTCTCAATGCTGTTGTGTTCTCGGTAGTCTGTTGTAAGTCCGTAGACTTTCTCCAAGTGTCAGATCACGGAGAAAATTATATAGATACCTACACTACTGAACGACTAACCTGCTTCATGATTCACGGTGCCCTGTTCAATTTGCAGGTTGATATCTATCGGTTTCCAAGGGCAACAAAAATTGATTTAAAATTTTTCATTAATTTATTGACATAATTTGAAAATTTTAATGCTATCACAATCGGCTCATGAACAGGTATAACCTTATGTTAAAGGTCTGACTCAGTAAAACTAATTTTCCAATTAGAAACTGTGTATAGGTTTTAAGGCGCCTAAATTATCCAGACTATATTCATCAGTAATTGAAAATGAGAGCACTTAATGACTTCCAACCTAGTTTACATATAATTTCAAAGCTTTTATATTTCTTTTCACCATTACGTGCATAAGGTCAAATATATACCCAATTGACTCATTTCTGATTGGATTTTTGAGACTTCTAATTGGACGCAGATTCCTTAAATAATCTGACATCTCCTCGTTAATTAATTGAAATCGTGTCGTCTTTGTGCCAAACAGCGGTTTTCTCTGTAGATCCATGAGCCATAAACGCAATATTTTTGGTGAGTGGACACAGCTTTTTGACTTGCGAGAGTGGTTTTGAATGGAAGAAAATTAAGTACGTCCTATGTTCCTCAAGTTTTGAGGGAGATTGTATATCTATAATGGATGTACATGTCTATAACGGATGTACTGAAACAGTTGAGTCAGCTAATGTTATGAACACGTTCCATACAATTCCACTGCATACATGTAACTGACTTCTTGAGTTAAAGATTCTGCCGAAACGCTGTTGTCAACGAGGGCGTACGCCACCTCGTAATGCTGTTTGGTCAATATGTCTCATAATCATCCTTGTTAAACAATTATTAAAAATTCTTACTCTGAAATAAGTATTTAAATGAGTAAAGACCCTGACTTAAGTACACCATTTAATACTTCACTTGAAATGCCAGTCATTTTCATCAGATGCAATGCACAAAGACCTGTTGATGATACCATTTCGTTCTCAAGACAACACACAGTTTTTGCAGTAAATTTTGCAGTAGCTAATGTATTGAGCGTAGTATTGTAAGAAGCTGATGTCAGTACTAAGAGACCTTTTCTTCCTTGAATTTTTCTTATTACCTTGTAATGAAATTAAGAGATATGAGAAATGATTACCCTCGCGTTAGTTAAACTATTGCGGCAGTATTTCCATACTTGTCCTATCACAAATACAATGTAATAGCTCTTTATATAAGGCACGTGAAACAAAAAATTTCTTGTGGGCACTCAGAACCAGTCAGTTTCCTGATATGGCACTTAGAAGGCTTTAAATAATTTATATTATTTATAGTTTCGCTTTATTTCTTGGACTGATGAATTGGCCAGCATAATAGCGTGCTGTCGGAATACCGTCTCAATTTCTGGATACAAATAAGCTACGTACAGAAAAGTACATTGCTTTTACATTCATCTGACGATGGGAGATTTCGAGTTTAGAACGATTTTGGCTTCCACTCTTCATTTGGTTCGATTTCACAAGAGTAAAAACGTTGTACGTTTACATGACGCGCTGTAACATTACCTCACCCTGAAGTGAAACTTCACATTACCAAAAAATTATGTTGAAAAACAGTGCTTCGAGGGAGATGATGTCAGGTAAGGTATAAGTACATATATAATAAATTTCTTTTGTTGCCTTTCTTGTTCAGCTTATTACATTGAACTCACAAAATTTCTTCCCCTGCTTGAAGGAGTGTTAATGAGGTACTAACTGGTGTGGCCGCACGCTTCATACATCGTAGCGCCTACTGCACTGGCATCCCACTTGACATCCAACCAACGCAGGATGCCTGCATCACAGAGCTCATATTCACCAGGAAAACAAATATTTACCAACGGCCACAACACAACACCAGGTCTCCACTAACAGCCGCCAGGGCCGGCTAACCGTTCGCAGAGCCTGCATAACAGCTTCACTAGAGCTCGCAGCTAGCCTAGGAACCACTTTTCTGCTGGGAGGAGTGGCCATCGGTTCTAGGCGCTACAGTCTGGAACCGAGCGACCACTATGGTCGCAGGTTAGAATCCTGCCTCAGGAATGGATGTATGTGATGTCATTAGGTTAGTTAGGTTTAAATATTCTAAGTTCAAGGAGACTGATGACCTCAGAAGTTAAGTCCCATAGTGCTCAGAGCCATTTTTGAACTACTTTTATATGCCAGGCACATGATCGCAAATAGTTCCGGCTGACACCTCTGCCAACTGGCTTTATAAGGCAGCGTATTGCCGCCAGACGGCAGTGCAATGCACAGCTTGGAAATCTGCAGGGTTGCCACCCATCAGCCACGGCCAGACGCCTCTTGTAGGTGGCCGACGTCTTGCGGATGGACTTGGTATATTCGGTAAACCTCTTGACATTGTAGAATTGCTTCGTTGTGATCTCTCTCCGTGAAGAGACGGCTCATATCAATCATTATTCGTTATTCTATATTTGTGACGATCCGCAGTCGGTGTTGAGTCGGTTGTTCTTTTGGACATTGTATCATTGTTTCGTTTTGGTGAGTTCAATAAATTGTTTTCGGATTTGTGTTTCCGCATTTCTACTCTGCTAGCGCAGATACTTCAACAGCCGTACTTGAGTGCAGTAGTAGGTACTAAAATCTTTCTGCCACAAAAAAAAGAGTTTCGCGAAGTTTATTAGGCCTAAGAATTTCTATTTAAAAATTATTATTTTAATGGAACTTTTGCTCTATTTCATTGCTGTTCTGCGAGAGTGCAGTACTTTTGAACTTACGAAGGATTCAACATCCTGATTAATATTTTTTGTGAAGGAAGGAACGAAGAATGAAAAGGATTAACGCTCCGTTGACGTCGAGGTCATTATGGACGGAGCACAAGCTTGGATTGTGTCAAGGATATGGATTAAAATGAGCCACGTCCTTTCAAAGGAGTCATCCCAGCATCTGCATGGAGCAATTTAGGGAAATCATGGAAAATGTAAATCTGGATGGCCAGACACGGGCTTGAACAGTCGTCTTAGCGAATATGAGAGCAGTGTGCTAACGATTGCTTAATATATTCGTATGATTCCGGCTGATGTCTTTGCATTACAGATTTATACGTGAATCATGATCATTTGTCCTCAAGTATTGCATGAATAAATTATTGTGAATGTTACGCAACAATTGCCTTTGGTCAAACACAATAGAATTTTGGAGCTAGCTAAATCAGCTGGTACCCTGCGAATGCTATTATCCTACGGTCGCCATTAACTGCTACCAGTCCTCAATTCTTGATACAAAAAATATGGGAAATGGATTACACTGATTTGAACGTTCCAAGTGTGTATTTCTTACAGCTATATTGAAAGATACTTTGAGAAAAATTCTTATCTCTCAGTGGCATCAGCAAAAAAGAGCGATATTGTACTGTTACCATAAAATTGTCTTACGAATGCAAATATTTGATTTCACATTACATACACTGATTTATGTTATGCGACGTCTCCTTGTGACGTGTTGGACCTCCTTGTACCGGGCATAGTGTAGCAACTGGACGCCGTGTAGACTCAGCAACTCTTTGGAAGTCACCAGAATAAATATAGACCCATTATGCGTATATAGCCATCCATAATTGCCAAAAAGTTGCCGGGGCAGGATTTTGTGCACGGAAGGACCTCTCAGAAATACTCTAAAGCATTGAAGTCGGTCGATCAGGGTGAGAAAATCATTCGCTCGAATGGTCAAAAATGTTCTTCAAACATATCGCGAACAGTTGTGACCCGGTGGCATGGCTCATTGTCGTCCATAAAAATTCTATTATTCAGTTGTGTTGTACAAAAGGACCCAGACCACGAGGACACAGCCCAACCGTTATGGAGACACCACCAGCCATTAGAGTGCCTTGTTCACAGCTTGGGTCCACGGCTTCACGAGATCCGTGCCGGTTTCGAATTCTGCCGTCAGCACTTACCAACTGAAATCGGAACTCATCTGACCAGGCCACGGTTTTTCAGTCATCTAGAATCCGTCGACCCAGATGCGATTCCAGAGTGCTAACCAATGCGTCGCCTCGCTCGGTTATATCACTATCCCATGACTTTTGTCGCCTGGGTAAAGACGAGGCTGCCAAAAAGAAACGCTGAAGGACTCGTAATGTTATTGCCTAATGAAGAAGATGTAGCAATATGCTCTCGGTCGTACTGAAAACAGAAATGGGGGCTTCAAAATGGGAGGTAAAGCGTGCAGTAACTTTCCTTACATTGGACAGAAGGAGGTAGGAGCTGCAGGGAATCGAAATTCATCGGAGAATGGCACGAGTGTACACAGAGCACTGAGGGTCTGTTGCAATTCCGACGCTCAGACGTTTCTCTGGAGTAATGGGTACGACCGCAACTCGCCAGGCTTCAAGAATGAGAGCATCAAACTGCTGGAGAATGATATCGGTAACGTGATGTGGTGTTCCACATCGTGTGTCTTAGGGCAACGACATCCGTTATTCCTTGAATTACTTTTGGCACATCTTGAGACTGGCGAAAAACATGTAGTGCTCTTCGATTAATTTCCTTTCCACTGCTTCCGCTTTTATGAAAAGCACTACACCCCTCTCACCTTCTTTTGAAGCCTCTGTTTCGAAGTTTCTAGAACGAGTGAGAGCAGTGGACGGTGGACGCATGCACGTAGTCATTCTGTGGTTCCGTGGGTGTGCGTCCGTGTTTCTCTAGTGATTTTGGAGCCTCAGCCCTGTTGTAGGGATCGCACATTCACCCATTGGCAATGTGATTACGACTGCTTCAGCAGTTTTCATTTTACGACCGCCAGATCGTTTGGTTTGAAGAATCCTTATTTTTCCTGGTTTCAAGGATTTTTTTTTTTTTTTTGTTAAATGTGGCGATCAACTTTGCTTCAGTAATTGATTCTGAAATTATATTACAAATGGCGTCAGATGAAGACTTGACTGCAGAAGAAGATGATGATGATGATTATGGTAAGACTGTAGTGAAGAGGATCACCTGGAAATGTCGTACTATTTTCCATCCCACGACAATGTAAATCCTAAAGGACACAATATTCATTTACCATTACAGTTTCGATGCACTGCGTAAATACTAAATCTGTGCACAACAAATGATGATAATTGCATCATCAGCACTGTACGGAGTGCATTGCTAACCATACAGAAATAAGAACTTTCGTGGGATGCTGCAGGATGTACAAAGACTTCCAAAATAGCAGAAAATGCTTCACTATCTCTGAAGAAGCCTGATTAAGTTACAAGATGGAAGTTTCACAGTGCAGTGCAACAAATTTCTTGATCTAAAGTAAATTTGAGCTATTACAAAGAGATTTAGGTTTGAAAAAACAGTGAGACTTATTTTGATTGGTTGAATGGTTTTCGGGAGGAGCCAAACACTGAGGTAATTGGTCCCATTGGATTAGAGAGGAGGGGTGGGTCAGGAAGTCGGCCGTGCCCTCTCAAAGAAACCAACCCAGCATTTGCCTGAAGTTATTAAGGTAAACCACAGAAATTCTAAATCTGGATAGCCGGACGGGTGTTTGAAGCATTGTCGTCCTGAATGTGAGTCCAGTGTGCTAACCTCGGTACCACCTTATTCAGTGAGACTGATTCTGACTACATAAAATAGTTTATAACTTGTGCTGGTCCTCTTGCTGTAGCTATGGATACAGTGCAAGGCGAAAAGAGCGAACTGTTACGCCACAGGGCATAAAGGGGGAACACATTAAATTTTGTCTTAAGTTCATACTATCACAGCAGCAGGAAACGCCAGGCAGAGATGATTACATAGCTGTATAGCAGAAACCAACAATCATCACTATAAGATGATCACATACATCGGCACCAAGCACAAATAACACATTCAGAAAATTCCGACCGCCATAGAGTGACATGGACATGTATTTGTTACTTCTTGTTACATGAAGCATCAAAAATTACCTCAGATGCAATAACACCTTTTAAAGACCTTACAGGGCATTTAAGAGCCTGTAATAAATTGTCAATCAAACACAGTGAAATGAGGACCGCTGACGAATAGGAAAGAAGTTGGCCACATTCGGTCATAATCAGCAGATCGTTACATCGTTACCTCCTTCGAGCCTCCATAAGGAACACTGTTCTGTTCTCTGAATTCAGGTGGTCATTAGCATTGATGACATTTGTGCTACACCACTAACATAAATGACTATTGTTATTTGTGTCTTAGATGTTGCAGTACTTCTTGTAAACACGCTGTTTTCCATTCTTGAGGCGACAACATCCAAGTAACTAATACCTGTCACTCTTTTTGTTGGCTGCTGATGGGGAGATGGAGCGCCTTTCAACATCAGTACATGTCATGGTACTTATCATACGAAAATCATTGTCACTGCTGGGTGAGAGAGCAATCCAGTGTCTCTCTTCCTCTCCATTGCTGCAAGCAATTCCAGGTGCCTGAATATACCTGTCCAGTGGACCAAGGACCACCAAACTGCATGACTTCTGATAGTGCAGTACGACCTGATGAATCATCATGAGTCACCATCATCTTTCAGAGCAGGATCGAGGACGACATAACAGTATTGAAGCACACTCGCATGCTATGGCTTCGCTAGTAGACTACCATATGACAGCATGTAAGAGTTTAGCTGAATTTCTGTGGGAGTGGTCTTGTTGACCAATTGGGATGAACTGACAATATGAATCATCAGAACTCCAACTTCTCACTTTCATGAGACGTCATCTGAGGCTGAAGAGAAGACACTTAACTGTATATCGGAATTAATAAATGCTAACTATCTGATCATGCTCTGTTAGCATCGAAAGTACCTCAGAAGGTCCACAACACCGCCATAACAATGTAGAGGCGTTTCTGCTCAGCATCCCAACATGATTGCGGCATTTTAGTTCCATGTTTGAAGGCCCTATATAAGATTGCGAAAATTGGAGGACATTTCTCTTAAATATTTTCTACCAAGAGAGACTAATGGAAGGTCCAAAGGAAGAATGAGCTGATATTTCACCACTACTTTAGAAATAACTTAATACTGACTGTTCACTACCGCAATTGTCCATGATCGAAGCAGATTTATAGTAATTTTCAGACATATAGTAGCCAAAGAAATGCTGTAGATATCCTGTGATGAGTCGGAAAGTGAGATTGTGAGAGAAAAATGAAAACCATTTTTCTGTCCTCATGTCTACATTGTTATGGAATCACGAGGAAGTTATCTGCCAAGATCTAAAACGCAACTTGTGTTTTGTCGTTATATGCTGAAGGTGATCGGATTTTGGAGTTCCTAAATCATTACGCTGAAATTCAGCCGAATTTTAGAAATATCACGCCGGTACTGTCCTTGACGTCTAGCGAAAGTCTTTTTTATGCCTTCCACAATCTAAAACTAGCAATAACTGTTTATTATATAAATTACTAAGAATTTGCAATCAGTCTGTTAGGGGTGTCAGCAGTTGTGGTGTTCATCCCGCACCCAGCAGAAGAAACAGGAGGAGGGTTTGATGTGTGCGTTGCACTGGCTGGTCAGACTGGGCCAGCAATGCACCTTCTAGGACTCTAACTGATATTTGTTGCATATACTCAGAAGGATAATCGTGAGTGGCCTCACAGTGTACGAAGTGCATCACTTGAGTTGCAGAAGCAAAGCGTCACACTGCATGAGAACTACGTTGTCACATCCCTCTTTTGTTGTTCTGCTATGTTCGTCCTGTTGAAATTAACTTTTCATATATTGCCTTTACTAAACACTGACCAACAGAATTTTCCCTGACAAAGACAATCCAAACTTAACCTATTCATTTATTACCTCAGTATACAAGCCTAACTCAATCTGACTGCTATACATTGACAACATGTTGTTGTTGTTGTGGTCTTCAGTCCTGAGACTGGTTTGATGCAGCTCTCCATACTACTCTATCCTGTGCAAGCTTCTTCATCTCCCAGTACCTACTGCAACCTACATCCTTCTGAATCTGCTTAGTGTACTCATCTCTCGGTCTCCCTCTACGATTTTTACCCTCCACACTGCCCTCCAATGCTAAATTTGTGATCCCTTGATGCCTCAAAACATGTGCTACCAACCGATCCCTTCTTCTAGTCAAGCCGTGCCACAAACTTCTCTTCTCCCCAATCCTATTCAATACCTCCTCATTAGTTACGTGATCTATCCACCTTATCTTCAGTATTCTTCTGTAGCACCACATTTCGAAAGCTTCTATTCTCTTCGTGTCCAAACTAGTTATCGTCCATGTTTCACTTCCATACATGGCTACACTCCAAACAAATATTTTCAGAAATGACTTCCTGACACTTAAATCTATATTCGATGTTAACAAATTTCTCTTCTTCAGAAACGCTTTCCTTGCCATTGCCAGTCTACATTTTATATCCTCTCTACTTCGACCATCATCAGTTATTTTACTTCCTAAATAGCAAAACTCCTTTACTACTTTAAGTGTCTCATTTCCTAATCTAATTCCCTCAGCATCACCCGATTTAATTGGACTACATTCCATTATCCTCGTTTTGCTTTTGTTGATGTTCATCTTATATCCTCCTTTCAAGACACTATCCATTCCGTTCAACTGCTCTTCCAAGTTCTTTGCCGTCTCTGACAGAATTACAATGTCATCGGCGAACCTCAAAGTTTTTACTTCGTCTCCATGAATTTTAATACCTACTCCTAATTTTTCTTTTGTTTCCTTTACTGCTTGCTCAATATACAGATTGAATAACATCGGGGAGAGGCTACAACCCTGTCTCACTCCTTTCCCAACCACTGCTTCCCTTTCATGCCCCTCGACTCTTATGACTGCCATCTGGTTTCTGTACAAATTGTAAATAGCCTTTCGCTCCCTGTATTTTACCCTTGCCACCTTTAGAATTTGAAAAAGAGTATTCCAGTCAACATTGTCAAAAGCTTTCTCTAAGTCTACAAATGCTAGAAACGTAGGTTTGCCTTTTCTTAATCTTTCTTCTAAGATAAGTCGTAAGGTAAGTATTGCCTCACGTGTTCCAACATTTCGACGGAATCCAAACTGATCCTCCCCGAGGTCCGCATCTACCAGTTTTTCCATTCGTCTGTAAAGAATTCGCGTTAGTATTTTGCAGCTGTGACTTATTAAACTGATAGTTCGGTAATTTTCACATCTGTCAGCACCTGCTTTCTTTGGGACTGGAATTATTATATTCTTCTTGAAGTCTGAGGGTATTTCTCTTGTCTCATACATCTTGCTCACCAGCTGGTAGAGTTTTGTCATGACTGGCTCTCCCAAGGCCGTCAGTAGTTCTAATGGAATGTTGTCTACTCCGGGGGCCTTGTTTCTACTCAGGTCTTTCAGTGCTCTGTCAAACTCTTCACGCAGTATCGTATCACCCATTTCGTCTTCATCTACATCCTCTTCCATTTCCATAATATTGTCCTCAAGTACATCACCCTTGTATAAACCTTCTATATACTCCTTCCACCTTTCTGCCTTCCCTTCTTTGCTTAGAACTGGGTTGCCATCTGAGCTCTTGATATTCATACACGTGGTTCTCTTCTCTCCAAAGGTCTCTTTAATTTTCCTGTAGGCAGTATCTATCTTACCCCTAGTGAGATAAGCCTCTACATCCTTACATTTGTCCTCTAGCCATCCCTGTTTAGCCATTTTGCACTTCCTGTCGATCTCATTTTTGAGACGTTTGTATTCCTTTTTGCCTGCTTCATTTACTGCATTTTTATATTTTCTCCTTTCATCAATTAAATTCAATATTTCTTCCGTTACTCAAGGATTTCTAGCAGCCCTCCTGCCTTCACTACTTCATCCCTCAGAGCTACCCATTCTTCTTCTACTGTATTTCTTTCCCCTATTCCTGTCAATTGTTCACTTATGCTCTCCCTGAAACTCTGTACAACCTCTGGTTCTTTCAGTTTATACAGGTCCCATCTCCTTAATTTCCCACATTTTTGCAGTTTCTTCAGTTTTAATCTACAGGTCATAACCAATAGATTGTGGTCAGAGTCCACATCTGCCCCTGGAAATGTCTTACAACTTAAAACCTGGTTCCTAAATCTCTGTCTTACCATTATATAATCTATCTGATACCTTTTAGTATCTCCAGGGTTCTTCCACGTATACAACCTTCTTTCATGATTCTTAAACCAAGTGTTACCTATGACTAAGTTGTGCTCTGTACAAAATTCTA